>NC_091630.1:32839614-33142645 GCF_027580195.1 Bos mutus | reverse complement strand
TTAAACAGGTTCTATATATTATTATCCACTTCTCCTTTTGAATATAGACAGCTGTGTGTTCCTGGGTGCATGAGAAAGAGTGTCGCAACCGGAAGATGGGTAAGGTTGAGGCAAAGCAGTGAAGCAGAGGGTGAAAAGGACTCAGTCTGTGGGAGATGGTTTGAGTGGAATCCCACAGGCCTATGTCATGCGGTGGCAGTGATATCATTCTGTTGCCCACTCTCTAAGTTCCTTCCTCTGCAAATGAGGATGATAATTTGACCTGTCACGCTGATCTGGACTGGGCTACAGCAAAACCCCTCACATCTGAATTTTATAAAGCAACAGATGATACTTCTTGCTAACACACACTTTCAGACCAGCAGGGGTCTGTGTCCCATATCATGCTTACTCAAGGACACCCAGTAGAAACTGCAGTCACTTTCGGGAATATTGCCAGTCACATTGCAGAGGAGAAAGAGCACGGGAAGGGTGTCTGCAGCAAGAGTATTCTCCTAGACGCGACCAGAGTCACTTCCCCTCATAAATCACTGGCCAGAGGCGCTCCAAGGCCGATAGCGCCATCCTACCCCGTGTACAAGAAGGAGGCCGAAATATCCGGTGACAAGGCTCTAATGGTTACCAGGGTAATTATACCTATCTGTGTCCTAAGAGTTATTTCACATAAATTGCTTGGAGCAGGGACCTGAAGTTAGTTATTTTTATAAACTAACGGAAGAGTAAATGCATGAAGTGTGAAATTAGACGATTTTAATTTCATGTCAAACTAAATGATTTTAGGACTCCAGGTCTGCTAAAACCAGCTAACCTGAGGGGAAAAGTTGAAAAGTTATCCAGAAGGTGAACAGTTTACTTCCATCAAGTATGATCTACTTTAAAAGAATAGGCTGATTTATAACTCCTTCATGCAAAAGAAGGGGCAATTATTCATTCATTTCTGCATCCTACAAATATATACAAGCACTGTGTTAAGTGCTGGGGACACAAAGGTGAACAGAATAGAAATGGTGTCTGCCTTCAGGGGAGATTTGATATTAAATATATCACAGGCAAACAGTCATTCAGGGTTATGATAAATGCTCCAGAGAATTTCCGTATAAGTAATAGAATCAATGATAAGTATTTGGGAATTTTGCAGTTCTTTAAAGTATTATTGTTATTGTTTAGTCATTAAATTGTGTCTGACTCTTTGAGACCCCCCCATGAACTGCAGCACACCAAGCTTCTCTGTCCTTCACCATCTCCCAGAGTTTGCTCAAACTTGTGTCCATTGAGTTGGTGATGCCATCCAACCATCTCATCCTCTGTCGTCTCCTTCTCCAGCCTTCAATCTTTCCCAGCATCAGGATCTTTTCCAATGAGTTAGGTTCTTTGCATCAGATGGCCAATGTATTGGGGCTTCAGCTTCAGCATTGGTCCTGCTTGGAAGGACTGATTTCCTTTAGGATTGACTGGTTTGATCTCCTACTGTATAGGAACTCCTTTGTCATACATACATGTAGATACTGAACATCAACAAATCTTATGAGCTTGACCTGTACAGGCCATCAGAAATAGATATTATTAAAGCATGATTTTAATAATGTGAAGGTCCTCCCTCAGGACCTTTAACATACAGAAATCATCTTGATATGACATAGTAAATGCCATGATTTAGATAAAATGAGATACTACCTAAAACAGGGAACTATACCCTACTGGGAGAGTGAACATGAGAAATAGCCTCAGGAAGGAATATGCACTTGAAATCAGGTTTGATATATCATCAGGAGCTAACAAGACAAAGATGATGAAAACCATTCCAGGTGAAGCATATGAAGAGGCATGAACTTGGAGGTGAATATTATATATAAGAGGAATTACAAGCAGTTCATGGTGCTTATGAAGAGGAAATAGTATGCCCTCAGCCTAGAGATACCACTAGGCCAGGTCAAAGAGTGTCTAATGCAATGTTGAATTTGAGTTTTATACCAAAGGTTGTAAAGAGAAATTAAAAGTTAATAACTAAAGCAGATTTCTATTTTACAAAGACATATCTATTAGTAGGATGATTTGATGAGAGGTTGAGGAGGGGGAAGACAGACCAGGTAAGAGGTTTTTGCATCCATGACTCAGTGGGATTTATTTCAAGAATGCAAGGGTGAGTCAACATAAAACAAACAAACAAACAAAAAAAACAAATTAATGTGACTTTATTACATTAATAAAATAAAAGGAAAAAAATCATACAATCTTCTCAATCTATGTAGAAAAATCATCTGACAGTACTCAATACCTCTTCATGATAAAAACACAACGCACTTGGAAGGGAAGGGAAATTCTTTAATCTAATAAAAAAAAATCTAAAAACCTACAGCTAGCATCATTCTTGGGCTTCCCTGGTAGCTCAGTGGTAAAGAATCCATTTGCAGTGCAGGAACCACAGGAGATGCAGGTTCGATCCCTGGATTGGGAAGATGCTCTGGAGATGGAAAAGGCAACCCACTCTAGTATTCTTGCCATGACAGTCCCATGAACAGAGTGCCTGGTAGGTTATAGTTCATGGGGTCGCAAAGAGTTGGACACGACTGAGGGACTGAGCACCAGCATCACATCAGCATCACACAAGAGCATGCCCACTCTTGCTACCTCTATTCAACATTGTACTGGAGGTTTAAGCCACATTAATCATGCAGGAAAATAAGAAGCATCCAGATTGGGGAAAAAGAAGTGAAACTGTTCTGTACCAGATGACATGATGTTACATATAGAAAATCCTAAAGAATCCACTAAAAAAGATTAAAACTAATAAATAAACTCAGTAAAATTGTGGCACAACATATAACAAATCAATTATACAATAATAACAATATTATACAATATACAATAACAATATAACAGTAAGCTACCTCCCAACAATTAAGAAAAACTTTTATTTACAAGGTCATGCATGTTATAATAACAGAATAAAATACTTAGGTCTAAATTAAACCAAAAAAGAGTAAAACTTATGTTCAGAAAACTACAAATTTCTAAAAGAACTAAAGATCTAAATAAATTGAAAGATGGCCCATATTCTTGGATTGAAAGTCTTACTATTGTTAAGATTGCAGTGTTCCCAAATTTGTTCCATGGACTCAATTTGTTTCCTATGAGAATCCAGTTGACTTCTGTACAAAAATTGATGAGCTGATTCTAAAATTCATATGGAAATTCAAAAGGCCTAGAATAGTAAGACTAATCATGAAAATGAAGAACAAAGATTTAAACTTTCCACATTTAAAACTCAATATGTAACTACAGAAATCAAGACAGTGAGGTACTGTTATGAGAATAGCCACATGGATAAATGCAATAGAATTAAGAGTCAAGAAATAAACCCTCACATTTATGACTAATTGATTTTCAACAAAGGTGCCAATACAATCAAATGGGGAAAATACAGTCTTGTCAGCAAATGATTTGGGGATAATTGGATATATACATGCAAAATAAAGAAGCTGAGCTATTGCCTCGCAGCATATACAAAAAATTAACTCAAAATCTATCAAAGACCTAATTGTAAAAGCAAAAACAATAAAATTCTCAGAAGGAAATTTAGGTGTTAATCTTTATGATCTTGAATTATGCAATGGTTCTTAGAATACCAAAAGCATAATCAACCAAAGAAAATATAGATAAAAGGAACAGAGTTATCAATGAGCTGTGAAATATCTTCAAGAAGCCTAATATATGTAAAACTGGGGAGGAAAATGAAAGATGCAAAATATTAAAGGAATAACATCTAAAATATTTTTAAACTTGATGAAGACTATAAACCTACAAATTAAAGAAACTCAATGAATTATAAACACACACACAAATGAAGAAAACTATACAAAGAAATAAAATGACTTAAAAACACTTAGAAAAATGTTAAAAATGCCCATGGATAAAAAGAATATTATATACAGTTGCAAAGATGAGAATGACAGCAGATTTCTTGGAAACAATACAAGCAGAAGACAGTGGAATAGTATCTGTACAATAATGAAAGAAAAAATTGCCACCTCGAATTTTACCCTCGGTGAAAATCCCCTTCAAAACAAAAGTGAAATGAAAACTTTTTCAGGCATAAAATAGATAAAAGAATTGCTTCAGACTGTTCTACAAGAAATGTTACAAGGAATCCACCAGGTGGAAGGAGATGATAACAGATGGAAAGCTGGATCTACATAAGCCAGGAACAAAACTGAGAATAGTAAACACTCAAGAGACAACAGATCATTAGTTGCTACGGTTGGGATGGGGCCCAGGGAAAAGCTGGAAAGAGATATTACGATGCAATTTGAGGAAATTTGGAGAATGATGGATATGTTCATTGTCTTTATTATGGGGAATGGATTTATGAGAGTATTACTTGACAACACTTAACAAATTATACACCTTTACTATGTGCAGTTTATTGCATATCAATTATGGCAAGGTAAGTCAGTGGTGTAGGAGAAGACTCTTGAGAGTCCCTTGGACTGCAAGGAGATCCAACCAGTCCATTCTGAAGGAGATCAGCCCTGGGATTTCTTTGGACGGAATGATGCTAAAGCTGAAACTCCAGTACTTTGGCCACCTCATGCGAAGAGTTGACTCATTGGAAAAGACTCTGATGCTGGGAGGGATTGGGGGCAGGAGGAGAAGGGGACGACAGAGGATGAGATGGCTGAATGGCATCACTGACTCGATGGATGTGAGTCTGAGTGAACTCTGGGAGTTGGTGATGAACAGGGAGGCCTGGCGTGCTGTGATTCATGGGGTCACAAAGAGTCGGACACGACTGAGCAACTGAACTGAACTGAGGTCAGTTAAATAAACAGCAAAAAACTGAGTTGCCAATGAGATATTCAAGTATATCAGATTTAGATTAGAACAGTACAACAGGTAGCCCATTAGATATAAGGGTCTATAACTCAAAGATTAAGGACTAGACTTTCAGAGTTATTTGTGTTCTGATAGTCTTTGATTTGGGCTTTCTAGGTGGCGCTAGTGGTTGGGGCTAGTGCACTGGGACGACCCAGAGGGATGGTATGGGGAGAGAGGAGGGAGGAGGGTTCAGGATGGGGAGCACATGTATACCTGTGATGGATTCATTTTGATATTTGGCAAAACTAATACAATTATGTAAAGTTTAAAAATAAAATAAAATTAAAAAAAAAAAAATCCACCTGCCAATGCAGGAGATGCAAGAGACACGGGTTCCATCCCTGGGTCAGGAAGGAAATGGCAACCCACTCCAGTATTCTTGCCTGGAAAAATTCCACAGACCAAGGAACCTGGTGGTCTATGGGCCATGGGGTTGCAAAGAGTTGAGACATGACTAAACAAAGCAAAACAAAAAAAGTCTTTGAATTGTATAACAGCATCATGTTTAGGGGGCTTCCTAGGTGGCGCTAGTGGTAAAGAACCTGCCTGCCAATGCAAGAGACTTCGGAGATGCGGGTTTGATCCCTGGTTTAGGAAGATTCCCTGGAGGTGGGCATGGCAACCCACTATAGTTTTCTTGCCTGGAGAATCCCATGGAGAGAGGCACCTGGTGGGCTATAGTCCACAGAGTTGCAGAGTTGGACATGACTGAAGTGACTTAGCACACATGCACACATCTTGCTTAGAAGCCTGTGTATGGAGTCAGTCGGCCTGACCTTAAACACTGCCTTTGCTATGTACTAGGCTTGTGACTTAAAATTCTTCTAAAAAATTCTCAATACCTCATCTACCAACAAGCAGAATCATAATATGGATATCACATACTCATTATATGAAGTCTTCAATAAACACTATACAAACAACAGCAACAAAAGTCTTGGGAGTGAATTAGAGTTTATCTTGGAAGCAACATCTTAAAGCAGTGATTCATATCCTTTTTTTTATTACTTATATCCTAAGGAGACTTTTTTATTCGAATTTAATTGCTTTACAATGTCGTATTAGTTTCTGCTATACAGCAAAGAGAATCAACCACACATATACCTGTATCTCCTCTTTGTTACCACAGAGCATTAAGTAGAGTTCCCTGTGCTATATGGTAGGTTCTCATTAGATATCTATTTTATGGATAATAGTGTATATATGTCAATCCCAAACTCCTAATTCCTCTCACCCCTCTTTTCCCCCATTGGTATCCATACATTTGTTCTCTATATCTGTGTCTCTATTTCTGCTTTGCAAATAGATTTCATCTGTACCTTTTTTCAGACTTCCCCAGTGGCTCAGTGGTAAAGAGTCCACCTGCAATGCAGGAGATGCAGGAGACAAGAGATTGATCCCTGGGTCCGGAAGATCTCCTGGAGAAAGGAATGGTAACCCACTCTATATTCTTGCCTGGAGAATTCCACAGACAGAGGAACCTGGCAGGCTACAGTCCATGGGGTTGCAAAGAGTCAGACACGACTGAGTGACTAATAAACTAAATTTACTCTGGTAATCATGTTCAATATATGCGTATATCAAACCTTTATGTTGTACACCTAAAACTGATACAATGTTTATGTCAATTATAGCTCAACTTTAAAAAAGGAAAAATACAGGCTTTGCCTTTCATTTGTTGAATTTCTCTCATTTTATTTTAAGCACAGTAGAAAAACTGATTATTATGTTGAACATTAGGAAACTGGTCTTTTTCTATATTATATTCTATAATATAAATAATTATAATATAAATATATAATAAATAATTATATAATTATAATAAATATAAATATATTATATTCTAGAATATAAATAATATTCTATATTATTTCTAAATTTTCTTATATTAAATTCAGTGTTAAATGTGCATTCTGGTGTCATGGTTTGGTGGCAGTGAACTAACTATAAATGACATAAGGACATAAAAAGACTTCCTCATGTGTAAAAGGCTCAATAAAGCTCTATCTACAGGAAGACAGACATTGACATATCTTATGTTGATACAAGGATCTTCTACTAGAAAAAGTGTGAATTCTTACAAATTATAGATGCAGAAAGATCACACGTACCCACCTCTGAGTAGTTGAGCAGGAGAATATCTCTGTTGTGTGAGGATGGTTTTTTTTTTTTTGATGGAAGAGGAATAGGTGAGACCAGGAGAAGATCCAAAAGACTATCTAATCACTTGCTCCACTTCTCTTATGAGTTTTAACCAGATGCAAAAAAAAAAAAAAAAAACTATAAGCCACATATTGGTTAGCCCCTTCAGTTTTTCCTCCAAAGTACAAAGTTCACCATTCATCCTGTGTGGGAGGATAATGGCTTAGACTTAAAGGAAAATGAGCCAGTTAGCTTCTGTCTGAATTACAAATCTCCTGTACAAGTAGTACAAGAGACTTGTACTGTACTGTACAAGAGACTTACCTAAATTACCTGCCCAGGCAGAGAAGGAGATGCTAGAACAGAGATAATGGAAATCTGGATAACTGGTGCAAAAAAGGCCATTTCTGTTCTGTCTAGCACAGAAGTCTTCAAAGTGCAGTCTTAGGACCACGGTATCAACATCACTCATCAACCTGTTAGAAATGCAAATTCTTGGACCCTAACCCCAAACTGCATGCATGCGTGTGACTCTTTGTGACCCCATGAACTGTAGCCCTCCAGGCTCTTCAGTCCATGGGATTCTCCAGGAAAGAATACTGGAGGGGGTTGCAATTTCCTCCTCCAGGGATTGAATCCATGTCTCCTGCATCTCCTGCATTGGCAGGCAGATTCTTTACCACTGAGCAACCTAGGAAGCCCTAACCCCTGACTAATGAATCAGAAATTCTGGGAGTGACGCCCACCATTGCTTTCATCAAGTCTTCCAAATGATTCTGGTGTTTATTAAAGTTTGAGAGACACTGGTCTACATATGGAGAATGGAAATGCAAGACTCACGTGGTCTCTGGGATAGAAAGTCAGTCCTGCTTCCTGTGTTTAAGGAAAAATTACACACACCTAGGATCTGACCTGGAGAAGGCAATGGCACCCCACTCCAGTACTCTTGCCTGGAAAATCCCATGCACGGAGGAGCCTGGTAGTCTGCAGTCCATGGGGTCGCTAAGAGTCGGACGCGACTGGGCGACTTCACTTTCACTTTTCACTTTCACACAATGGAGAAGGCAATGGCAACCCACTCCAGTGTTCTTGCCTGGAGAATTCCAGGGACGGCAGAGCCTGGTGGGCTGCCGTCTATGGGGTTCTAACAGAGTCGGACACGACTGAAGCGACTTAGCAGCAGCAGCAGCAGGATCTGACCAGTATCTTTCAGGCTTTCACCATTCAGGTGAATTCTCTTTACCTGATGGAAGAGAAGTTAAGAGGGGCTCATTTCTCCAGAGGCCAAAGTGGAAAGCTGAGAAGAGAAAAATTATTCTAACTGGGAAGAAGTTGACTGTTTATCTGAACATAAGGTCCACTCAAGCACCTGTCCATCGGTAAAATGTGAATGGCTTAAGATTCCACGATTGTGTAAATTTGCCTTTGCTTTCTGGCCACTTTGACCAGGGTTCTGAAAGATGTGGGATCTTTTTTTTAGTTGATAACACAATATTACTTTTGAAATGAAACAAAGCAGAGCTGTTTTCTTGTCATTTCTTCTCAAATATCTAAAAAAAAAAAAACTATTAATATTGCAAAGTCTTCAAAGTTTAATGTAAAGGTAATTCTTATGCCAGTAAGTTTCAATTTAAAAAAAAAAGAAAAGAAAAAGTGTATTCATTCTAAGTACATAGAAATCAGGAGACAGAAGACAATAGCATGGATAAACAAACATATATATAAATGTTTAAAGACAAGCATTTTAAGCCAATTTTTGCACATCATTCCTTCATCAAATATTCAACTCTGGGTTGGGAAGGTCCTCTGTAGAAGGGAATGACTACCCACTCCAGTATTCTGGCCTGGAGAATTCCATGGACTGTAATAGATAGTCCTTGGGGTCACAAAGAGTCAGACACAACTGAGTGACTTTCACTCACCAGTTTCTTAATAGAATGAATGAGGGTTCATTCTGTGGCAAAAGATAAGTTACTAAAGAATAGTTAAGAAAAGAAATGGAAGTCAGGTTAAAAAAAATGAATTTAAAATTGAATAATCCTAAAAGTTGTTTTTTTGGCAGAATGTTTTTGCTTCATTAGATGATACTAGGAATACTAGCATGTGGGGTATGCGTAGACAGAAAGAAAGTATGCTCAAATAAGTTTAAAAAATACTAATTTAAGCAAAGTGAAACAACTTCTTTTTTTGCACAACTCCTCAGAGGTTTTACATATGTTAACGTGCATAAAGTTTCCCAGGTGTGATACATAGCACTTCTCAAATGTGTTTTACTATAGAATCCTTATTTCTCTACATACCTACCATCTCCGTATAGAACCATTTAAGAAAAAAGTGACCCGTCCCTGCTAAGTCTTAATGGATGCTTACATCTCTGCCCACTAGTTTATATCAGTATGGAAACTTTACCATTCCCTGATTATTTTAATTCCCAGTTGAATAATATAGATAGTTATTTACTGAATAATTGAGAGTTATGAATAAATTTTACATAGCTTATCCATCTGTTATTACACCTGGATTTTTCAGCTTTGCCAACATCCTCTCTTCTTTGCTCTTTGGGTTTAGAGTATGTGAAATTGATTTTACATTCCATTTCAATAAACTTTTATAAAATACTTATAACAGGTTCAAATGGGAGTCAATACAGGTAATGAAATATTTAGGTTGGTGCAAAAGTAATTGTGGTTCGGACCCTGAATTTCAAATCACTATAACTAGGCTCAAGCACATCTCTTTTAATGAAAATAGGAACCATTACAACCAACACATTTTTGCCAATAAAAAACAAGTTTGTTTATTCTTGTAGCACAAAAATCCATCCTTCAGGATTCAATGACCTCTTTGAATGCATTTTCTGCATCTTGCTGGTTGTGAAGCGTTTTCCCTGCAAAAAGTTGTGGAGATGCTTGAAGAAGTGGTAGTCGGTTGGCAAGAGAGAGGTCAGGTGGGTATGGCAGATGAGGCAAAACTTCATAGCCCAATCCGTTCAAATTTTGAAGCATTGGTTATGCAATGTGTGGTTCGGCATTGTCTCGGAGAAGAATTGGGCCCTTTCTGTTGACCATTGCTGGCTGCAGGCATTGCAGTTTTTGGTGCATCTCATTGATTGGCTGAGCATACTTCTCAGAAGTAATGGTTTCCCCAGGATTCAGAAAGTTGTAGTGGATCAGACTGGCAGCAGACCACCAAACAGTGACCATGACCCTATTTTTGGTGCAAATTTGACTTCGGGAAGTGCTTTGAAATTTCTTCTGGGTCCATCCCCGAGCTGGTCATTGCTGGTTGTCTTTTAAAATCCACTTGTCCTCACACATCACAATCTGATTGAGAAATGGTTTGTTGTTGTTGCATTGAATAAGAGAAGATGACATTTCAAAATGATGATTTTTTGGATTTTTAGTTAGTTCATGAGGCACCCACTTATTGAGCTTTTTCACCTTCCCAGTTTGCTTCAAATGCCAAGTGACCATAGAATGGTCGATGTTGAGTTCTTCAGCAACTTCTCATGTTGTAAGAGGATCAACTTCAGTGATGGTTCTCAGTTGGTTGTTAACTTTTGATGGCTGGCCACAACACTCCTCATCTTCAAGGCTCTCACCTCCTTTGAAAAACCCCTTCAACCACCACTGCACCACACATTCATTAGCGTTTGTGGGCCAAATGCATTATTGATGGTGTGAGTTGTCTCCACTGCTTTATGACCCATTTTGAAATCAAATAAGAAAATCGCCTGAATTTGCTTTTTGTCTATCATTTCCATGGTCTAAAATACATATAAAATAAATAGCAAGTGATAATTCATTAGCAAAAACATAAAACAATAAATGCACATTAAAATTATATAAAACATAATCACCTTTATTTAAGAATGTGTTGCAAAATCAAATGTCAAATTTCAAAAATGCAAAACTGCAATTACCTTTGCACCAACATAAGTACACTATTAAAACATGTTTCTTAGGAGTAACAGCATGGGTGAACCATATCTAGAAGCAGAACCAGTGCTGCAAAGCACTTCACAACCAAAATCATGTAGAAAAATATTTTATTTGAAACATCATTATCTACTCTTAAAGTAGGATAACATTTTTTACCTGTGGAAGTTTCTTTTTTCTCTTATACTTCTCCTTCTCACTTTATCCCTTCAAGTAGATAGTGAACCATTACCTTAGAGAAAGAAAGCAACATGTCAAAAAGTAGAAAAAAGTGGTATCTTCAGGGCTTTTGATTTCCAAACATGTCAGTCCACTAAGGAGATTTTACTTGACGCCTTTGAAGCAAACAGAAGGATAAATTTTTAGCCCTGGATGAAAATAGATGGAGCAGAATTATTGAGAAGCAGGACATAAGAAGAACCTGGAGGAAGGAATCCTAAACTTGGGAGCCCAGGAAAGTCCAGGGCAGCACTAAGTCCTCAGAAAGGTGTGGTGTGTCTAGATAAAGAGTTGTTCAGATAGCTTCTCAGGTATTTTCATGTTCTAGTAAGGTTAGAAGGTAGCGGGATTATTTCATTGCCATCAAGCCATGTGTTCAAGGACTGATGATTTATAGATCCTAGGAGTTTGAGGCTGATCCCAACCAAATGCCTTGTGAAAGTGAAAGTCACTCAGTCCTGTCTGACTCTGTGACCCCATGGATTATACAGTCCATGGAATTCTCCAGGCCAGAATACTGGAGTTGGTAGCCTTTCCCTTCTCCAGGTGATCTTCCCAACCCAGGGATGGAACCCAGGTCTCCCGCATTGCAGGTGGATTCTTTACCAACTGAGGTATCAGGGAAGCCCTATCAAATGCCTTGATACCATGTAAAAGCCTCAAAGTTAGAAGTCTAGGGAAAGTAGAAACTCTAAAAGAACTAAGTTGCTATAATGCCAACAGGATAGTTTATATTAATTGTCACTGGTGTTAATTATGCAAGGGAACAGAGGTTCAATGCCAGTGTTTCTATGTGATAGCATTCTTGAAGGCAAGGTGATTCAGTGTGAGGAAATTAACAAGATGGCACCAGTCAGGCTCTCTTGCCCCATGCTCTCATGCCCTCTTGCCCCATGTTCTGGAAACAATGACTTTGCATGGTTGTGTAACAGCTGAGATCACTTATGGCACCGAGCATGCGCATTACGAGGTACTCTCTTGGCCACGGGCTACTTTTGTTCTGTAAGAATATATAAGCTTCACCTGGAACAACCCTGCAGAGTTGTGTGCATTTATGTTATGTTATGTTACGTCTGCTGCTACGGCTGCTGCACCAGCCAGGAGAGAATAAATGTATCTGCAGTTCCTATGGCTCCTTGAATTTTCTTCCAGCCTCTTAGCTTGCACCTTGCCTACCATGGGTTCAGCCAACAGTGTGCTCAGTGAGACACAGGGAGACAATTGGGACTATGAATAGGATCAGCAAGGCATCCCGGGAGTCCCGTTTGGGTTGCAACTTAATGCTGGAGAAAGTGAAGAGATCAGAGCCCTAGACAAAGGGACTGAGGTCTGATGAGCACTTTATGATGGTAGCTTTGTTTGATCCTGTTTAAGAACCCAATTCCTTATCAAGGGTGAGTGTGTGGATTTAAAAAGTGTGCCTCACATTCTTAAAAAAAAAAAGTGTGCTATGCAGGGGCCAAATGGAAGTGACCTATATCCTTCTCACCTTAGTTGTACTGGGGTGTTTGTTTAACTCACATTTCTTAAATCTTATTGGTGCTGAGTTGGACACAAAAATACAGTGTTGAGACATGCTTTATGGGAAAAGCAGACAAATAAATGAACAATTTCAATTTTTGTAATGAATGCAGAAGCAGTGAGAAGCCCTAGGTTTTTAGGGTACCTCCATAAACACCATGAGCATATCAGGGATTGAAACAATGAGAGCTTTGAACTGATTCTTTTAGAACAAGTAGGAGTTCCTGAGGAGGGCACCAGAGCTTAAAGCAGAGGATGAAACATTTACAAAACCAACATAGCTTAAAAAACTAGATGATGCTAGGGAGTTTGCTATTCCTGCAGTGTGAAACCTTTTGTAAAAAATGTAATTTTATTTATTTATTTTTGTCTGCGCCAGGTCTTCGTTGCTGCCTGGGCTTTTCTCTAGTTGCAGCGTGTAGGTTTCCCACTGTAGTGACTTCTCTTGCTGTGGACCATGGACTCTCAAGTGTGTCCTTTAGTAGCTTTTGCAGCACATGGGCTCAGTCATTGCGGTTTCTGGGCTCTAGAGCACGGGCTCAATAGTTGTGGCACACAGGATTGGTTGCTCCGTGGCATGTGGGATCAGATGGAACCCGTGTCTCCTGCATTGGCAGGCAGATTCTTTACCACTGAGCCACCAGGAAAGCCCTACAGTGGGAAGTCTTTATTTAAGAACCACCAGAGAGAAGGAAGTCAAGCAGGATGAGTCCAATCATAAACAGCCTTAACACTTTCATGATGTCTCCTCAGGTGAAAGTCTGACTCAAAGAATTTTAAGATAACTGATGATCAGATTAACGTTCTAGAAAGGCAAACTCCGGAGGTAAAGTAGAACATTTTGTAAGTAGAGAAATGTATGTGGATAGTGCAACTGGAGACACTTGCATGCTTTAGGGAAGCAACAGTGTGACCATGTTTGGGGACATGAAGGCAGTGCCCTGAGGGTGTTGTGAACCTGAGAAATCAGTGAGAGAATGCTGAGGTTAAATAGTTCCAGCTGGGGTGAGCAAGGGATTTCAGAAGAATTGTTGCTGTTGTCCTACTCTTTGTGAGCCCATGGATTTGCAGCACAACAGGCTTCCCTGTCCCCCACTATCTCCCAGAGTTTGCTCAAGTTCATGTCCATTGAGTCAGTGATGCTATATAACCATTTCATCCTCTGCTACCCTCTTCTCCTTTTGCCTTCAATCTTTCCGAGCATCAGTGTATTTTCTAATAAGTCAGCTCTTCGCACCAGGTGGCCAAAGTATTGGAGTTTCAGCTTCATCATCAGTCCTTCCAATGAATATCAGGGTTGGTTTCCTCTAGGATTGACTGGTTAGATCTCCTTGCTGTCCAAACGACTCTCAAGGGTCTTCTCCAGCATCACAATTGGAAAACATCAATTCTTAGGTGCTCAGCCTTCCTTATAGTTCAGCTCTCAAATCCATGCATGACTACTGGAAAAACCTTTCAGTAGAGAAAGGTGTTTAAACTATTTTTTTATATTTCTGGCACTAACTGGAGAACAAAGTGAGAGCAAAAGGAGGAGGAGGAGGGAAGGTGGGCACCACCATGTGACGTCCAGTGGTCAGTCTGGGTCTCAGAGTGAAGACCAGGTGAAGCAGCATCTCTGCTGGATTGTAAAAGACATGAGATATCCCGACACCCCCGCCCTGCCTCGCCCCAGGATTTGGGTATTGAATAATATCACTGTCTAGCTACTTCCCTGGTGACTCAGGTGGTAGAGAATCTGCCTGCAATGCGGGAGACCTGGTTTCAATCCCTGGATCAGGAAGATCCCCTGGAGAAGGGAATGGCAACCCACTCCAGTATTCTTGCCTGTGAAATCCCATGGACAGAGGAGCCTGGCAGTCCATGGGATTGCAGAGTTGGGCACAACTGAGCTAACTGACAAATCTTCAGCAGTTCCTGTTGAATTTTTCAGTAATATTTAATAACATTTCCCTTTTCAATCTTTATGTACTTTTAAAATATTTAAATAATATAGGAATTTATAGAATAAAAAGCTTAATTAAAACTTCTCTTAACCTCTCACCAGAAACCCATGTTTCTCTCCACAGGTGACCATGGATAACACTCTTTCACAGATTTTTGTCAAGGTATTTATGTATATCTAACACACATGTCAATGTAAAAACAGAGTTTAATCATACTGTAATACCTATCTGTTAGCTATTATCACTGCCTTTTCCTTTTCTACTCATGTTCTAATTAATAATATGACTTGGAGAGAGTCATATTTTAAAACACACACTTCTTCCTCATTCACTTAAATCTTTGCACAGTATTCTGAGAATTTAATCACGATTTAGCTATCTATTAATAGTTATTTAGTTTGATTCCATTTTTTCTGCCTAGTAAACAATGCATAATGAACCATTTCCATGCCTTTATGCACACCTGCAAATGTATTTCTCTAGATTAGAATCCTAGAAGTAGAATTATTGGGTCAAGGAGTAAACACACTTTAAATTTTCATAAATACTGCCAAATACACACAAAGTGTATTCCAATTTATATTCTCATCAGTAGTGTATAACAGTTAGATCATTTTCTTCCTTTAACATTTTCTCTCTATTCCTTTCTCCCAACAGCTCAGATTTTTCTTTACAGTTATCTTGCATCATGGATTTGGGTGGCATGTATGTGACTGTTACAGTTGAATGGGGCAAGGTGGGAAGAGTTTAAACAATCTTCATTTTCTTACCTTGCATTATTTGTAAACAAATGTTTCTCATCATCTTTGTTAAAAATTGCTATATTATCCACAGTGCCTCATTACAGAACTTTTGCTATAGTGGGCATCATTATGGCCTTAATTCAATACCTACTTTAATATTTTATGTCTCTTCAAGAGCATTATGGAGGTTTTCACATGGAGTGTGTGGCTGGCATACTGTCAAATAAAATATATTTCTCTTCCCTGTCAAAAGGTCAAATCTTTGAGGTATATCTTCA
This sequence comes from Bos mutus, assembly GCF_027580195.1. NCBI lineage: Eukaryota > Metazoa > Chordata > Mammalia > Artiodactyla > Bovidae > Bos > Bos mutus. Next base: position 33,126,986 of record NC_091630.1, on the reverse strand, counting down.
TACATAGAGTTCCAGTCAAGCTGAACTTATTTCAATGTCTGATAGGTAAGGGTTACAGAGCAGAAGATATTAAGAAGAGGTGGCAAGAATACACAGAAGAATTGTACAAAAAAGATCTTCATGACCAAGATAATCATGATGGTGTGATCACTCACCTAGAGCCAGACATCCTGGAATGTGAAGTCAAGTGGGCCTTAGAAAGCATCACTACGAACAAAGCTAGTGGAGGTGATGGAACTCCAGTTGAGCTATTTCAAATCCTGAAAGATGATGCTGTGAAAGTGCTGCACTCAATATGCCAGCAAATTTGGAAAACTCAGCAGTGGCCACAGGGCTGGAAAAGGTCAGTTTTCATTCCAATCCCAAAGAAAGGCAATGCCAAAGAACGCTCAAACTACTGCACAATTGCACTCATCTCACACACTAGTAAAGTAATGCTCAAAATTCTCCAAGCCAGGCTTCAGCAATACGTGAACCGTGAACTTCCAGATGTTCAAGCTGGTTTTAGAAAAGGCAGAGGAACCAGAGATCAAATTGCCAACATCCACTTGATCATCGAAAAAGCAGGAGAGTTCCAGAAAAACATCTATTTCTGCTTTATTGACTATGCCAAAGCCTTTGATGTGTGCATCACAATAAACTGTGGAAAATTCTTCAAGAGATGGGAATACCAGACCACCTGACCTGCCTCTTGAGAAACCTGTATGCAGGTCAGGAAGCAACAGTTAGAACTGGACATGGAACAACAGACTGGTTCCAAATAGGAAAAGGAGTTCATCAAGGCTGTATATTGTCACCCTTCTTATTTAACTTATATGCAGAGTACCTCATGAGAAACGCTGGACTGGAAGAAACACAAGCTGGAATCAAGATTTTTGGGAGAAATACCAATAACCTCAGATATGCAGATGACACCACCCTTATGGCAGAAAGTGAAGAGAAACTAAAAAGCTTCTTGATGAAAGTAAAAGAGGAGAGTGAAGAAGTTGGCTTAAAGCTCAACATTCAGAAAACGAAGATCATGGCATCTTGTCCCATCAGTTCATGGGAAATAGATGGGGAAACAGTGGAAACAGTGTCAGACTTTATTTTTTGGGGCTCCAAAATCCCTGCAGCCATGAAATTAAAAGACGCTTGCTCTTTGGAAGGAAAGTTTTGACCAACCTAGATAGCATATTCAAAAGCAGAGACATTACTTTACCAACAAAGGTCTGTCTAGTCAAGGCTATTGTTTTTCCAGCGGTCATGTATGGCTGTGAGAGTTGGACTGTGAAGAAGGCTGAGCGTCGAAGACTTGATGCTTTTGAACTGTGGTGTTGGAGAAGACTCTTGAGAGTCCCTTGGACTACAAGGAGATCCAACCAGTCCATTCTGAAGGAGATCAGCCCTGGGTGTTCTTTGGAAGGACTGTGCTGAAGCTGAAATTCCAGTACTTTGGCCACCTCATGCAAAGAGTTGACTCATTGGAAAAGACTCTGATGCTGGGAGGGATTGGGGGCAGGAGGAGAAGGGGACAACAGAGGATGAGAAGGCTGGATGGCATCACTGACTCGATGGACGTGAGTTTGAGTGAACTCCAGGAGTTGGTGATGGACAGGGAGGCCTGGCGTGCTGGAATTCATGGGGTTGCAAAGAGTCGGACACGACTGAGTGACTGAACTGAACTGAACTAAATAGGTAAGGGACAGATTAAGCTCAGGTGTTGGAAATCTCTACTGATAGGCTGAAAGAATAATAAAAATTCTCTCTGGTTCCAAAACAGAGGGATGAACTGGAACTTTACTAAATTGACTTTTAATTGCCAAATGCTCTTGTCTAAGTTTACTAGCCATAGGCTTTGTTATTTTTGTTGTTTAGTTGCTATGTTGTGTCTAACTCTTTGTTACCTCCATTGACTGTAGCCTGCCAAGTAAGAATACTGGAGTGAGTTGCCATTTCCTTCTTCAAAGAATCTTCCTGACCCAGAAATTGAATCTGCATCTTCTGTATTGGCAGGTGAGTTCTTTACTACTGAGCCACCTGGGAAGCAGCCACAGGCTTCCAGGCTTCTAAACTGGGTTGTGTCCTTTCTCAGAAGAGTCCCTCACAACCGGTGTTTCCCAAACCATCTTACTACTCCTGGCTGTGTGGCTTAAGGACCATCTCTGAAGACAGGATTTAATTAAGAGCCGTGGTGGATTAACCTGAGTTCAAGTTCTGCACTGCTGTCTTTATCACCTGTAACTGAGATTTAACTTGGACTGAAATATAGATACCTTGCTCTTTGAATTATATTTATTTAGTCATCGTTTGATGCTGGAATGAAAACCCAGGAGAAATCATACCACCCCAATGTACCAAACTGAGTCTAGGAACGGCTAACAGCTCCTCTGCTGTGCCATGCACACCCTTTCCTACCTTTTGCTTTGCTGTGCTTTGTGGATTTTTCAGAGCCTGACACTTCAGATGGTTTGGAGATTATGTCTAACCACCAACTGATCTATCCAGGCTGTTCCTACTTTTTAAATGGTTAACTGAGACGAGGGTAAGCATCTCATTTATCAGTCTTTTCCTGGTGAAGGGTAATTTTTCCTCTATTTTTAAAATAGTCTCTATTCATTTGGTTGTCAAGTAGTCCTTCCTGACTATGGGCACACAGGTTATTTATGGCCAAGCTAACTTTCTCTTTGCACAGGAAATCCCTGGGAAGGTAAGTTGGAAGCTGTGTCCTACTATCTTCAGGATCATTAGTGGCAGTGTAATATTTCGTGGCTGTCAGCCTCAGGCTCCTAGCATGGGAGAGGGGTCATCCTTCGGGGAGGACATAATGATCCCAGAATGCTGGCTGACAGGGTCTTGATCTGTGCTTTTATTATGTTCAATTTATCAGTCTCTTTGGAAAGAATTGACCATGGGACTCTTTTAAAACATTTGAAATCTTTAGATAAAAGCTCAGAGACAGGCTATTCCTATTTCCATTAATTTAATAATCAATGATGTCAATTTGTCACTATTAATACTGTTTCCATGACCACTTTCCCCAGGCTTTCCTGAACTTAAAAGCTTCTAGATAAACTCCTCCGCTTCCCTCTCCACTTTTTTTTTTTTTTTCCTGATCTCAGTTTTCCTCATTCTGCTGACTATACTCAAATTTACTTCACTTTTTCCTGGCCATCAAAACTTTTTTTACATTCTTGCAAGCCATCATAGGATAGTTTACAATACCCAGTAAAGATGAATTTTTTGAAAGCTGACAACCTGAATTATGACTGTCTGTTTTTAACTTTTTACATTTTACCCATGTGGTTAAGTTTAGCTTTTTGGATTTTCTCACAAAAGCTATATGTAAGCTTGTTTTTCAATTTACTGAGACATTCTTTTTATGACATCTCAAGTCTATCCAGTCCTGTGTGTGTGATCTCTCTTGTATATTAGTAAGGCAAAACAAAACATAGTACTTTTGTATTTTATATCTGAATAAAAATATAATGATTTATTAAAACTTTTGAATCTTAAAGATGGCTAAATGTGGGTATGTAGATGGTACTGGTTGATTGTAGTCTGCCATTAACATGTCTAGATTGGAATACGGCATCTGCTTGGTAACTATGGGCAAACTACCTCACCTCTCTGGGCTTTTGTTTTCTTATTCATAAATAGTTCTATTAATATTAATTGAGACTTCACTGGCAGTCTAGTGGTTGAGTCTGTGCTTCCACTGCAAGAGACACAGTTTCAGCCCCTAGTTGGGTAAAAAGATCCTGCATGCTGCATGGCCTAAATAAATTAATTAATAAATAAAAGTGTTTTTAAAAAAGACTTTGAAATCCAGTGAATAACGAAAAAAATACTGATACCCTAAAATTCTTTTAAAAATTAAGTGACAAAATGCTTGCAGATTATTTAGCATAGTACCTGATATAACGAGAGCCTGACACGTTATCTATAGTAATGATAGACAATAACATCATAATGAGATATAAAGTATAATCATAATGGTAATACTGTAAAAATATGCTATTCCTGGGTCCAGAATATCCCCTGGAGAAGGAAATGGCAACCCACTCCAGTATTCTTGCCTGGAAAATCCCATGGACAGAGGAGCCTGATGGGCTACAGTCCATGGTGTCCAAGAGTCAGATACGACTTAGCGACTAAATGAAATCATGCTATCCAGTAGTATAGTTCTCAGTTCCCTGGGCTAGATCTTCCTCTAGTATACAAACAGGAGGAGGCTTGCAGATCACAAAAAGCCAGGAAACTGGGGAAGAGTATAGCCCTGGAGAAGAAAATGGCAACCAACTCCAATACTCTTTCCTGGAAAATCCCATGGACAGAGCAGCCTGGCAGGCTACAGTCCATGGGGTTGCAAAGAGTCAGACATGACATAGGGGCTGAACAGGCAGGCATATAGCCCTAACTAGAATTTTATATTATTTTATTAGAAAAATCGAGGTACATTTCATATGAGAATTCATAGAGAATTATTATACAGGAGGTAGTAGAGATCAATATGTTACTGTTAAGGAAGCATAATAGTTTTGTAGTTACTAAATTTACTAGGGTTTTTGGAGTGAGACATTTCTAATACCTTTACCATTGAGTATGATGATAGCTGTGGATTTGTCATATATAAAGCCTTTATTATGTTGAGACATGCTCCTTTTGGGCTTCCCTGGTAGCTCAGCTGGTAGAGAATCTGCCAGCAATGCGAACAGATTGGGAACCTGATTGGGTTCCTGGGTCAGGAAGATCCCTTTAGGAGAAGGGATAGGCTACCCACCCAGTATTCATGGGCTTCCCTGGTGGCTCAGATGGTAAAGAATCCACCTGCAATGCGGGAGACCTGGGTTCGCTCCCTGGGTTGGGAAGATCCTCTGGAGGAGGGCATGGCTAACCATTCCTGTATTCTTACCTGAAGAATCCCCATGGACAGAGGAGCCTGGCAGGCTACATTCCTGGGGTTGCAAGAGTCAGACACGACTAAGCACAGCACAGCATGCTCCTTTTATACCAAATCTTGTTGAGTTTTTATCATAAAAGATTCTAAATTTGGTCAAATGATTTTTATGCATCTATTAAAATAATCATACAATTTTTGTCTTTCATTATCTTAATGTGGTATATCATATTTATTGATTTGCATATCAGATTAAACTATCACTGCATTTTGGAGATAAATCCCATTTGATCATGGACTAGAGCCAGTGTTATGCACGCACTTGGCTGTGGGGCCACCTGCAGATGCCTGTGTAGTGGCAGGGGCCAGTGGCAGCTGCACGTGTGGTGGTGAGATCCAGGGCTGACTGTGGTTGCACTAGCAGCTATGGAAGCCCTGGCTGTCAGGGTGTGCTCCTGTGGTCACAGGGTCTCACCAAAGGCATGTGCGTGGCAGTGGAGGCTGGTGACATGATTCAGGGTGATGGGGTACAGGTGCCTGGCTGGAGGCTGCAGGAGAGTGATGCAGGTGAGTGATAAGTTGGAGGTTGAACTCATAAACACTCTGGAGTACACTCTCACATTTGCCAAGTCCCCCCGCACCGCCCCCCCACCACACACACACACACAAAGATCTGGAGGTCCATGTCAAAAGTTGGCCAAGGGCCTGTCAGTGAACAACTAAAGGGACTAGCCCTCCTCAGCAGACCCAATGGCGAGGGTCAGCCACAGGGGTCAAGGGTGACTGTCTTGCCCTCTTGCAGCTGCAGAAGCTGGAGATGGCTCCATGGTATAAATCCTCCCAGCTGGGGTTGGGGGTGAGGGAGGGTGCTGGGAGGGACTCAGACTGGAGTCTGAGAACTTGAAAATCTGTAGGGTGAAAATGAGTGAAATCTGCAGAGGGTCTTTGGCAGCTGTTCTGTTAGTTTCTTCAGTGGTGAAGCTACCGGGGGTCTTGGCAGAGCAGGTAACTGGGAACCTCAGCCACTCCCACTATGTAGCTGGTATGCATCTCAGTTTTACTGGTTTCTGGGTGGAAGAAACCAAAGCAGGGCATTTGTGTAGTGCCTGAAAGCCTTTGGAAGCTGGACGTTAACCCACTCTCCCTTTCCTAGGGAGGGAAATGCTTTGTAGCTGGGAAGTTGCCACTTGGTGCTAAGCAGTCTCGAGGGATTAGGCAGGCAAGATGAAGTTGTTCTTCCTTCCTGTTTTTTATGGTTTTATTCTGCTGTTGGGTTGAAGTTTCTTAACTGGATTCCTCAGTTCTCTCAAAGCTGTTTCTGTTAATGGATAGCTGTCTAATTGCTGATCTTTGTTAGGGGCATGGAGTTTGAAGCCTCTTACACTGCCATCTTGGTGACATCTTCTTGAGTTCAAATTTATTAAATCAATTTGCTCATTGTCTTGTAAATGCGGAAAACACCAAACTAAAATATTCTTTATTACACTGATTAAGTTCAGTATTTATACATTTATTTTACTAAAATGTTTAAAAATTCATTTGTAATTGGAGGATAATTGTTTTACAATGTTCTGTTGGTTTCTGTCATACAACAATGTGAATCAGCCATAAGTATATACGTATCCCCTCTCTCTTGAGCCTCCCTCCCACCCCATCCCCATCCCACCTGCTAGGTCATCACAGAGTACCAGGCTGATCTCCCTGTGTTATACAGCAACTTTTCACTAGCTGTCTGTTTTACATATGGTAATGTGTATGTTTCAGTGCTACTCTCTCAATTTGTCCCAGTCTCTTCTTTCCCCATTGTTTAGAATTATAATTGGAAAAGTCTTTAAATAACCATCTACTTATGACTCTAACTCATATTACTAGACAAAAATCACCTCAATTTGAAGTATAGGTAAATATGTGTCTTAAAGCCAGGGACTTGGCTTTAAAATCAACTTGTGTACATGGTTGAGCAACTTATATGGTGTAGTGGAATCGACACCTGTATGACCACCCTTGGTCATGGGGGCGTGAGAACTGTTGAGTTCTCATGTTGGGTTTCCCCTTCCATTCCCTAAGGGGACAATGCTGAGATGTATTTTATAAGGCCCTAGTTAGGGTACCTTGAGATTAAGCGCTGGTGACCCACTTGGTAACAAACACTTGAACTGGTTATCAAGAAAGCACACTTTTTGGGGCTTAGGTTTTATATTTGATGGGCTTTGTATTTTGATTTTTTTTGGTCTGTTTAATTATTTTGATAAATATTCTTGGATGTGTTTAACGTAAAGAATTTTGTTTTTTAATTTATAAAGCTATTTCCTAAGAAGAAAAGTTTAAAAAACATGAATCCAAGTATCTCAACATTACATATTAAAAAAAATAATGGATATTCCAAATTTTAGTATCTGGGGGGAAATTTAATACTTTTATGTGTAAATATGCATTATATGATAAAATCTTTTATGTAGATAAACAAATCGAATTAACCTATTTTCAATAACCTTCTGTCCCTTAAAGCTGGCATAAACTTTTACATTTTATTTGATCAATACTACCACATTATGATTCTTGCCCTCTTTTCCTTTAAAAATTTTAATAGTTTTTATGTCTTTCAGAAGATGAATAGATTTCATTAACACTATTCTTTTTGTGAAATAATAGTCTTAAAATTAGCCTTAAAGTTGTATTTTAAAAGGTTTAACTGTTTAGAAGAAATATAGTTTCATCTTTGATTTTAAAGTTGAATTTTAAGAAGGTATTCACTATACTTGTTCAGAAGTTCATTCACTTAATCATACACTCCACTTTGGTCGCAAATCTAAAAGTGACAAGGGAGTGAGTTGAATTTTGATCAATTTAAGAAAGTACAACTCAGGGCTGAATAGTCTTAGCTCCAAACCTCACATTCTCTACAGCCATAAGGTTATTGTGAGGCTTTTGAGCAGGGCTGTCATTTAAATACAGTTGTTGTTTAGTGGCTAAGTCATGTCCAACTCTTTTGTGACCCCATGGACTGTTGCCTACCAGGCTTCTCTGCCCATGGGATTTCCAGGCAAGAATGCTGGAATGGGTTGCCATTTCCTTCCCCAAGGGATCTTCCTAACTCAGGGATCAAATCCTGCATCTGCTGCATTGGGAGGTGAATTCGTTACCACTGAGCCATCAGGGAAGCCCATTTAATGCTTAAATTAGAATTTCCAAAAAATAATGAATAATATTTTTAGTATAGATATGTCCCAAATACTGCATGGTATGTTCAAATTTAACTATGAACTTTTATTTGTTAGATCTTATCATCTTACTGTTGTATGATGAAAAAAAATATTACTCTTATTGAGTAACATTGTATTATATGCCCGCATGGATTTAATGAATCATGAGATGGGAAGTTTTCCACCCTAAACAGGTAAAATAAAAGCTTGATAGTCCCAGCATTTGTAGTAAATAAATATTGTGACTTCAACTATATTTGTCTTCAATAGTGTAGTCTAAGCCAACTAATTAAATCCAAAAATAAACTTTTTACAATTTACAAAGAAGATTTTTTTCCCCTCAAATTCGATTGGCTGGCATCCATTGGGCACTACCCTACTGACCACAGTAGGGTGCTGGTGTGTTGGATTCTTGAAGATAGTTGTATCTGTTAGAACTCAGATGTGAATTTGCCTTATAATCCATTTCTTCAAAGTCAGTGTTTTCAACATTATTATGAAGATTACAAATGAAGGATTAAATTAACCCCTGTTGCAACACCACATAGTATGTGGGTTCTTCTTACCATCCATTTCATTTAATTGGAAGGGGAATTTCAGCATGTGGCTAGATCTGTTACTGACTTTCAGTGCAGTAAAGAAGTTGTCTGGGAAGTCTCTATTCTAGTCATTTTTAGTTTTTCTCTTCTTTTTGTACAGAAAACCGTTCTGCCTCTACATAGAATTTAGCACTCTTTTTTGAACTGAAACTAGCAAAGTCTCCTCTTCTCTACTTGTAATTCAGATCTCTAAGAGTAAGGGATGTATTTGCAAATATTTAGCACCTGCACCTCAATCTTTCATCTTCAAAAGTCTTATTTTTTATTTAAGAGTAGAGTGTATGACCAAGAACAACAGTTTACAGTGTTCACTCGATTAAACAAAAACATTCATGGAATCTGAGTGGCTCCATCTGAAACAGACAGTTGAGACTGATGCAGTGTGGAAAGGATGTGGAATCACAGAAGAATTAATGTGAAGTATATGATTTGGCACTAGGAAGGCCTTATGAATACCATCAATTTGAGATTTTTTTAAAGTATCTAAATGTGTTTACACAGCTGGATATTCAGTTTCAGCTTGATCTCTTTTCTTCATGTTTCCAGGTTATTTACAAATGTGTTTCCCTCTGCTTTTTTCCTTTATGCATTTTATTTTCCAAGTTTGAATTTTAAAAGCTCAGATAGCAGCATAATATTGTGAAATACTTTCTGGGAGGTTTGTTTGTTGCTGTATTATCAGTATTAGAAAAAAAAAAAGGGGGCATCTGGAACATAAACATTTACTTAATATAATCTTACAGCTTTATCTAATTAAGGAAAATGCTAATTCATTAAAAAATGCATTTCCATGTGGATGATTAATTTTTCTGTATCTTGGATCAGTGTTGACAATATCTAAATTTTAGCAATATTCTGAACTAGCAACTTGCTTTAAATTTATATTTTCCTCTTTCTATATCTTTGATTATTGCCAGAATTCTTTAAACTTCATCTAAAGTCAGTGCAACGGAAGGGATGGAAAATGTGATGTGAATTTTAAGATCTCTGTCCTTGTCCCAGGCCCAATTGTTGGCTGTTTGATTTAGAGAAGTTATTTAACCTCTCCCTGCCCCAGATTTCTCTCTTGTGAAATGGAGTGTTATTTTTCAACTGCCTTCTTCATTTAGTATCAGGAGGCCTAATGAGATAATGTGCCAGAATCGTTATCCTGAATCATCTTTTTGGGAGAACGTAAGCTCACAGGCACAAAGGCCAATCCATGGGAGCTGGATAGAGGCTTTCCTCCTCCATTAGTTACATGTAGATTGAGAATCTGCTGAAACTATTCTTGGACACAAAATCCACAAGGGCAGGCATGTACACAGGACAGAGAAGGGCAAAGCTTTGGGAAATCCAAGAAAGGATGATGCTGTAGTCTAGGGGTAGGAAAATGATCAGAAATCCACACAGACCTACGTTAAAATATACCACCCACTATAGTGATTCATGTTTTGTTCACTGATGAATTTGTTAGAACATTGCCTGGCACATAGCAGGAGTTCAGTAAATTTTTTGGTGGGGTAAACGAATTACTATGAGTTTATCTCTTCTGATGTGCCAGAATTCTTCCTCTAATTGACCTTTAAAGGCTTTTTTCCCCGCTTTGTGCTTAGAGGAATCTTTTCTTGCAAAGGTATTCAAATGCAGTAGTTGCTTGACACCAGAGTTTTTTTTTGCTGTCATTGTCCTGCTATTAATATGTGGTGTTTGTCTTTCATATATACCTATGGCTTGAGATGGTTTCTATGTACCGTTGCTTTACTCCATCCCATAGAAGATTTTTCCAGTCATAGAGAGCAAGAAATTCTGCTTTAATAAGCAAATCTGTTAGCAGGCAGGCAAAGAGAATACCTTGCATCTGGAGCTGGATCTTTCCCTTTGGCTGAGAATAAATCTGCCTGAAAAGGTGACTGTGGACAGAGCTGGAGAGAACATCTCTCTTTCAGCCCTTGAGGGAATGTGTATTCCCTGGCACAAAGGGGAAAATCAAAGTTTCTTATTCTTCCAAATGGACATGAGTGCATTTTTCCCCTACACTAGTGGTTCCCAATCTGTTTTGGCTTGAGGCCCACCCCCGTCCCCGCTTCCTGTAATGTACTTTTACTAGAATTCCCATGGCAGCTGCTGCTCTTTTTTTTTTTTTTTTTGTAAGTCCTCTCTCTGTCTAAAGAAAACCTTAGTTAATAAATGTGTAAACTTTCTTTTTCTTAAACTCATGTGTCCGGCTGATGATCACATCATCTTTTCCAGATGATAGCAATTTCAGTGACATCACAGCCGCCCATGAATCCATGCACCCCCTGGGGTCCATTTCCACGCACTATCGTGAAACGTAACTCCACTTTTCTATGCCAATTTTGCATGTTCATTTTTCCTCAAGATTTGTATATGGCATGTCTGGCAGCCAATAAAGGACAAAATAACAAATTATGGGTCAAAGACTTCTGCTTCTGGCATTAGGGAGGACCAGCTAGTCAGAGAACGCCCTGTCAGTATCAAACACCTAAAAAAAAATTGCTGGATTAAATATGAAATCTTATTAAAAGCCTGGCTGAACAAGCAGTAAAATAAAGGAAATAATCAGTGCCCAGAAATGTTTAAGTCCAGATGTGTAAGCAAGTGCTAGGTTTGGCATTTGCCTGTGAGTAGCTCTGATCTCTGGTCTAGAGCGAGTTGTAACAGACACATGTTAGCAGAGGACAGCAGACAAGGCTGAGGGCCCAGGTTAGAGGGTGAAAGATCAAGGCAAATCTTGAATAAAATTTAGACACCAAGGGATGACATATTTTTAAAGACAAAAACTCTTATGTAGAAGGCCAGGCATGCTTGTCTCTGCCAATGTTGACTCTTGGTGGGAGCAGGAAAAAAGAGATCTTTGAAGATTCCTTAACCACAACGTGGCATTCACAAAGATTTGCAGCTGAAATTTACACTGCTTTTGGGACCGTTCTCCAATCCCTGAACTACCCTCTTCCCTGCCAAAAAGGCTGAAAATTTAGCTTGATGTAGTCCTAGGTTGATATTACCTGCATGTGTGCATGTGCGTGCTCAATTGTGTCCGACTGTTTGTGACCCCATGAACTGTAGCCCTCCATACTCCTCTCTCTTTGGGATTTCCCAGGGAAGAATACTGGAGTGGATTGACATTTCCTCCTCCAGGGGATCTTCTGGATCCAGGGATTAAATCTGCATCTCCTGCATTGCAGGTGGATTCTTTACCACCGAGCCACCTGGGAAGACCAATAGGGCACACTTAACAGCAAGAACATATTGGGTGTTTTTTTTGTTTGTTTTTTGCATATGGGGTGTTGACAATCAGAACTAACTGTTGATCATAACACAGTACACCCACTCCATACTGTCAAGCATTGTAGAAAGAACGGGAGGTCCTGGGAGGGGCTGGACCTGTAGGTGGGGTGACACTCAGGGTCTCAAGCAGCCGCTGTGTACAAGTTGGCATGTCAAATTTGGTTGTGAACGGTGAATGCAGGGATATCAGCCTTAGCCTTGCTAAGTCAGTCAACTGTTCTGAGCCTTGGTTTCCTCCTTTTTTTCTGGCCTGCTTACCTCACAGGGTTATAAAATAATGTCTGTGAAAACACTTTGTGCAAAAAAACAAGTAGCAGTCAATGAAGGTCCAATTTTTAAACAGTTTCACTTCAGTGTACCAGGTAATGCTTTATGGTCTGAAATAGTTCAGTTAGTTCCTCAATGTGCCCAAAGTGGAGGTTTCATATGATTTTCTCATCTGAATTTCTATTGGATGAATAACGCTTGCTGTTAAAGGAAATGTGGTGAAAGATGGTCAGTAAAGTACGCTTTGGGGAGAAATTTCACAAAAAGCATAACTTTCTTCTTGGAACAAAGCTCTCACAAGTACTTAGAAATGGGGATGAATGGTGGAGGTGTTAATCAGGAAGGTGACAAGTCTGATGGTGGCGGTCTGGGGGGAGGGCCTGGCGGAAGAGGCGCCAATACCTTAGGAACTGCTGTGAAAACCAAAGGGAAAGCTGCTGAAAGGGGTGGTGAGTGGTGGGGGTGGGCAGAAATTGGCTCCTGTCCTCCACAAAGGAAGAGAAGAGATCAAAGAGAAAGGTTAAAGCCGGTTAAAGGAAGAGATATCAAGGAAAGGTCAAACATTAAACCAAGGAACAAAAGACCCCCCAAATCCTGGCTGCACGTGGCCTGATCTCCACCTCTCGTACTAAGTAGGTCAAAGCTAAACTCTTTAAAGTGGTAACCATTTGTTTCCTTTTGTTGCCAGGAAATAGAGTCTGGGTCATAAAGCACCCCACTCCAGTACTCTTGCCTGGAAAATCCCATGGACGGAGGAGCCTGGTGGGCTGCAGTCCATGGGGTTGCTAAGAGTCTGACATGACTGAGCGACTTCACTTTCACTTTTTGCTTTCATGCATTGGAGAAGGAAATGGCAGCCCACTCTAGTGTTCTTGCCTGGAGAATCCCAGGGACGGGGGAGCCTGGTGGGCTGCTATCTATGGGGTCGCACAGAGTCAGACACGACTGAAGGGACTTAGCAGCAGCAGGATGAAGAAGAGGGCTTCCCAGGTGGTGCTAGTGGTAAAGAGCCCGCCAGCCATGCAGGAGACATGAAAATTGCAGCTTCAATCCTTAGGTTGGGAAGATCCCCTGGAAGAGGGCACAGCAACCCACTTCAGTATTCTTGCCTGGAGAATCCTATGGACAAAGGAGCCTGGCGGGCTATAGCTCGTAGGGTCACAAAGAGTTGGACAGGACTGAAGTGACATAGCACAGCACACAGAGGGAAGAAGTAAGCTGTCAGTGACTGTGTGGGTCAGTCCAAGCCAGGCTGCACTGGTGCAAAATACGAGGTAAGTGGTGACACAGTTATCCAGTGAACCAGCTCTCTTTGCTGGTGCAGGCTGAAATGTTCCAGAATTTCCAAATAGCAGTGTCCTGAAAAAGCAGTAGAGTTGGAAGTGTGCAGTGCAGGAAGGCAAGCATGCCAGAGACTAGTCTTGGAAAATGTTTTTAAGTGAAAAAGACTAAGTTTCTATTTCAATTTTCTGTTATAGATTTTTTAAAAAAGTAAATCATTCTACATATATTTTTACTCACACTTGATATAAGACTGAGAAACTCAGTTGTTGCTAGCACAGATTACTGAAAAAGCTAGTAGAAATTATGAGACAGCTTAAACTCTGCTAATCCCCCTCCCTGTCAACCTCTACCTCCGTGCCGCCTCTGCTCAGAGAACTGACAAAGGAATGAGGGACATCTTTAGGTCCCTGCCTGGAGTAGCATTATTTCTCTCTAGCAGTCCATTTTTATATCTTGGCTTCTTTTTTTTTTTTTCCTTTTCAGAGTCCCTGATGCAGAAGTCCCTTTTGGAACTTCGGCATCATAACTTCCATTCCTCAAATTCTGAAAGCCTATGACTGTGACGGCTCCCCTACCAAGATAATTTTTAAAATAAAATGTGCTCAGTCACTTCAGTCATGTCTGACTCTTTGTGACCCTATGGACTGTAATCCACGAGGTTCCTCTGTGCGTGGGATTCTCCTGGCAAGAATACTGGAGTGGGTTGCTGTGCCCTTCCCCAGAGGATCTTCCCAATCCAGGGATCGAACTTGTGTCTCTTATGTCTCCTGCATTAGCAGGCAGGTTTTTTACCACTAGCGCCACCTGGGAAGCCCTAAAATACTCTGGTGAGAGCTAAACCAGGGAGTATTAGGGGATTAACTTGCCTTTCCTCTCAGTTGTGTATATACAGGGAGCACTCTTTTATTATTATTATTATAAAATTGCCTTTATTATCCATGTAGTTGCTTATATTAATACAGTAAACAATGACCCACCGTGCTAAATCTGTACAAGAACTTTGAAGACTCATTTTTTTTTTCATTTTACATTTCCTTTCTCTTACAGGAAAAAGCTGATTACATCTTATTACATAGCCACTGTTGTGCCATGTTGCAGTGTTTGAAATGATGTAATAGGACTTAACTCTTCTATTATATTTAACATTTTACTTTCTATTTATTCTTTTTTAATTAGTTATTTTAATTGGGGTCTAATTACTTTATAATAGTACAGTGGGTTTTGCCATACATTAACATGAATCAGCCAGGGGTGTACATGTGTCCCCCGGTCCTGAACCCCCTCCCACCTCCCTCCCTATCCCATCCCTCTGGGTTGTCCCAGTGCACCAGCTTTGAATGCCCTGTTTCATGCGTTAAACTTGAACTGGCGATCTATTTCACATACGGTAATATGCATGTTTCAATGCTATTTTCTCAAATCATCCCACCCTCGCTTTCTCCCACAGAGTCCAAAAGTCTATTCTTTATATCCGTGTGTCTTTTGCTGTCTCATATTTAGGGTCATCATTACCATCTTTCTAAATTCCATATATATGCGTTAATATATTGTATTGGTGTTTTTCTTTCTGACTTACTTCACCCTGTACAATGGGGTCTAGTTTCATCCACCTCATTATAACTGACTCAACTGTGTTCTTTTTGATAGCTGAATAATATTCCATTGTTTATATGTACACAACTTTTTATCCATTTGTCTGCCAATGGACATATAGGTTTCTTCCTAGCTATTGTAAACACTGCCACGATGAACATTGGGGTTCATGTGTCTCTTTCAATTCTGGTTTCCTCGGTGTGTATGCCCAGCAGGGGGATTGCTGGGTCATAAAGCAGTTCTATTTCCAGTTTTTTAAGGAATCTCCACACTGTTCTCCATAGTGGCTGTACTAGTTTCCATTCCCACCAACAGCTTAAGAGTGTTCCCTTTTCTCCACACCCTCTCCAGGATGTATTGTTTGTAGACTTTTTGATAGCAGCCATTCTGACTGGCGTGAGATGGTACCTCACTGTGGTTTTGATTTGCATTTCTTAGAGTGATGTTGAGCATCTTTTCATGTGTTTGTTAGCCATCTGTACAGGGAGCATTCTTTCAAGGGACTTAACACTTGGTTTAGCTCTGCTATTTATGAGCCATGTAATCCTGGAGCCCATCATATGACCACATAGGGTTTTAATTCTTTTCAGCTATTAAATAAGGGGTCATACAGTGTGACGGAGAAGGTGATGGCACCCCACTCCAGTACTCTTGCCTGGAGAATCCCATGGACGGAGGAGCCTGGTAGGCTGCAGTCCATGGGGTCGTGAAGAGTCGGACAGGACTAAGCAACTTCACTTTCACTTTTCACCTTCATGCACTGGAGAAGGAAATGGCAACCCACTCCAGTGTTCTTGCCTGGAGAATCCCAGGGACAGGGGAGCCTGGTGGGCTGCCGTCTATGGGGTCTCACAGAGTCAGACACGACTGAAGTGATTTAGCAGCAGCAGTAGCAGTAGCATACAGTGTGAAGTAAATCAAAAAGAGAAAAATAAATATCATATATTAATGCATGTATGTGGAATCTATAAAAATGGTACTGATGAACCTATTTACAAAACAGAGTTAAAGACATGAATGTAAAGAACAAATGTGTGGACATCAGGAGGGAAAGATGGGGTGGGATGAATTGGGAGATTGACAATGACATATATACACTACTATGTATAAAACAAATAATTAATGAAAATCTACCGGTTAGCGCATAAATGGGAAGGAGATTCAAAAAAGAGAGGGTATATATATACAGATGATTCACTTTACTAAACAGCAGAAAATAATACTACATTGTAAAGCAACTATATTCCAATAAAAATTTTTGAAAAAAACGTGTTGGGGCTTTAATAATCCACTTGTCCCTTTTCTTCTAAACATCCTGGGACCAAATTATCTATATAAGGATGAGAACTCTGTGTACTTTGCTTTGCTTTTACCTTTTAAACTCTAGAACAGCAAAATAACATATATTTAGCGTAACTTCCTCTAAACTTATCTCAGGTGTGTCAACTGAGCTCCCAGGGGTATTCCAGCCCATTCTATCCCTCAGAAATTGTAAGTGTTTTGTTAGATCACATTACCTAAGCTACCCAAGCCAACTATACCACTTCAGAATTTTTCATCACATTTTCAATTACTTGTTCCGTGTCTGTCTTTTCTGCTAGATTATAAACTTGGTAGAAACCAAGTATGTGCTTGCTGTTCATTATTATATTCTCAGCACTTAATGCCTGGTGCATAGTAGTTACTCAATACATGTATGTGTGCTAAGTTGCTTCAGTCGTGTCCAACTCTTTTCGACCCTATGGACTGTAGCCCGCCAGGCTTCTCTGGCCACGGGATTCTCCAGGCAAGAATCCTGGAGTAAGTTGCCATGCCCTCCTCCATGGGATCATCCCAAGTAGGGATCAAACCCGAGTCTCTTACATTTCCTGCATTGGCAGGAGGGTTCTTTATCATTAGCACCACTTGGGAAGCCTTTACTCAATACACACTGGATAAATAAATACTTGAATGAATGCTTTTATAAATGAAAGGGGTATGCTGTGCTAAGTCACTTCAGTCATATCCGACTCTTTGCCGACCCTATGGACTGTAGCCTGCCAGGATCCTCTGATCATGGAATTTTCCAGGCAAGATTGCTAGAGTAGGTTGCCATGCTTTTCTCCAGGGGATCTTCCTGACCCAGGGATCAAACCCGTGTCTTTTACATCTCTTGCATTAGCAGTAGTGATCTTTACCACTAGCGCCACGGCCAGCTCCCAATGAAAGGAATAAACATCTAAAATCCAGTAAGAGTTAATATTCTTAATCTAAAATTAAAAAAAAAAAATTGACAGCTTTTGTTATTTAAAGCCCTTCAGAAATAATCATCACATGCATCTAGAATGACTGGGACTCTGGTTGTTTTGATGAAAATCTTAAAGAGATAAGGGAATATTTATCTCAGTAGTTTTGACTTTCTGCCTGACTATTACCAATCTCGGTGGATCTCCTGTGTCACTTAAAGTTCAGAACACAATCTCCATCTGATTATCCCTCTGCTACCTAAAGGCCAATGTGATGGCATCTTTAGCATCTTATTGCCCCAGGTACCATTTTAAAGACAGTCTCAGTTCAATCACTAACGACTACAGTGATTTAAAGTTAATTTGCCTTCATGACCTATTTATGTCAACTGAGGTCATTAACTCTCCTTTGTGACATGGCTTGGGTTGATAATGAGATATTCTTCTGACATACGAACTGTCCTGAGGATGTCTGTTAGCTAATTTCCTATTCATGTTTTCAAGTTACTATATTGTTATCGAGGAATAATTAACCCTTTGCTTTTCTAGCATATATAATCATGAAACAGTTCTCTGTCCTGGTGAGGTTGTTTTGTTCATTCATTCACAGAGCAGCTTTTAAGTACCTGCAATGTGCCAGGCACTACAGGAACATTAGGCATGATTATATAGTTTCTGTCCTCCAAGAATCCCTGTTCAAATGTCCAGTGGGAAGTTTGGTTGTACAGTCCACTGGTCATTACTATACACTTGCTGACTGTCGTACTGAAAGTTGATCTAGAGTACGCTGGAGCACATGGGAAGAATACATGGCAAAATTGGGGAAGAGAACACAAAGTTTCTAAACGAAGTACAATCTGAGAAGCAAGTAAGAGTCTTGTCTCTTGCTATCTCTTTCAATCTATGCTCTAAGAGTTTAATCTACCATTGCCAAACAGCTCATTGAGGTGTTTTCTTTAAGTAAATAATTCCTTTCATAAAAATATTCTCATGTTAGTTATCAAATTCACGCTTTAAGAGGCTGGGGGGTGTGCACGCTCAGTCGTGTCAGACTCTTTTGCAACCCCGTGGGCTGTAGCCTGCCAGGATCCTCTGTCCGTGGAATTTTCTGGGCAAGAATACTAGAATGATTTGCCATTTCCTCCTCCAGGGGATATTCCCAATCCAGGGATTGATTCTTGAGTCTCCTGCCTTGGGAGGCAGATTCTTTCCCACTAGCGCTTTTAAGAGGCTACTCATTAGTAATTGAATAATAAAGAAGTAGAGAAGAAGGGGTTTAACTTAATTTTAATAGAGAAACCGTGTGTATGTATGTGTGTGTGTTTTAAGTATATAAAAAAGTGACGGCCAAAAGCAAAAAGAAGAAGTACACATGGCATATTTTAGGAAAGAATGAGTAGACTAACGTTTGGAAAGAAATATTTGTAGGAGTAAGTGAGTATGAAGTTTTAAAAGTCAGTATGGGCTAGTTTCTTCAAAGGTTTGACTATCAGACTTCAGAGTCTGAATTTTATATGGAGGCATGTGGACTTATTTTTGAATGAGGTATTATATTCTCCATCCCATCTGGGCTGAAACTCAAGGCCCTTTATATGCATATGAGGTCTTTCATGATTTTTCCAGTTTTATCTTATCTATAGAGGCACCAACACATCACTTGGTTTCATAATTACAAACCTTTTCATATGCACATGTGCTTACCACCTTGAAAATTAATGGATTCTTATTCAAAGTCTTGTTTGTAATGCCTCCGTGAATATTTCATTGCTCCTGCTTTTCCTCAGAGCTTTCCTTGTGACTCAGCTGGTAAAGAATCCGCCTGCAATGCAGGAGACCTGGGTTCGATCCCTGAGTTGGGAAGATCCTCTAGAGAAGGGAAAGGCTACCCTCTCCAGTATTCTGGCCTGGAGAATTCCATGGACTGTATAGTCCATGGGGTCACCAAGAGTCAGACACGACTGAGTGACCTTCACTGAGCTCTTCCTCCTCATCTGCCGTAAAACCAATTGTTTTTATCTTGTTTATTATCTTTATACAATGTAATATACTATTATATTCACTTTTGCATATATATTGTCCCTAATAGACTATGAGATATAGGAGGCCAAATATTCTTCCTTCCTCCTCCTCCTCCTCTTCCTTCCCCTCCTATTGTCCTTCCTCTTCCCTCCTTCTTTTTCTTCTCATTTCCTTCTTTGGTTTTGACACCTCAGATCTAACCCAGTGCGCAAATTACAGTAAATTCACCTTAATACAGTAATTTACCTGTGTTAATATGAAGTGCTATGTAACCATGGAGAAATTACAAAACCTCATTGCATGTCATTTTCCTGATTATTAAAATGGAGATTGAAAGTACTTTATCCAACTATCTTGGCTATTAAATGAGATTGAATATGTAGACTGCATAAGGACAGTACTTTGTGCATAAGATACATTTAAGTCTGTTTATCTGTTAGTGATTATTAGGATGTTAACTGAATGTAATCTCATAGATGTGAACGCCTATTTGTTGCAGTCTTAGAGCAGTGCTACAACTAAAAAGAAAACCTAATAGTATAGCCCAAAATAACTTAAATCTTTACCATATATTTCTGAGAGAAGCTCAAAGAAGACTCATATATAATCCATATGGATTATATATGTTATATATGTTATAATATATATATGTTATAATATCCTCTTTGTTATATATGTTATAATATCCACATGTTATAATATCCTCTTTTCCTTTCCTTCCTGATATTTTCAAAGCGCACGGATACTTTATAGATGCTCTTTCCTCAAACCACTCCAGAGAAAAATTAAAAGGGGCATTGAACCATTTTTAGCACTGTATGTAAATTTGTGTCTGCCTGTCTGTGCATGCACATGGATTTTCACCTTCACCAGTGCTTGATTTTTATTAATATCTGATAACATGAGAAGGTGCTGGAAGAACTCAGAAGAGGCATATTTTGCTGAGGCATATAGGCAAGTGGAAGATATTACAGGAACTCAGAAACAGAAAGGGCAATTCTAAGGTAGAGAACAAAGAATATTCAGATGTGTAGATGAAAATGTGTGAAGTGGCTGGGTGCTTTCGAAAATTAGATAA
This sequence comes from Bos mutus, assembly GCF_027580195.1. NCBI lineage: Eukaryota > Metazoa > Chordata > Mammalia > Artiodactyla > Bovidae > Bos > Bos mutus. The sequence continues at coordinate 33,106,548 of NC_091630.1, read as the reverse complement.
ATTAATTCAACACTGCTATTTAAACTGAATTGTCTCCAGTGTGACTCAAAGGGAATGCGGTAATAAATAATTATAGCAGAGAGTTAAGACCATGAGATTAGACCTAGCAGATTTTCCTAGTTAGTCAATGTGTTGATGTCAGTACAGATACAGAAGCTTATGGTCTCCCCAGTTGCTCAAATTCTGTGACCCTTGACAACAGACAGATCTCTAAGTCCAAACTTTAAAAATTAATCACAGACACCTTATGCCAGGATGTGAGTGGGATGGACCTTAATTTCCAAGCGATTCAGCAAGCATCAAAGCCACATAAGGTTTGCATCTTGTCCAATTATTTTTCTTTAAAGTCTCAATGCTTTATTCATGTACTTAGATTTCCCAGAAACAATACAGGCTGCCACAAATATTTTTTAAATAAGAATGTATCAAATGTTTCATGATGCATACTTACACTAAAAGTTTGTCTCTTGTTTATCTGAAATTAAAATTTAACTGGAAATCCTGTATCTTTATTTGCTTAATCAGACAAGCTTAAATAGCCTCTGTGCATATTTCACAAATGTTAAGAGTACGTAGTATTTAATGAAGCAATTCACATGCCCAGTCAGTTTTTTTTTATTTAATTCAAAATGAATTTACATAACTTCTTTTAATATCCCACCCCCCACCTCAGACATGCACCTAATAATTGAGGGGGGAAAAGTCCACCATGAATTTTAAGGACTTTTAGTAAAAGTGTGTAGCTTCTCTTTGCTAATGCCTTTCTTTGTTTGATGGATGTGAATATTCTTTAAAATAACTTCAATTATATAACATTTTAACAAAAAAAAAACAATGAAAATTTGACATAACAATCCAGTTTTAAATAATCTCTTTTTCTGAAATCTACTGTCTGTTATTCAAAGCAGCTTTCTTCAAACAGAATTGGATCACATGCAAAAAAATACATAACTATAATGTGTCTGAAGGGAGTTTTTAAAAAAGCATGCTTTGTATTAAGGATAGTTTTGATGTATTATTCAAATATTTGACTTAGATAAATAAAAGATATGAACATGGAATTCTTCAAATTAATACATTTCTTAGGAAAACATCCCCAACTGAAACTTTAGATTTGGGTAGGGAGTAATTCAATGTCCCCCTGTAATTTTCTTATTGTCGGAGGGCTAAACAAATTTGCCAGGAAACAGTTTAGAGTAAATGCAATTTCTCTCAATGTCATACATGGAGTTTCACCAAATTAGTTTCAAAAATGGAAGTGCAACATTTTGAAAACAGGGCATGAGGAGAATTTCAACCATCTATCCTTGGTTGAGAAGAAGATCTTTACAACTAGATAGATGCCTTTATTTTGCTGTGTTTATTAATTTATTATTGTTTTGTAATATGAAATATTCTAAGAATTATAAAAAATAGAGCCTGTTATTGTTTTTTGGATAAATTTCCTATATGTAGAAAGGAATTATATTATTTTTAAGTTGATGGCTAGTTGGTATAGTTAACAGGGAAATCTGTTATTTGTATAACAGAATAAGAATACCCATTTTATTTCTCTACCTCTAGTGAAAGTTTCTACATTTTCATTAAAAAAAAAATGCAAGAGCCTAGACTATTCTTTGATAAAGCTTTTTCAGAAGCTCACAACAGTGCTTCTATAATCGTAAAATAAAGTTAATACATGAAAAGGTATTTTATGACTGCCTTTACACTGTTGTAAGAACATTCATATGACTTGGGAAGGTAGTGATGATAAGACATACAGTTAGGTAGCAGCTATAAATGGAGGTGGGCTGGCACACAGTAGACACTTGAGAAATGTTGATAAAAATGAATAAATGAATGATTATGCTGACTTTTCTAATATATGTAAAAATAGAGAAAACATTTTCATTATTTACAGACTCTCCTTTTAAAAAGGATTGAGGGACTTCCCTGGTGGTCCAGTGGCTAGGACTCTGCACTCTCAATTCAGGGGGCCCAGGTTTGATTCCTGGTACAGAAGCTAGGTCCTACACACTGCAACTTAAATAAAAAAGATCCCACCAGCTGCAAGGGAGATCGAAGATCTGCATGCCACAACTAAGACCTGGCAAAACCAAATAAAACAACTTAAAAGTAAAATAAGAAGGAATGAATAATATGATAAATCAAAATACAAAATTAAAAATAAGTAAACAAAATAAAAAAGGAATGAATAATTTGATAAACTACTTGGAATAAAGAAGTGAAACTAACAGGGGAAGTGATTGAAAAAAAATACTTGCAGGGTGATTGTTTTCTTGACTAGAGTACACAAGTTGAAGGTAGACATGAAAATGCTTAGGATGATTTAGGAGATTTTGTTAGAAAACTAGAGAAAGGAAAGAGGAAGAGTGAAAAAATGACAGTAGAGGGGAATACAAATATTTAAGTGAAATTTTTATTATTACTATTGTATAAAGCAGGCTATTTTCTGCACTTCCTTATGAAATTTTCTACCAAATATTTGCACTTCTGTTTAAAGTGTGGAGTTGGATCTATCCTGGAAATTGGTCAAATGCTAAATATAGGAATTGGGTAAGAAGTGATACCCAGTGGCCATGAAGAACCCATACATCCAGAAAGGAGGCAAATCTCTTTATTCACTTCTTTGCTCAGAATCCATCAATGGCTGTCCATAATCCACAGCAGAGATTTTTCACATTAGGTGGAAAGGAGGGGATGCTGTATCAATCATCTGAGACATTTTTCAAAACACATATGGTAACCATGTGTATTTAGAAAAGGGTTCCCAAGTGAATCCCCTATTTTTTCCCCAGAGCCTTTGTCCATTTGTGAATGACTGACATAAAAGATAAAATAAAAATTACCATTTTACAGAAGGCTGTCAAGTATAGACTACAGCCTATACTTTTCTGTTCAACATTACCTGGCCATTCCTTCTTCAAGCTTTATAATCTGGAAATGAGACACAACCTATATTTGATGTCCAGCTCTGTCTTTTTGCTTGCATTTGCAAATGCTGTTCACTCCTTTTGGAATATCCCTTTCCCTACTACCTCTCCTGGTCAATGTCTATTCTTCTGCACATGTCGTCTCTCTGCTCCTGTAATACTTTGTAAATGCCTTACTAGTTGTACATGCTATTTGCATATCTAGTTGTCTAAGCTTTGAGACTTACAGGGCTGAAACTGTGTCTTTATTAATGTACTCTTGAGGACACTGTAAGTACAATTACATAGGTTCTTTTACTTAGAGTTAGAATTTCTTATTTTTTATTATTTGTTATCCCAGAGTTTGCTCAGACTCATGTCCATTGAGTCAGTGATGCCACCCAACTATCTCATCCTCTGCCATGCCTCTTTCCTCTTGCCTTCAATCTTTCCCAGCATCAGGATCTTTTCCAATGAGTCCACTCTTCTCATCAGGTGGCCAAAGTATTAGAGCTTCAGCATCAGTTCTTCCAATGAATATTCAGGGTTGATTTCCTTTAGGATTGACTTGTTTGATCTCCTTGCTGTCCAAGGGACTCTCAAGAGTCTTCTCTAGAACCACAGTTTGAAAGCATCATTTCTTCTTGTCATAGCTTTTCTCCAAGGAGCAAGTGTTTTTTAATTCCATGACTGCAGTCATTTTCCACAGTGCTTTTGGAGCCCAAGAAAAGAAAGCTACCTTAGAGAAGACTTTTCTTGCAGACACCAAGAATCCATAATTCTTTTTGTCATAAAAGCGAACCAACAACTTGATATATGAATGGAGAGGGAAATTGGGTCATGAGAAAAAAATAATTGAAATGTTATATTTGCAAAGTATTGTAAATGATTCAGTATGAGAGAAAAGAAAAGAAAATGGTATGAGGAGGAGACAAGAGAAGCATGAGAATGAAAAATAATGAATAATTATAAAAGTTTGCCATTAGGGAATAAAGGATTGAGCCACCTGGATGGATGGTCTGTGTTTAACCTCAAAGCCTAATTTACTGTTAGGAAATGCTACTTCAGGCATATCGTGAACTTGAAATTAAGATGCTGCATATTCCAGCCACAATAACCTTGTCGACAGGACTTGGGTAAACTGAAAGATCTTGGTAAATTGTCCTACTATCAGCATGCTAAGTTGTGTCTGACTCTTTGAAACCCCATGGAATGTAGCCTGCCAGGGTCCTCTGTCCATGGGATTCTCCAAGCAAGAATAATGGAGTGGGTTGCTATCCTCTGCTCCTGGGGATCTTTCTGACCCAGGGATTAAACCTGATTCTCTTGTGGCTCCTACATTGCAGGCAGATTCTTTACTGCTGAACCAATGGGGAAGCCCACTATTAGCAGTTCAGGCCTATAATTTGATGGAATAACTCAAATTATATACAGCCCTGGAGTAAGAGGCTCTGCTGCCAATATCCTGAAAACTGGATGCTAGGATTATTCTGTCATAGACTATCATGGTATGTTCCTCAGTCACCAATTACTATTTTTACAATAGAAAGAAATTTTACTGGACTTTGGCTTGGGTTATAAATTATCCTCAATTGACATGAAATTTTTCAGTAGAGGACAAAGAATGTACTAAATTGCCTCAGTGATATATTTCATTGTAGTGTACCTGGATGTTGCCAGTCCTAAGCAAAATGTTTGGGACTATAGTAGTTCCTGATTTCAACAGAGATGCCATGTGTAGTGACATTAATGACTCTGACCACATATGGATCCCTCTGGTGGGTAGATTATATTCTTTTTTTCTCTGCATACTGACAGAGACCAGGACTTAGTAAGTACTCCCAGGGAATTGTTGAATATATCACAGAAAACAGATTTATCTAGGATGGTATCTTAGCTCTTTTAGTTGCCTCATTATGTAAAAGCGAGACGTCATTTTATATCCAAATTGAAGAAATAGGACATATAGGTTATGCATCCCTGTGTGCTAATTTGCTTCAGTCGTGCCCGACTCTTTGCGACTCTGTGGACTGTAGGCCACCTGGCTCATCTGTCCATGGGATTCTCCAGGCAGGAGTACTGGAGTGTATTGCCATGCCCTCCTCTAGGGGATCTTCCCAACCCAGAGATGGAATCCATGTCTCTTACATCTCCTGCGTTGGCTGGAAGATTCTTTACCACTAGTGTCATCTGCGAAGCCCCATATAGGTTATAGTCATCAATGTTTCACACAGTTTTCTGTGAAGTTCACCATCTATATACATATATCAAGAGGCTGTAATGTTAAAATCCCACATGTTTATTCTATTAATAGAATATATAGAACATTCTCATTTCATCCGAATACCTTATGGGTGTAGTGGCATTGATGAAATATATATTATATTCTCTATTGTTCAAGCCAGAACAAGTGAAAATTTATGATAAGTTTGTAAAGAAGTAGTTGGAAGCCATTTAAACAATTACATTTTTGCTTCCTACTGTGTTAATTTATAATCTCAGTAGACACGGTGCCATGAATAGTCTGGGGGCTAAGTGATATTTACAAGTTTGAATTATAAGTTTACAAACTTATATTCTTTACTTATGATATCTATCATATTTTCAGGATGGGAAAATAAGTCTTTTCATAGTGCTAATTCTCATAACCAAGTTTAGTTCTCCAATATGTTGAAGAGGCTACAAAACTATCTCTATCCTAATCGCAGAGAGATTGTATGGAGCTAATATGTTGCAAAAATGGTATTTTGTGGTTATATTCATCAGCTGGAGGAAAGATTATTTGACATGGAGTCTGAGATTTGAGTTCTGGTCTTGGTCCAGATTATAAGTACTTGAGCAAACTTTGGCAGGTCACTTCTCCTAGATTTCAATTTCCTGTAGGTTAAATGAGGGTGTTAAACCCGAGAATCACTAAGGTTCTTTCCAGCTCTAATGAACTGAGGATGTATGTGATGTATCCATTTTCTCCTGTTGCATGCATTACTCTTAACTGGCTAATGTCCAGCGAAGGTCAGTGCTTTGCTAGACTCAACAGAGATTATTTTGATACATTACATTTCCTGGGAAGAACAATAGATTTCCATTAAAAAAAAAAAAAAAGACAGAAAACAAATTATTGAATGGAGACCAGTTCTGGAACAGAAGCATAATCTATTCACTGGACTTTGTGAGATATTAACAGGTTATTGAAAAACTAACTGGCCCAGCAAGTATTTTTATGTATATCCTAGATTTCAGTTATTTACTTTATGTATTTCTACCTTGGCAAACTCCAGGGTTATAGAAATCAATTCAGGAATTAATGGATAAAGATATTCTATTGATAGAAGACAAAGCAGTTTATGGTTGAATTCTCTAAGCTGCCTTCCAGAAGTTTACTCGAGTAGGAAGAATCTGATAGACAAAGATAAGAACTAAATTTGTCTTATGACATAAATAGAAATTACTGTTTTTCTTATCATCCCATCCGAGTTCTTCTCAGCCAAGTTCACTTCTTTAATTTAGACTGAACCTTTTAGATATTTTTTTAAATATTCAGTTTATTAAACTGTTAGTTTGATTTATTTTCATTATCTGTTCATAAAAAGATAATATTTCTTGCAGCCTCTATTGATATTTTTTGCATCATATATTATCCTTGAAGAACTTTAATCACTTTTTCAAAAACTACTATTAACTTAATTCAAGAAGCTCATGGGCATTTAGGAACAAAAAAATAACCTTGGACCTTAGTCAAATTATACAAAGAAGTTAAACTTCAGGGTATATGCCTTTATTGTGTTTGTTTATTTTTGTTCTTCTTTAAAACAGTGAATTGTGCCTTTCATTATACAGGAATGCGCACTATTGTGGTTTCATATATAATGTTAATTACTTATCCATATACGTGTTGTATACACCCGTGCTGAATGTTATTTGATGTACAGAATCAGAGCTGGTTGGAACTTTTAGATGAAAAGCTTAAGGCCACCCAACTTGAACCAGAAAAAAACTTCAGTAAATAGTTATCTGCTTTCACTTAGGAAATGTGCATTTGAGAATATGCATTTCAGTGAATTTTAAAAACAATTTGTTAATGCCTACTCCTTACAAAAACAAACACAAATTTTAGTGTGAAATTGTGAATTTGACTCTCACACAAACATTTCATGTAGTAAAAGAAATGACCTGTGCCTTACAAAGATGGTTCAAGTTACAATATATACTCAAACTTATTCTTTATAGAAAATCAAGCCTTCTGCTTAATTAAGAAAGTCAGGGATGAATTAATCTGCAACTTTAACTATATCCACTTCTTCAAAAATAGTAGTATGTTAATCTCTCTAATTTTAAAATAACTTATTTTTCCTATCTTTCGGCTCAGATTTTTATATGTTTTCATTTCAATAACTCTCTGCCGTTATAAAAAAACACGTGTTTTTTTCTTTTGTTACACCTCCTAGCAAAACCCATTTTTCAAAACATCTGATTGCCAGCACAGGTACCACTGAGAATATCTGAGTATTACTGGAGAAGGCCACACCAGAGAGCACATTGTTTCCTTTATAAATTTGGAACCATTGTGTTCAAATGGGATTTGAATACTGCTTGACCATTCCTTACATTTTTTTCTGGTGACATATCTAATCTGCTCTTTTCTATGGCCATTTTTAACATTTTCCATCCTCCTTAAACATCCTAAGCACTATCTCCTCCTTGTTCTCAGCCGATAATACAGCCTCCTACAGAAAATCCTTCCATTCTCCACTGCCAAACTAGATACTTGCCCACATTTGCTTTGATCATTTCCTCCTCCACTCCCAGAAAACTAATTCTTTCTCCAGGGTTGGAGCTTTGCATCCAATTACCTACTGCCTTTTCAGGAATGCACATTTCACTCTTGCTTTCTGTTTTGTATGTGTTCACCCTCTTTCTCAAGAGAATCAATCCTTCTCACTTTTAAACACGATAGAGGATCTTCAGTTTTAACAAATCAACCACAGAGGACCTCACACCTACTTTCCCATTATACCTCTCAATCACTTTTCAGCCAATCTTCTAAAAATAATTATTTTTACTTGTGTTCATGTTTTCCTCAATTTTCACTCTCACTCCCACTCACTATGATTTGGGTTTTACTCCCATCATTTCACCTGAACAACTTTGTTAAACCCATTTTTCTAAAACTGACTGCCAAAAATATCTACATAAGGAAGTATCCATTAAAATAATGAAATCCAGGAATGTGGATGACCCATAAGATAAGTGAAAACTATTCCTGTAAAACCTAGTTGGAATTCAGAGACTGGAAAAAGTGATGGAGACGGAGGGAAAAGGATGTGATGACCAGTGATGCTATTTCTCTTGACTCTGACTCAGTTCAGTTCAGTTCAGTCGCTCAGTCGTGTCCGACTCTTTGCGATCCCATGAATTGCAGCACGCCAAGCCTCCCTGTCCATCACCAACTCCCGGAGTTCACTCAGACTCACGTCCATCAAGTCAGTGATGCCATCCAGCCATCTCATCCTCTGCCGTCCCCTTCTCCTCCTGCCCCCAATCCCTCCCAGCATCAGAGTCTTTTCCAATGAGTCAACTTTTCGTGTGAGGTGGCCAAAGTACTGGAGTTTCAGCTTTAGCATCAGTCCTTCCAAAGAAATCCCAGGGCTGATCTCCTTTAGAATGGACTGGTTGGATCTCCTTGCAGTCCAAGGGACTCTCAAGAGTCTTCTCCAACACCACAGCTCAAAAGCATCAATTCTTCGGTGCTCAGCCTTCTTCACAGTCCAACTCTCACATCCATACATGACCACAGGAAAAACCATAGCCTTGACTAGACGAACCTTTGTTGGCAAAGTAATGTCTCTGCTTTTGAAAATGCTATCTGCGTTGGTCATAACTTTCCTTCCAAGGAGTAAGCGTCTTTTAATTTCATGGCTGCAGTCGCCATCTGCAGTGATTTTGGAGCCCAGAAAAATAAAGTCTGACACTGTTTCCACTGTTTCCCCATCTATTTCCCATGAAGTGATGGAACCGGATGCCATGATTTTCATTTTCTGAACGTTGAGCTTTAAGCCAACTTTTTCACTCTCCTCTTTCACTTTCATCAAGAGGCTTTTTAGTTCCTCTTCACTTTCTGCCATAAGGGTGGTGTCATCTGCATATCTGAGGTTATTGATATTTCTCCCGGCAATCTTGATTCCAGCTTGTGTTTCTTCCAGTCCAGCGTTTCTCATGATGTACTCTGCATAAAAGTTAAATAAGCAGGGTGACAATATACAGCCTTGACGTACTCCTTTTCTTATTTGGAACCAGTCTGTTGGTCCATGTCCAGTTCTAACTGTTGCTTCCTGACCTGCATACAGATTTCTCAAGAGGCAGGTCAGGTGGTCTGGTATTCCCATCTCTTGAAGAATTTTCCAGTTTATTGTGATGCACATAGTCAAAGGCTTTGGCATAGTCAATAAAGCAGAGATAGATGTTTTTCTGGAACTCTCTTGCTTTTTCCATGATGCAGCAGATGTTGGCAATTTGATCTCTGGTTCCTCTGCCTTTTCTAAAACCAGCTTGAGCATCAGGAAGTTCACGGTTCATGTATTGCTGAAGCCTGGCTTGGAGAATTTTGAGCATTACTTTACTAGCATATGAGATGAGTGCAATTGTGCAGTAGTTTGAGCATTCTTTGGCATTGCCTTTCTTTGGGATTGGAATGAAAACTGACCTTTTCCAGCCCTGTGGCCACTGCTGAGTTTTCCAAATTTGCTGGCATATTGAGTGCAGCACTTTCACAACATCATCTTTCAGGATTTGGAATAGCTCAACTGGAATTCCATCACCTCCACTAGCTTTGTTCGTAGTGATGCTTTCTAAGGCCCACTTGATTTCACATTCCAGGATGTCTGGCTCTAGGTCAGTGATCACACCATTGTGATTATCTGGGACATGAAGATCTTTTTTGTACAGTTCTTCTGTGTATTCTTGCCATCTCTTCTTAATATCTTCTGCTTCTGTTAGGGCCATACCATTTCTGTCCTTTATCGAGCCCATCTTTGCATGAAATGTTCCCTTGGTATCTGCAATATCTTGAAGAGATCTCCAGTCTTTCCCATTCTGTTGTTTTCCTCTATTTCTTTGCATTGATTGCTGAAGAAGGCTTTCTTATCTCTTCTTGCTATTCTTTGGAACTCTGCATTCAGATGCTTATATCTTTCCTTTTCTCCTTTGCTTTTTGCTTCTCTTCTTTTCACAGCTATTTATAAGGCCTCCCCAGGAAGCCATTTTGCTTTTTTGCATTTCTTTTCCATGGGGATGGTCTTGATCCCTGTCTCCTGTACAATGTCACGAACCTCATTCCATAGTTCATCAGGCACTCTATCAGATCTAGGCCCTTAAATCTATTTCTCACTTCCACTGTATAATCATAAGGGATTTGATTTAGGTCATACCTGAATGGTCTAGTGGTTTTCCCTACTTTCTTCAATTTAAGTCTGAATTTGGCAATAAGGAGTTCATGGTCTGAGCCACAGTCAGCTCCTGGTCTTGTTTTTGCTGTCTGTATAGAGCCTCTCCATCTTTGGCTGCAAAGAATATAATCAATCTGATTTTGGTGTTGACCATCTAGTGATGTCCATGTATAGAGTCTTCTCTTGTGTTGTTGGAAGAGGGTGTTTGTTATGACCAATGCATTTTCTTGGCAAACTCTATTAGTCTTTGCCCTGCTTCATTCCATATTCCAAGGCCAAATTTGCCTGTTACTCCAGGTGTTTCTTGACTTCCTACTTTTGCATTCCAGTCCCTTATAATGAAAAGGACATCTTTTTTGGATGTTAGTTCTAAAAGGTCTTGTAGATCTTCAAAGAACCGTTCAACTTCAGCTTCTTCAGCATTACTGGTTGGGGCATAGACTTGGATTACTGTGATATTGAATGGTTTGCCTTGGAAACGAACAGAGATCATTCTGGCGTTTTTGAGATTGCATCCAAGTATTGCATTTCGGACTCTTTTGTTGATCATGGTGGCTACTCCATTTCTTCTGAGGGATTCCTGCCTGCAGTAGTAGATATAATGGTCATCTGAGTTAAATTCACCCATTCCAGTCCATTTTAGTTCGCTGATTCCTAGAATTACTAGTTAAGGTAATTATCATTGGAAAACCCACAACTGTCAATGGCTTAATTTTTTGCTTGTGTAAAGCTTGATACAGGTTGGACAACTCTTTTTCACTTTTATCTTTGCCATCTGGAATAGGTCCTTTGAGGAAGTGACACATATTACTTCTGCTCACAAGGTAGTCATTGTAAAGAGCCACATGTCTTCCATTGTATCTGCTAGGAGACTGGGGATGTGGTGGAGGATGTGGTAATTTGGTGAGCACTAGTTTTCTTTGCCACAAAGACAGTGTTTAAGCAGAAAGAAAGTAGAGAAGGGAGAGAGGGGCAATTATCACCACATTTCAACAAAAAGTGCTTATAACTTGAGTGTTTCTAATTGAGATGCGCTAACCTCTTTGGCAGGAAAAAAGAACCAGAAGGGAAACATAAGAGAAAAAGAAAGGCTAGTTTGAGTGAGAAAATGTTCAAAAGGAAAAATCTGAAGTCTTGGATTGGAGCTATAGTGTAGACCTGTTCATACATTCTTGCTTCACCTCACATAGTGCTCATTGAAACATAAGCAAAAATTGGAAAGGGAGAGCACCAGAGTTATGCATGGATACCACATGTGTAAGGCTTCTCTGGTGGCTGAGTGGTAAAGAATCTGCTTGCCAAACAAGAGACTGAAGTCAATACTTGGGTTGGGAAGATCCCCTGAAAAAGGAAATGGCAATCCAGTGTTCTTGCCTGAGAAATCCATGGACAGAGGAGCCTGGCAGGCTATAGTCCATGGGGTCACAAAAAGTCAGACATGCCTTAGTGACTAAACAGCAAAAACAACATATGCTTGTTTTGTCTTCTGGACCTCACTCACACTTTGTCTTTCTATACTTTTCCCTGTACTTCAAGGGCTGGAAATCTGTAATCTGTACTTCACAGGCTCCCTTGTTGGTGGATTCTGGTGAGGATCTTCCATTAAGAGGTACTGACAGGAGAGAGATGAAAAGGCAAGAGGAAAGGAGAAACCACTTATTGTTCTATTATTTCTGTTTTGGCAAGGGTTATTTTGTGGATGACTGGGCCTCTTGCAATAAAGTTGTTTGCAAGAATATTGTTTTGGGCAAATGCAGTGACTGAATTAGCTTTAGCAGTGGAATGTCTAATCGTAGCAGTAACACTAGTGTCACTCCAGTAATCTCAGTGGCAGCACACTGACGGGCTCTGCGTAACCTTATTTTCTTCCATTTGCTTCTCCAGGCCTAGAGATGTAAGTGTTTTCCTCTAGTTAGGGTGTCTGTGTAGCACTGGGATCACTCATTTGCTTTTCCTGCCCTCTCAATATATTTGTATTTCTCTGGGTGGGGAAGATCCCTAGGAGAAGGAAATGGCAACCTACTCTAGTATTCTTGCCTGGAGAATTCCCTGGACAGAAGAGCCTGGTGGGCTACTGTCCATGGGGTTGCAGAGTCAGACACAACTGAAGCGACTTAGCACACTCTGTCTGAAAGACCTACATATATGGAGGTGACAGATTCTAATCCCCCTTTGGAAAATGTAGTTTAAAAATTAATAATGTACCTCATAGTTTTCTTCTGATAACATTTTTTCAATCTAGAAGGCTATTTTTAAAGAAAGTAATTGTTTTACAAAGCAGACATATTTGTAAGCAAAAAGGATAGCGGGGGCTCCAGAGAAAGAGAACCAGGACTGGCTTTCTTGACATACTGCTGCTGCTAAGTCGCGTCAGTCGTGTCCAACTCTGTGCGACCCCATAGACGGCAGCCCACCAGGCTCCGCTGTCCCTGGGATTCTCCAAGCAAGAATACTGGAGTGGGTTGCCATTTCCTTCTCCAGTGCATGAAAGTGAAAAGTGAAAGTGAAGTCGCTCAGTCGTACCCGACTCTTAGCGACCCCGTGGACTGCAGCTTATCAGGCTCCTCCGTCCATGGGATTCTCCAGGCGAGAGTACTGGAGTGGGGTGCCATCGCCTTCTCCATTCTTGGCAGAAGAGAAGCCATTTTTGACCTAAGCCATTTTGTGAACTAAGCCTGGGCACAGTGCTTATCCTTGAACTGATCTCAGTAACTATCAATCATCCATTGAAACATTCCACCTTGGCCAGGAACAATTATCACCACTTGCTTGAGTTGCCTCACAAGAGGAGGTCCTGACTGTTAAGAAACATGGTGCTGCTGAAAACTGAGAAAATTTAGGAGGGGCCAAAAGAAGGGAGGAGATACCAGCCTATGATACTGTCTTACCAACTTCCCAGAATCCTTCTTTTTCTGCCTGTGCCTCAGCTTGTGGGATCTTAGTTTCCCAACCAGATATCAAACCCATGCCCCTTGCAGTCCTGTAGTGAACGTGAGGAGTCCCTAACCACTGAAAGACCAGGGAAGCTTCCCAACCTCCCAGAATCCTTTGTGTTAGAATTTGTTTTGGCTGAGAAATACACAGACCACCAGGAAGGACCCTGAGTCAAACCAAATATGGGCCAAGAGAGATGAATGGCCAGAAAGCCGAGAAACTAATACTCCTTACCATAAAACTGAAGACTGTGAGTCACGTGGCAAAGCAGTTCTCCTGCATTTCCTTCACCCAATGCTCTCTGCCTAGGCACCCTTTCCAATAAAGTCTTTTGCTTTGTCAGGTGGTGCTAGTGGTAAAGAACCCCACTGCCAATGCAGGAGACATAAGAGACATGGGTCAGGAAGATCTGGAGGAGGGCATGGCAAAGCACTTCAGTATTCTTGTCTGGAGAATCCCATGGACAGAGGAGCCAGGTGGACTATGGTCCATAGCGTTGCAAAGAGTTGGAGATGACTGAGGCAACTTACCATGCATTTTAAGAATTAAAATCCCCCTTCAGGCACGCAACCACCATATCAACTGGAATCTAAGAGATGATGATGTTGATCTTTTCTGACCCTCATGACTTCAATTGAGTAATGCCTGGACTCTATCTATTGCCCAAAGTCTCTTCATAAATATGCATGTACCCTTAGCTTAAAGGAAATGGCAACCCACTCCAGTACTCTTGCCTGGAGAATCCCATGGATGGAGGAGTCGGGTAGACTACAGTCCACGGGGTCGCAGAGAGTCGGACATGACTGAGCAACTTCCCTTTCCCTTAGTTTAAAACTTCCCTAATCTTTCTGTTCAGGGAGACACTGCTTTGGGAAAGACCCTTGGTGTTGTCGTTAGTTGCTGTTAAGTAAGAAATCCTCCCTTCTCCCACTCTTCGCCTGGGCTGTGTTTTTGTCTTGACGCTCACTGAGAGGTGAGCACAGTTTTTGTGTAACGTATTTACCTAAACCCAAGTAATAAGCATTTTTTCAACCATTCAAAAACAAAGGAATTTTTCTAAAATATAAAAAAGAATGGGGGAGGTTTCAAGACCTCCATGTAAGTAAGCTTATTTTAATTATAAAACAAGCCCATAGGGGAAAAAATATCAAAAGAAAACAAAACAATAATCATCCACACACGTTGCTTATTTGAAAGATCTTTGTACCTTGTTATGGAGAAAAAAATCGTAAGATTAAGCCAGAGAACTGGGCGCATAAAAGTAACTGCTACAGCATATTGAGTGTATCCAAATGAGCTCTAACAAAAATTTCAGCGATAGAAATTCATTTCATGTTCCAAGGTTCCTGCTGGGATGACATTCTTTGCATTTTGTTAATTTGGGTTATGTTATACGATGTTCCACTAATGAGTGGAATAAATGTATCTACATGGTTAAAACCAAACCAGGAATTTTAAAATATTTAATTATTTAGAGTAGTACATGAAAGACTGGGCAACATTTCCTTTAAAACCCACAATGTTGACTGGTTTAATACTGGATTCTAAATATTTCTTTTAGGATAAATCTAGAAAATCAGAGCAAATGCATATTTTACATGCTTAGATGGTTTTTATTTACACACACACACACACACAGACACATGCAAACACATATACACAAAATATGTATTTGTTGCATATACACAAAAAAAGAAATAAAGTTCAGTGCTTTAGTTCCTTTTGTTAATCTTTGCTCACAAGTACCAGAATGAAAATTAAAGACTTTGGGAAGCATTTAATCTATAATTTGACCTAATTTTTTAAATAATTTATGAATAGAAAAAATTTTAATTAAGTGAACATTCTTGTAGGCCAGCCAATTCATCAACACTTTTGGAAGCATAAAAATCTACTACACTAATAATCCACAGGGTGAAAGGCTTTTACATGAAAAAAAAAATAGTAATGGATCCAAAGAAATTATTACAATTTGCCTTGTCAAAAAATCCATTCATTGAATTGTGTGGAATGAAGCATAATGACTTCTTCACAGGTCTAATAGTCAAAAAGTAGTGTGTTCTTTGAAATATGTGCTTACTTATTACACTAATACTCAAATACTTCACATACATTTTAACATTTTCACTTCATTTATTTTAAATGTTGATGAAGAAGTTAGTCTGAGAAAAAAGAATGAGGAACATGATTACATTTTATTAAAATACAAATCAATGTAAGTCACAAGGAATAAGAGGAATCTAGATTTTATTGATTATTTGGAACAGAGTATATAATTCTTTTGGAGAGAATTGATGCTTTCTCAAATATTTTCCTTTCTAACCGTTTTCACTGTAGATATCTGTTTGTGTGTGAATAATGTATATAAGTAGGAACACATAATTTTTAATACATACATTGGCATTTTAGCCATATACCCACCGGTATAATACCATTAAGTTTTAGGAAAAAGACTGCCTGTTGGACTGATAATTTTTTTTGGGGAGCTAATTGCATTCAGGCAAATTTGTACTTGTGTCTCTATCCAATATAAAGTCTGATATATTGGAATGATTTACTTTCCTATAATTGGATAATTGAAATGTAAAACAATGTCTCCCAAATCTTGCCAATACATTTATGTGTAGCCCAAGAAAAAGGAAAAATATTTAAATATTTCAATTCAAGGGTGTAGAAACATGCTTATTTTTTGTTTAACTTAACATAATCCTAATACTATTTAGAAAATACATGGAAAATGAAAACCACAAAAAATCTGAAAATTTCTTTGAAAGTATTAAATTCCAAGATATTTTTTAAAAGACATGGTGATCAATCAAAATACATGACTTTAAGTTCACCTCCAAGTATTTATTACTCCATTAGGAGACTACAATCATCCCTTACTATCTGCAGGGGATTGGTTACAGGAACTTAGAGGATAACAAAATCCACGGATACTCTTCTGTGTGTTAGTGGCTCAGTTGTGTCTAACACTTTGTGACCCCATGGACTGTAGTCCGATAAGTTCCTCTGTCCATCTGATTCTCAAGGCAAGAATACTGGAGTGGGTTGCCATTTCCTTCACCAGGGGATCTTCCCAACCCGGGGATCTAACCTGGGTCTTTTGCATTGCAGGCAGATTCTTTACCTTCTGAGCCAGCAGATACAAGTATATGGCTCAGAAGGTAAAGAATCTGTCCTTTTATTATAAAGGACAGACACTCAAGTCCCCTATAACAAAATGGCTTGGTTATCTGCATATGACCTAGCACATCCTCCCATATACTTTGTCATCTCTGTGATGTATGTATTAGTCACTCTCGCTCAGTTGTGCTGTATCCGACTCTTTGCAACCCCATGGACTGTAGCCCTCCAGGCTCCTTGTCCATGGAATTTTCCAGGCAAGAATACTGGAGTGGGTTGCCATTTCCTTCTCCAGGGGTTCTTCCCCATGCAGGGATTGGACCCGCATCTGCGGCTCCTACATTGGCAGATTTTTTACCACTGTGCCACCTGGGAAGCCCTAGATGACTTATAATATCGAATGCAAAGTAAATGCTGTTTAATTAGTTGCTGGTTGTGAGGTAGATTCAAGTTTTGCTTTTTGGAACTTCCTGGATTTAAAAATATATATTTTCAACCTGTAATTGGGTGAATCCATGGATGCAGAATTCACAGATACAAAAAGCCAATGGTCAAAAAAAAACAAAACAAAAAACCAACTGTCTGTCAGTCAGGATAGGGTAGACCAGGGATTGGCAAACCAGGGCCCCACAGACCAACCTTGATTCATCAGTACCAAATGTTTTTGTATATAAACTTTTATTGGAACACAGTCACAACTGTACCTTTATCTTTTTTCCCTATGGGTGCTTTTTAAATTATTAAAAAAATTTTTACAATAGCGAAAGTGAATAGCTGTAACAAAGATATTATGGCCTGCAAAGCCTAGAATATTTATATCTAGCCCTTAACGGACACAAGTGGTCACTTCTTGGTATAGGTTATGCTGTAGGAATAAATAAGTTGTTGGGTCTGAGCAAAAGAACATTTATTTCTCATTCACTTTACATGACTAACATGGGTAGGCATGTGTGCTAAGACAGGGTCTCAGGCTGACAAAAATTGCTTTTTGAGGGTCTTCCCTTCGGTCCAGTGGCTAAAACTGCTTTCAATGCAGGGAGGGTGGATTTGATCCCCAGTGGGAAGATCTAAGATTTCACAGTCCAGTTGGTGCAGCCAAAAAACAAACAACCCTATAATCCCTTATCCCTACACAAAAAATGTTGCATCTTGATACATGCTTCTAAGAGCAGGGGAATTACACTGGGGTGCTTAAAATTTCCATCTGGAAGTGGCACATCAATTCCACTTGTACTTCCTTAGCCAAAGCAAGTCAGAGAATCACGCTTATTCTCAAAAGGAATGGGAAAATAAAATCCTGTCACATATCTGGAAGGAAAACTTGAATGTTTGTGAATAGCCCTAATAAATACCACAAACAAATTATCTGCACAATCCAAAGGATAGTTATCAGGATGGTTAAGAGGTGACAATAATCTGGCCTGAAAATCTAAGCATGAAACAGAAGTATAAAATAAAAATTATAATGTGTGTAATAGTTGTAAAAAACAACTGTATTATTCACTGTGCAAGCAAAGGATTTAAATGTATTTATGACATATATTTATAAGAAGATAATATTACATATTAATTATTAATCCACATGTGTAATGATTTTACAATCTATACTGTAAATTATAAAGAGGTGATTAAAGATGTTGCATAAAATATTTAAACTATGTGGTGAGTATTGCTATTTCATAACTATTTAAAACTTTAATGAAGGCAGGAATAGTTTTCTCGATCTATGTAGTACGCCATGGATAGTAAATGACAGAAAAGTTATTAATTCTGCTTAAAAGCATACATTTTAATGCCTTGCAAATTTTCAGTCATTAATGTAGTAAACATAGCAATCTATTATATTATATAACATAAGAAAAAGAATCAATTTAGCTAATTTTTATACACAATTTTAAAGCACAAAAGAAAAGCTGATTGCCACTTAAAATTCTAGGTTGTACTTCCATTCATCAATAAATTGTTAAAATGAACATTGACAATAAGACTATTTATGTACATCTTTTTCATTCATTCAAAAATAAGCCTTGTGTTGAAAGAATACATCTCTATAGAGTGTAACTTCATAAAACTCCTTAGAAAATAACTATTTTTCTTTCTTCACCCCTATTACAACAGTCTGATCAAACGCACTCTGTTGGGCTTATTCTTTTTCACAACTTGAGTAAAATTTTGAGACAGATCTCTACTTTTTTAGTCATTTTCATATAATAAAAATCCTCTTGGCATTTTCAGTCACCAAAATAAAAAGAAATCTCATTTTGTAGCATTGCTTTCATTCCAATGTGAAATTAGAATTCTGAACTTAATAGAAAATCATTGTTTCCTCAGCTAGAATCTGCTTCAGGCTGTAAATTGCAGAGCAAAGGGGAAGTCTTCTATATTAAATTTTCCTCTTTCCTCTTCTACCCTCTCACCACGAGGCTGTCTCTTTCTCCAGGAGTAGAGATCAGGCCAGCATACGAAGGTGATGTGAGAGATAGGAAACAGTCCTGCTGAAATTATTCTCTCATGACACACTTAACATTGCTTCTGTAGGCTCACTGGGAATATTCTTTCACCCTAATCTCTCATAATATGGATTAGTCATGTCCTCTGTTTGAGTATCTTACCTTGCGAGCAGGGTAACCTTTTTGTTAAGGTCACATAGTCATTTCAGGAAGTCCTCTTAGAAAGAATGTAAAACAATTCTAGCCTGCCAAGAGATAACCATTCTTCCACATTGTCAACACTGTGAAGGCAGATAGCTGTAGCCTCTTACAATTCGATTTTGCTGGTGTGTTTTGAACAACAGTCTTGTGTGCTGCAAACTCCATATTAATCATTCCAGTATTGTTCTTGGATCTCTTCCTATAGGTTAAGAGTAAGAGAGAAGGACTCTTTCCTTCAATATCACTTTGGGGTTTTTCGTGGGAGCTATTGGTAAAAGGTCTCAAATTGGTCTTTGGCAGCTACCTCTGTGAGTCCTGCTTTGCTGTTCTTGTGAGTCACTTAAAAAAATGGGCTGACTTGCAACGTGTTCTCAACATTACATAACATCAACCAAAAGAAAGACAGAAAAAGTGTATCCTCACAGTGCATATGTGTGTGTTCCTATTATATATCAAACATTATATTGTGCTGCTGTGCTAAGTTGCTTCTTTGCACCCTTTAGCCTTAGCCCGCCAGGCTTCCCTGTCCGTGGGATTTTCCAGGCAAAAATCTGGAGTGGGTTGCCACACGCTTCTTCAAGGTATCTTCCTGCCCCGGGCATTGAACCCAGGTCTCTTATGTCTCCCATCTTGGCAGATGGGTTCTTTACCACTAGAGCCACTGGGAAGCCCTTTAGGCACAGGAATGCACTGGACAACATTTCTCCCTCCATATAAATGTTGGAGAACAGGGTGACGATCAGAAAAACATGATGAAGTAAATTTAAAATTTGCAATAAATGCTATAGAAAAAAATGACATGCAAAAAATTGGAATCTGTAATGGTGGATATGAATTAAAGTGTCAGAAATGTTTCCCTGAGGAAGTCACAAACATCCTTACTTAAAAATGACCATGAGTTAACCTAAAGAATCTGCCTGCAATGAAAGAGACCTGGGTTTGATTCCTGGCTTGGGAAGATACCCTGGAGAAGGAAATGGCAACCCACTCCAGTATTCTTGCCTGGAAAATCCCATGGACAGAGGAGCCTGGCGGGCTACAGTCCCTGGGGTCACAAAGAGTCGGACATGATTAGCGACTAAACCGACCACCGCGTGTTAGTCTCTCACTCACAGAAGTTTCTCTGAACTTTCTTTTTTTAGAGAGTGGGTGCATATTGTCCAAAAGTAAACTCCTTGATGGGTGCCTCTCTTTTCATAAAAAGAGACTTTTATGAAAAAAAAAAAGAAAATTGGATTTTTAATAGACATTATCCTGCCTTATCATGTGGCTTTCATCTTAATGCTCACTACTTTGTGGTGATGAGGTGCCTATTGTGTCTCCAATATGATACCTCCAGAGTCATTCTAGGCAGGAAGAATAAGGCCAAAGGGCAAAAAGGACACATCATTGGAATCTCTTCCTTTGCCATGTCTCCTTCCTAGAAGTTTTTTCCTGCTTTAGCTGCCCACTCCCACTGACATCTCACTGATCAGGACCTTGGTTTTCCTAGCTAAAAGAAAGGTTCTGAGATTTAATTGTTTTCCAGGAGGGAGGCAAGGAATATTATTGACAAACACAGAATTTGGGTAGGGTAGAGTAGAACAGATATTAGAATGGCAATGAATAATGTCTGCCACTATATTGAATCATCCATTCTAGCTTGTCAGGAACAAATTCTAGCTCTTTTCACACTTTCTTTGATATTTCTTTATCAATTTCTTTTCTACACTTTGTACTTTACTTAATTTTTTTAAAGTTCTCCTGGGGCTATTTTCTCCAACATAAAATCAACATAATAAAAACTGCATTTATATATCTGATGATTTATTGTATTACAGTATATTAAGGATTAAAAAAAATAAAGATACATGAAGTAGAGAAGAGAGGATCTGAGCAAGTGGATTATTACAAATAATTATGTAATGGTTGAAGTCTGTCTGTCTCTATGCCTCTATCAATCTGTTAGTTGTTCTAGCTGCCTATGTGTCTATCTGTCTATTATCTATGCCATCAATTCAATTTATATAATTTTATAGTGTAATACTGCTTGGTGCAATTGAATTCTCTAAGATATTTTTTTTTTAATGTTTAAAAAAATTTTGACTATGCCACACAGCATGTGGTATCTTAGTTCCTTAACCAAGGACCCAACTTGTGCCCCCTGCATTGGCACTGAGGAGTCTCAACAATTAGACCACCAGGGAAGTTCTCTTCAAGAGATTTTGAGATATGATTCACATGGGTTTAACTCTACCAGTTACATCTGATTAATTCAAAAACAAGACAAAACTGTAAACCCTGGTTTTTTATAAGCTATGAAATGAGATGTATTATTTTATGATGTTCCATTTTGTTAAAATTAGAGACCTATCTAATTTCAATTGTTGAGTAGAAATGAAGTAAAAAAAAAAATTAAGCAAACATACATTGATTATCTCCTCTGAATTTTTCCAGAAAAATCCCTATCTGTTGAAAATTTGTGTATTAAAAATGGTATTTGCATGGACATGAGAATTCAAATTTATTTATAACTGAAATATTTTTACTCCATTTTACATTGAAAAATGTTAAACATGTTACCACAACTAATGACATGTTTACTTGGCTAATGCTATACCTGTGAATATCCCTGGGGGCAAAATACTGTTTCTTTAGTACTTACGACATAAACAAAGCTCAGTATAAATGAAAGCATCAATAAAATCATTTTGCTAAGCTAAATTTTTGACTTCAAAAGTTGTAATTAGGCAAGTCCGTTCCTCTGATTTTCTTTAACCAAATAATATTCTTTAATTTGAATATATTTTCCTGGCATGTAGACCAATGTAGATAAATTAGGCAGTTGGTGGTATTAAAACCCACAGATTATAGTCTGCCAAAACTTAAACAGTGCCATATCATCATTAATTAGCTGTTTGCAACATAGAGTTGAATAAACGAAGATATCAAATGTGAAGCTGGGTTATTTTAAGTTGAGTTGAAATGCAAATGAATTTGTATTCAACTAATCATGAAATATTTACTAGGTACCTACTACAAGTCCAGAACCATGCTAGGAATGATGGCTAGATTTTTAAAAAGTGATAAATGGACCCTATTATGAATAACATTGTAAGGTAAGTGGGGAACCAATAGTAAAATATCTGAAGGTTTTGAAATTAAAATACCTACATGTATCAATAATACGGGGGCTTCCCTGGTGGCTCAGATGGTAAAAATTCTGCCTGCAATGCAGGAGACCCACTAATATTAGTGTATCAAAGAAATACAAACCCAGCTCCATATTGAATCTATTCCTTTGGCTCTAGCCTTTGTGCTCTATTGCTTGCTTAGTTCTGGCTCTGCACTTTTGTAAAAGAATGTTGCCTACAGTCTGAAAGGTATAGGATAGCTTATTCTCAAGGCTCTGATCTTTAAAGGTACAACACTCTTCCATTCACATAAAGCTAAAAAGTTGCAGAACAGAGAATAAGATTTGTCTGGTGGAGGTTTATAAGAACGTGGTGACCAGACCTAAGTCGACAGATGCAAAAACAAAGGATTCTGGCACCAAGAAGTTTGCAACAATCAGTCACATCCCCTACTTTTTCAGTATAAAAGAAGCCAAAATCCTAGCTCAGGTAAATGATTCTTTGAGACACGAGTCCACCTTCTTTCTGTCTGCTGGTTTCCTGAGTAAAGTCACTATTCCTTACTCCAAATCCTCTTTCAATTTATTGGCCTGTCATGGGCAAGCTCCTTGCTTCTTGGAAGAAAAGCTATGACAAACCTAGACAGCATATTACAAAGCAGAGACATTGCTTTGCCAACAAAGGTCTGTATAGTCAAAGCTATGGTTTTCCAGTGGTCATGTACAGATGTGAGAGTTGGACCATAAAGAAAGCTGAGCACAGAGGAACTGATACTTTTGAAATGTGATATTGGAGAAGACTCTTGAGAGTCCCTTGGACTGCCAGAAGATCAAACCAGTCAGTCCTAAAGGAAATCAATCCTGAATATTCAAGGAAGGACTGATGCTGAAGCTGAAGGTCCTATTGAATACTTTGGCTGTGTGATGCAAAGAGCCAACTCATTACAAAAGACCCTGATGCTGGGAAAAATTGAAGGCAGGAGAAGAAGGGGATGACAGAGGATGAGATGGTTGAATGGCTTCACCGACTCAATGGACATGAGTTTGAGCGAGCTCCAGGAGATGGTGAAGGACAGGGAAGCCTGGTGTGATGCAGTCCATGGGGCATCAAAGAGTTGGACATGACTGAGGGACTTAACAACATGTGGTGAGCATAGACTCTAACATCAGCAATGCTAGCAATGCTAGGACAAGCACTAATACTATTTCTGCCACTACTACTATAATACGGTAGTAAGAGCAATAGTAGTAATACTGCTGCTGCTGCTAAGTTGCTTCAGTCGTGTCCGACTCTGTGCGACCCCAGAGACGGCAGCCCACCAGGCTCCCCCGTCTCCGGGATTCTCCAGGCAAGAACACTGGAGTGGGTCGCCGTTTCCTTCTCCAATGCATGAAAGTGAAAAGTGAAAGGGAAGTTGCTCAGTTGTGTCTGACTCCTAGCGACCCCATGGACTGCAGCCTACCAGGCTCCTCCATCCATGGGATTTGCCAGTTAAGAGTACTGCAGTGGGTTGCCATTGCCTTTTCCAGTGGTAATACTAAGATCCTGTATTTGCTGAGTTTTACCATATTCCAGTAAATTCTTCTTCATTTCTCACAACAAGCCTGTGGATATTTATCATTATTAATGACATTGTGCAGATTGGTTAAAGAACCCTA
The DNA here is from genome assembly GCF_027580195.1 of Bos mutus. Classification (NCBI taxonomy): domain Eukaryota; kingdom Metazoa; phylum Chordata; class Mammalia; order Artiodactyla; family Bovidae; genus Bos; species Bos mutus. Next base: position 33,082,712 of record NC_091630.1, on the reverse strand, counting down.
AGCATGGGTAAAAGTAATTTGCCTGATGTTACATACTTAAGGATAAGTATAGGTAGAATTTGAACTCAGCTATTCTGACTGAATGTGAAATCAGGTGGTATGCTCACAGGTCATCAACTTTTCCATGCCCATTACATTCTATCACTTTTGAGTAATTGTGTGGGGCTTACTATGAATTTTCTGGAGAAAGGAAACAAAAAAGTTTAAGTGCCAAAGTTTTTTTTTTTTTTTAATAAGATAATTTCGATTGTGGCATTTCTACGGTGATTTACTTTATTTCATAAATACAAAATATAGAAGATAACGTAATCATTTGTTGGTGATTTGAAACATTATGATGACCCTCTGCTATATATTATGATAGCTTTAATTTCTTGCCTATCTGAATGCACTTTTGCTGCATTGTGACCCCTCCACCCTCTTCCCTTTGCTCACTAGGGTTTCCACCTCAGTTGAGTTCAGTCGCTCAGTTGTGTCTGACTCCTTGTGACCCCATGGACTGCAGCACGCCAGGCCTCCCTGTCCATCACCAACTCCCAGAGTTTACTCAAACTCATGTCCATTGAGTCGGTGAAGCCATCCAACCATCTCATCCTCTGTTGTCCCCTTCTCCTCCAACCTTCAATCTTTCCAGCATCAGGGTCTTTTCAAATGAGTCAGTTCTTCGCATCAGGTGGCCAAAGTACTGGAGTTTCAGCTTCAACATCAGTCCTTCCAATGAATATTCAGGACTGATTTTCTTTAGGATGGACTGGTTGGATCTCCTTGCAGTCCAAGGGACTCTCAAGAGTCTTCTCCAACACCACAGTTCAAAAGCATCAATTATTTTCTATATCTGAACATTCAAAAAAGTCTGATCTTACATGTTTTTTTTTTCTTCCTTCTGTCTCAAAGATGAAGACGATCAAGTAAAGAGTTTGTAGTTTTAAGAAATTTAATTTGTTGAAGAGGGTATGAATTGTTTAAGAGAGTATGAACTGATGAACTATGCAAAAGGGAACTTTGTCAAATGCAACTTAATAAAAAAATGTGTGTTTTATTAAATCCGGTCAATTTATCATTTGCTGAGTTCCTACTATATATCAGGTGTATACTGTGTATCGATTCTTCCCAGGTGGCTCAATGGGTAAGGAATCTTCCCACAATGCAGGAAAGATAAGTTCAATCCCTGGATTGGGAAGATGCCCTTGAGGAGGACATGGCAACCCCCTCCAGTATTCTTGTCTGGAGAATCCCAAGGACAGAGGACCCTGGTGGGCTATAATGAATAGGGTCGCAAAGAGTCCAACACAACTGAAGTGACTGAGAACACATGCACACATAAACCATGTATCAAGTGCTTTGCATGTATCATCACTAATTTTTCTAACAATCTTGTAAAGTAGATGATCATAGATGGCCTAATTGAGATGTGGGTAGGTTTAAATACTTGCTAAATTTATTATTCAAGCTACTGATATAACTCATAAATACCTGAGCTAGGATTCAAACCCAGCCTGCCTGACCCGGCTCTGTCAGTGCTGAACCAATTATTTCAGAAAACATCTTTTTTTTCCTTTTTTGAGGTTCTCAGGTTTGTTGTAAGCTTTAATTTTACTGCAAGTTTGATCTCAAAGTCTATAAAGAGATAATCATAGCCCGATGTTTCATAAATGTGTCCTGTAGAACCTAATGTCTCTATGAAAGCAGCTCAAGGGCAATCTGGAGGGCAAAGAGGAAGCCAGGTGGGTGAGGATCTGGACTCTCAAGTCAGGCTTCAACCAAAGCACTTTTCTCTCTATAGTTTTGTGTGTATGTCTGTGGAAGGGTGGCTTGGGGCTTTCCCGGTGGTGCCAGTGGTAAAGAATCTGCCTGCCAATGCAGGAGATGCAAGAGATGTGGGTCTGATCCTTGGGTTGGGAAGATCCCCTGGAGCAGGAAATGGCAATCCAGCCCAGTATTCTTACCTGGAAAATTCCATGCACAGGAGAGTCAGGCAGGCTACAGTCCATAGGGTCCAAAACAGTTGGACACTCCTGAGGACACATGCACTCATGTGTGCTTGAGTGTCCTATTCCCTTAGGGAAATAAAAGCTCTGCTGTTTAAAGTGGTTTAAATCCTTTCTCACTCTCAGTATAGTGAAGTGAAGTCGTTCAGTCTTGTCCGACTCTTTGTGACACCATGGACAGTAGCCAACCAGGCTCCTCCGTCCATGGGATTTTGCAGGCCAGGATCCTGGAGTGGGTTGCCATTTCCTTCTCCAGGGGATCTTCCCAACCCAGGGATCGAACCCGGGTCTCCCACATTGTAGGCAGACGCTTTACCGTCTGAGCCACCAGGGAAGTCATATAGCATTTGCATATAGCATATATGCATATAGCATATAGCATTTCACTCAAGCTGAGTGAAATTCATCTCCAAATCCATTTCTGATCTGTATTGTAATGGGGATAATTTTACTCGGAATGTCTGGAATATGCAGAAATAAAACTTGACTCAACTTGCTCCTGTGCTCACAACCTATTTCTACTCTTTCCAACAGAACACAATTTAGTCATTTTGAGGAAGTACAGTGTCATTCACTTTATTTTATTTATTAATTGGCTGTGTCAGGTCTTAGTTGAAGCATGCAGGATCTAGTTCCCTGTCCAGGGCTGGAATCCAGACCCCCTGCATTGGGAGCATGGAGTCCTAGCCACCGGACCAGCAGGGAAGTCTTGCCATTCATTTTAGAATTTGATCCCTCCCAGAATAACTTAGTTCACTTTTGAGTACTCAGTTTTCACCTGTTTTGCCTTTCTTTTCTCCCCAAGATAAAGGTAAGCTTGTATACTATCATGATCTCCAGTAGAGTTCTCCGGTCTCTTGCTGTTCTCTGGTGCAGTGAGCTGTAAACTGGATGTAGATCCCCAGATGAGTACCACACAGGGCACATGAAAACTCTAAGAGGCAGGCATGAAATGAAATGTTTTTAAGGAAATTAATGTCTAATATCCCATCTTTCATATATATTCTTCACTAAAACTTATCAAAGGACTTTCCTGAAGTTGATATGTTGTATTAATAGCTTTCCTACCTCTCTTTTCATGATTGCTTTTTCCCACACTTACAAAGATAAAGCATCCTAAATCTTACTTTGGTGCTTTGCTCCTGGATATAAAAAGATCTAGGGGCTTCCCTGGTAGCTCAGTGGTAAAGAATCTGCCGGCCAATGCAGGAGACGCAGGACAGGCGGGTTTGATCACTGGGTTGGGAAGATTTCCTGGAGGAGGCAGTGACAACCCACTCCTGTATTCTTCCCCAGAGAACTCTGAGGACAGAGGTGCCCGGTGGACTACAGTCCCTGAGGTTGCAAAGAGTCAGACACAACTGAGCACTCATGCACTTATGTAAAAAGATCTAGGGGTCTCCAGGGACTTCCTTGGTGGGCCAGTGGCCAAGACTCTGAGCTCCCAAAGCAGGGGGCCTTGATTCAGTCCCTCGTTTGCATAGTCAGGTGACTAGATCCCACATGCCGCAACTAAGAGTTCACCTGCTGAAACCAAAAGATCCTGCACGCCTCAACTAAAGAACCAGCATTCTGCAACGAAGATCGAAGACCCTGAGTGCCTCACCTAAGACCTGGCACAGCCACATACATGTATATGTGCAATAGTATATAATGTACCTTCAGTATAATGTATATAATACATATATGTATATATTACACATATATATGTATGTGTTAAACTAGAGGTCTCCAAACAAATGGACACTTGGATGTCAACAAAACCTCCGTTTTACAAAACAACCAAACCAATAGCAGGATGTCCTAGATTTCAAGGATGAAGAGTGATATGAGAAATCGTGTACTTTGGTCTGTTATCAGGATGTTCCGGATTAAGATAGCACAGGGTGAGACAATAAGAGTGATGATTTTGAATTGATTCAAAGCTCGGTCTGTTCCATTCCTTGACTACTGTCAGAAAATGCATTGCTCCTGGTTGAGAACACAGTAAAAGCAACGCAAAGAAAACTTTGGTAAGAAATGCTCCGTGCTATGTGACCCAAATAATCTAAATGACAAATTCTTGGTGAGGGCCTCTGCCTTATCTATTTTAGAATTAGTTCATCAGCAGTGGGTCATTGTCAAGAGAAAATATATGCTTATCTGAATAGAAATAACAAGTTAGCCATTTTCTGGCAGAAAGTATATCATATGGGACTAATGAATTTGACAATAAAATTAGCCTTTCCAATTAGATTATATGGCAAGCCATTTAAGTAAACTAAATAAACTAAATTTGCAGCTTCAAGGTTTTAAAGAACATTTATTGAAGAGGTGAAAAGAGGAGTTAATTCAGTTATTATCTGATAGATAATTAAAATTAATTTTTGTAATAGTTTACTGTAGGATTTTTGGCATAAAACTTAGAAGCTTTTTTTTTAAGGGTAAAGTGGCCACACAAAATTCCCTTCTCATGTCTACTTGTATTGTTTAGAAGGATTCTTGTTATTTTAATAATTTATAAAATTTTATAATATTTCAGTGTTTTGCATGATATATTAGTAGTAATCTCACACGCACACACAGACATAAAAATGTATGTATATCAAACAGTCAATAGTTCAAAACCTAGAATTAATTGCTTTTCCATGAGCATCCTTCAATCACCCTAGTACCCAACTCTACTCTCATCATAGGTGATGACTTTGTTTTTTGTTTTTTTTTTTAATTTTTAAAATTTCCTTGCCTGCACCACAGGGCATGTGGGATCTAAGTTTCCTGACAAAGGATTAAATCCATGCCCCTTGCATTGGAAGTACAGAGTCTTAACCACTGGACCACTGGGGAAGTCAGAAAAATCCCCATATTGTTTTAATAATATTTTAAGATTTTTTTCTTTTTGCTTAAGAAATCAAATCTGCATATAAATTCTTCTTTTAGTCTTCCTTTTGACACATTATTCTGTTCCTTGTTTTACACTTGACATACTTTAAGATATGCTCAATCTTGGTCTATAGAGACATAGAGTCACTACTGATTTTTAAGCTGCACAGTATCCCTTTATATGGTTTAACCCAGATTTAACTGGACTCATTAATAACATTTTTTGTATTCTTTATTTTTATCTTAGAGCTTCATGATCTCAGGAAGTCAAAATAAAAGAGAGAATTTCAATTTATATGCATGTTTTGTTATATATGAAAGGTTGATTAATAAAATACCTTCAAATATAATATTGTATTCAGTTCAGTTCAGTCGCTCAGTCGTGTCCGACTCTTTGTGACCCCATGAATCGCAGCACGCTGGGCCTCCCTGTCCATCACCAACTCCTGGAGTTCACTCAAACTCACATCCATTGAGTTGGTGATGCCATTCAGCCATCTCATCCTCTGCCGTCCCCTTCTCCTCCTGCCCCCAATCCTTCCCAGCATCAGGGTCTTTTCCAGTGAGTCAACTCATCGCATGAGTAGACACTGTTTCCACTGTTTCCCCATCTATTTTCCATGAAGTGATGGGACCAGATGCCATGATCTTAGTTTTCTGAATGTTGAGCTTTGCCAACTTTTTCACTCTCCTCTTTCGCTTTCATCAAAAGGCTTTTAGTATGAAATTAAAATGAAAGTAGATGAATATGGGGTTAGTAGACAGATTTAAGTGACTAAATGTTTTTGATCCTCTTTTTCTATCACTCCCTCCCCAACAAAAAAACCCTCATGGGCTTTAATAGGAAACAATATATGGAAATAATATCCATTGATTCCTTGGGATCAAGTGACCATGAGCACCATAAATCTACGTTCCTCTCCCAAGTTAAAACTTTTATGGCTTTTCATATTGGCTAAAAAGAAAGTGACAAATGTATGGTTCTGTGTTCTCTGTGTCTTCTGTACTTTCATGAATCTCTTAAAGATACACTTTGTGGTTATAGAGGAAAGAGTTTCATTTAGGTGTAGTCTTTCGAAGGAGGAATTGATGGAGAGTTGGATTCTTTTGCCAAGCACTTCTGGTTTCTTAAACAGAAAGGTATCTTAGGGTGGGTGTCAAATTTTGAATGCTGAATTTTGGCAGGGCTTAACTAAGCAAATCTGTGGGCAGCTTAGGTGGACAGATTGTCTGAAAGAAACCAAGCAAATTTATAAAGGGAATTTAATGAAGATAATATGACAGAGAGGATGAGAGAGTTTAGGCCTTAAGGAGAGAGATATAAAGTAAAATCTGGGGCAAATTTGTGGAAAGTCTGAATCTGTGAAGAGTACCGAAGCCATGGCAGAGCCCCAGAGTTATAGAACACTATGTCGGAAACTTTAGCAACAGATTTTGTGGCTTAGGCTCCCACCCTGGATGTGATTACATTTTCCCATATAATTAGGCACCTAATTGTGCTCCTCCACTGGGTTGATACTTTTATAGCACGATATAATTGTGATTTACTTCAGAGCTCTTCATGTGGACCTGCCACCTCTTACATGCCAACAAACCACACTTAACTGTTGAAACTCTTTGTGATGTTTTTCTCATTTGCTCTGACTAGATTTTGAGTAATTTAAAAGATAACTTAATATTGTTTATTGTAAAGAGAATCTAAATATCCAAAATTTTTATGTCTCGTAAATTAGCTCACAAAGGTGTTTAGAAGTAACCTCTACCAATGCTGAAAATGAGGGCATAGGTCAAAGAATGCAATACTTTAATGATCAAGCCATTCATTACAAAAAAGATACCTCTCTGCCCATTGTAATCAATAACTTCATTTCTAGGAATTTATTCTAAGGAAAAAATTATAACATATATATATATATGCAAGTATATACAAAACTACATTGTTTAGAAGAGTAAAAACATAGATAAAATATGAATGGTTAACATAACATGGAATACTATTGAGCCATTAAAATGATAAATAAAAATGTATTAATTGCCATGGGAAAATTTACTATTAAATATTGTTGATAGGAAAATCAAGTTTATGATTCTAATTGCAGTAAGTGACTAAATAAGCATCAATATCCATCTAATTCTATGACAGGAAAAATGTGGAGGAACATATATTAACTATGATTTTTCTTTTCAAAGAGGAACACATTTGCTTTTTCCTTGCAATGAATATGTATTGCTTTTGTTATAAAATTCAAATTATTATAATAAGAGATTTATTTGAAAGAGACAAAAATATCCGTATTAGCTAACGGATGCCATAATGGTAAGATCTAAAATTGTGGAATTTCATGAGTAACACAAGGACCAGGATTCAGGTGTACAAAAACAAATATTTATTTTTGTGTGATGCAATAAAATGTTTAGTTGCTCAGTCATGTCCAACTCTTTGCAACCCAGTGGACTGTAATCCACCAGGTTCCTCTGTCCATGGGATTCTCTAGGCAAGAATCCTGGAGTGGGTAACCATTCTCTACTCCAGGGTAAAGAATCCGCCTGCCAATGGAGGTGATATAAGAAATATGAGTTGGATCCCTGGATTGGGAAGAACCCCTGGAGTAGGAAATGGCAACCCCTACTCCGATACTCTTGCCTGGAAAATTCCATGGACAGAGAAGCCTGGTGGGCTACAGTCCATGGGGTCACAAGGAGTCAGACATGACTGAGCAACTGAACATCCATATCCAAGTAAATAGATATAAATACAGACAGATACATAGATATATTTATTTTCCTGGTTGGCTCAGTAGGTAAAGAATCCACCTGTAATGCAGGAGACATAGGAGATGTTAGCTGGATCCCTGACTCAGGAAGATCCCCCGCAGGAGGAAATAGCAACCCATGCCAGGATTCTTGCCTGGAGAATCTCATGGACAGAGGAGTCTGGTGAGGCATAGTCTGTGGGGTCACAAAGAGACACAATTGAGCAAATGGCATGCAGCAAGATGTTAAGAAAATAAAAGAAAACTCTAAAAGTGCACTGGCTCACCTGCTGGAGAAATGAGAGCACGTTATAAAGATACAGAGGCTTGCTTAGGTAATGAAGTCCTGCATAGAATATCGGGGACACAAAAAAACAAGGCAAGGCCCTTTACCTCAGAGCGAACAACTTGCAAGTCTAGACCAAAGAACCCACAGTTGTGGTTTAAATATCTGGAGGTATGCTCAGGGTTGGAGAAAATGAGACTATCCATCAGAACGAGTAAGCAGATAGGCATTGCTAGTGGAGGTGAGAATTAATCTTTATATTCCCGTGATTAAAAAAATTCTATGATAATTTAAGACAAATTTTAAAAGAGAACTAAATATAACAGAAGTAATAGTCACATGGCATCATGCTGGTTTTTTCCCCTTCCTTTTTTCTCTCTCTCAAAAGATACAGCTAAATTTGGGAATTCCCTGGCAATCTAGTGGTTAGGACTCAGTGCTTTCACTGCCAAGGGCCTTGGTTCAATCCCTGGTTGGGAACTAAATCATATAAGCCATGCAGAACAGTAGTAACAAAAAAGGTATAGCTAAATAAATATATTCAATAAAAACATATATATTTATCACATTATAAGGTCAAACACTCTAGAAGGCCATGGCAACCCACTCCAGTGCTCTTGCCTGGAAAATCCCATGGACGGAGGAGCCTGGTAGGCTGCAGTCCATGGGATCGCTAAGAGTCAGACATGACTGAACCACTTCACTTTCACTTTTCACTTTCATGCATTGGAGAAGGAAATGGCAACCCACTCCAGTGTTCTTGCCTGGAGAATCCCAGGGACGGGGGAGCCTCCGGGCTTCCGTTTATGGGGTTGCACAGAGTTGGACACGACTGAAGCGACTTAGCGGTAGCAGCAGCAGCAAGGTCAAACAACATAGGTAACAGTTTACTTTACTTGATTGTCATCTGAAATACCAGTATCTTTTCCTAATTTATCTTTTATTGACTCATGAAATTACACAGTATTCACTTACTCTTCCGTTAACTCAAAAATATTTATTGAGCTCCTCAGTTGTGGCAGACCTACTCTACAATTCTAGGTGTGTCAGTCTATAAAACAAAAATCATTGAGCTAAAAGAACTTACATTTTAGTGGGAGGAGAGAGGGAGACAGAGGTAAATGCCCTTTCATAACTGAAATTAAATGAACTTGGTCATAATTCATTGTTGTATTGATAATTGGCTAAATCATGTTCAGTAATTCACTAGGGGGTGAATGATAGATTTGAGACAGCAGAAGAAAGTGTCAGTGAATTGGATTCAGGTCAAGACAAATTGAACAATTAGAAAGCCCAATATGAGTGTTTTTGCCTTTTATTGAAATATTTGAAAATTTACTTTCATATATAATATAGCTAGGTGTTACTTTTAATCCAATCTTTTGATATACTTCTAGGTGCTAGAATTATAATATTAATTACATCTAATTTTGACCTTTATATAATTACAATCAAGTGGGCAAATACAGACCAGTAAGAAGATATTTTCAACACACTGTCTATGAAGTGCTATGATAGGATAGTTTAGAGTATGTTAACGTAGGAAAGACATCATCTAACCTAGGCTCAGTAAGTAAAGATGGGTGCTCAAAGGCAGTGGAATTGTAAACCAAGATTTAAAGGATGATTACCTATTAGTTAAATGAAAAAGGATGCACAGGAGAAGAGTTGTTATCAGGAAGTACAAAAAATACAAGTACTCAGAGACATAGATAATAAGATAAATTTAAATATCTTGATGGTTAAAGCTTAGAGCTTAAGGAGAATAATTATGAGAAATGAAAGTGAAGAGGTAAATGGATTGAGGGACTTTCCTAAATCTTTCAAAAGAGATTAAAAATGTTTTATATCCCATGGGAAATGGAAAGCCAACCTGTTTTTTTTTTGTTTTGTTTGTTTCTTTTCTCTTCTTTTCTTTGAAAAGCAGAGAAATGACATGATTGGGTTTAATTTTAGAAACATCACTCGGATGAGCAATGGACAGCAGAGGATTGGAGAGACCGTGTAGGAGGCGGTTGCAGTAAACCAAGAGAGAAGTGGTGATGGTGGCCTGAGTTAGCAAAATGGCAGTGATGATGAAGAGAAGTGGGCAGATGTAAAGATCACTTAAAAGAAAGACAAAATTTAAAGATTTTTTAGATATGGGAAGAAAGGAATACAGAACGTATCATTTAAGAAAATGCACCCTCCATTACTTGGAGACAAGGAGATATTTAAACATCAGTGAAAGTGAGACATCTAAAAAAAAAAAAATGTCATTGTGCCAAAGAAACAAAATACTGGGTCAAGGCCTATTGTATTCATTATTTTCTTTTTTTTTTTTGGTTTGAAATGTTTTCTAATTTCCATTGTAATTTCTTTTTTATCCACTGGGTTATTTAAAAGTGTGTTTTTGAATTTCTAAACTTAACAGGATTTTCTGCTATTTAACAAAAATTTGTTAAGTCCCTGGTACTTATTGATCATGGTACTTATGGATTTTCCAGTGTTAATTGCCTTGATTGGTGTCTTTTTAATTTCTAAATTTATCAGAATTTTCTTCTGTGTCCTAGTTTAGAATACATCCAGTGTAATTTTCAATACTTTGATGTTGCTCCTAATTGTTTTAGGATCTGGTACATGAACAATTTTTAGCAATATTCTTAAGGTACACATTGCTAATTATTCTGTTCAAATTTTCTCTATATTTCATTGCCTTTTTGTTTGATTTTTCCTATCAATTATCAAAGAGGTGTAAAAAATCATCCACATAATGGTAGATTTGTCTAATATCAATTTTGATTGATAGATATTGCAGCTCTGCTACTACTGGGCTTCCATGGTGGCTCAGGTGGTAAAGAATCCTCCTGCAATGTCGAAGACCTAGGTTTGATCCCTGGGTTGGGATCCCCTGGTGCAGGGTATGGCAACCCACTCTAGTATTCTTGCCTGGAGAATCCCCATGGACAGAGGAGCCTACGACAGTCTATGGGGTCACAAAGAGTCAGACAAGGCTGAGCGACTAAGCACAACACACGGCATGCTCTTACTGCACACAAATCTAAAATTGAGGTATCTTCCTTGTTGATTGGAACTTGTTCATCATTATGATGTGGCTTTTAATTTAATATCAATATTTCTGCTTAAAAATCTGTCTTGTCTGACACCATTCCAGCTTTTTCTAAATGTAGGTTTTTCATGGCATCTCATTTGCTACACTTTAACTTTTAATTCTTATGTTTTATATCTATCTTTTTCATAATCCAGTTTGGCAATCTGTGACAACTAGAATAGGTAGTACATTTATTTTTAATATATCATTATATGTTAGAATTTAAATCTACTGTTTAATTTGCTTAATCTGCTTGGGATTTCTTGGAGCTTTTAGAATAGGTAGTGATGTCTTTAGTTTCTAAAAAATTCAACTATTTTCTCTTTTTTTATTTATTTTTTTATTTTCTCTTTAAATAATGCCATTATTCGATCCTCATTCTCTTCTTCTTCTGGATTTTTATTAAACCTATGTTTGACTTTCTCACACTAGTCTCTCTTTTACCCTCTATCTGTATTTTTGTCTCAGAATATTTTCTTCTAACTTAGTTTTTAATTCAGTAATTCTCTTCTTACCTATATCTAGACAACTTGTCTAATGAGTTATTTATTTCAATATTTTTATTCTAGAAACTATATTTTGTTTTCAAATCTTTTATGTCACATCTTATAGCTTATAGTTTTACAGTCAGTGTCTTAGTTTTTTAAATGTAGACATATAATTACTGTATAGTCTGGGCTGAAAATTTCCCAAATCCAATTTCTATGCAGATTTGTTCCTCTTGTTTGTTATTTTTTGCTAGTTCCTGCTTACAATGTTTACTTTCCTTGTGTGAATCATCATCACTAACTGTGTATTGTACAATTCATTTGATAAAAATCTTTTCAAAAACAAAATAAATTTGATAATGAAAATACTTTTATCCAAAGAAAATTGGCATTTGTTTCTGCTAGGAGACCATGGACACAGCCCCCAGTACTACTTTTACATGTTTTTAAGGTTTAAAACATCTTTAAACAACATGGGAGATTAAAATATGAGTATAAATCCATGTGGGATATACTATTTCTGATTCATCCTCACCTTAAGTATATAGTCTATTCAGCTGGGTTTCCTGTTCAGCTTCCCACCTAATATGTGCAATGCTTTGATTTCTGTCCCTGCTTCTTTATGAAGCTGACAAAACAAATATTATAATTTTCCTGGATCATCAAATCCTCTTGGGACAAAAGCAGATTTCAAAGCAGCTTTCTTTTCTTAGCCCTCAATTTCCCTTCCATTAGAGCCTAGTAATTTTTTACCGAGTTGCTACTTAAAGAAAAATATTGTTGGCTATGTTTGTATCTATATGTATTTTATCTCGCTATTTAAACACCAGAGATTAGGAATATACTTAAAGACCATGACAAGGAGTAGGGAACAGGAACTTTTTGTGTTTCTGGAAATTTCTTTGTCACAATGAACTTGTGTCAAGACTACTATTCGGCTGATTTGCATGAGTTGTATATAGACAGGATCCATTCTTATTGGTTGCTACTATCATTTGGCATTATTATGATTAAGCATTATCCATATTCAATGGGCTTCCCCTATAGCTCAGTTGGTAAAGAATCTGCCTGCAATGCGGGAGACCTGGGTTTGATCCCTGGGTTGGGAAGATCCCCTGGAGAAGGGAAAGGCTACCCACTCCAGTATTCTGGCCTGGAGAATCCCATGGATTGTATAGTCTGGGGAGTCGCAAAGAGTCGGACATGACTGAGTGACTTTCACTTCACTTCATATTCAATGGGTTGTTAAATATGCTTAATATTACCCATTTTCCCTGCTGTTAAGGAAAAAAAGCTATAATTCCTATACTATAAAGTAATCAATGCCAAGATGTTAGGTAAGAGAGGAAGAAAAACATTAAAATCTTGGTTATGTCAATTTTCCTTCTGTTCCTAAGGACACATCAGAGAGAAGTTAACTGCTCTGTAACCACAAACAGTGGAATAATTGCTATGCTCAAGTCTCGCTGTCTCAGAAAGCACTGTGGGGATTTTCACATAGCCTCTAGGATTTTACAGATTTCTATACAAATTAGAAGTTAGCCTTTTACAAAGGGAGATTTTGACTTTTTAAAATGCAACTTATGTCAATATATGTCAATTTTATGTTTTTCATGATTTTGTTGCATGACTTATTCATTAACAGCAAATAATAGATCCAAAACTGCAAGGAAATTCCCTCACCAGTATTTGGAAAATAATTCCCAACCTTATATGTTCACATAATAATCTGAAGTTTACTAATTGTTTGAATTTGTGAATAGTTCCTTGGAAGAGAATACATACAAGATCAAAAAAAGGAAAACCTGAGAAAAATATAAATGTACGATTAGGTGTATTAAAAATCTCTACCTAAAAGAGAGATATACAAAGAGAATAGTCAAAAAGCTGTTGATCTGAAAGAAAAATAACATTTTACTTGAATTTTGATCTTATTGCACAAATGGGAATTTCTTTGCAATGGAGATTTGTGAGATATTATAGATCAGAAAGGACTTCCCTTTTGTTTACCACTGGTGCTAGTGGTAAAGAACCTACCTGCCAATGGTTTGATCCCTGGGTTTGATCCCTGGATTGGGAAGATCCCCTGGAGGAGGGCATGGTGAACCACTCCAGTACTGCATGGAGAATCCCGTGGACAGAGGAGCCTGGCAGGTTACGGTCCATAGGGTTGCAAAGAGTCGATAGGACTGAAGTGACTTAGCATGAGACATGCATACATACATCAGAAAAGCTGTTTTAATTCAGTAAATGATGATTATAATATTATCTGCACATGTTTAGAATTAAATTTCAGAATAACTCCTTTAACAATGGCAACTGCATAAAAATATGATTCTTTTTGGGGGGAAATGCAATACCAGTAGAAAAAAATACAAGGACAGAAATGGAAATGTATATAATTTGTTTGAAAACATAATATCATTGATGAGTATAGAATTTTTTTAATAATTATATTTGTTGTATTTCATAATAAACATACATACTCTCCATAACATACTCTTAATAATAATAATTTATCTATTTGATGATTGGTCTAATGCTTTCAGTATGTAAGCTACATAAACTATGGGAATAAATTGTTTTAAAGTGGATTCATGACAATGTATGGCAAAACCAATACAATATTGTAAAGTTAAAAAAAAGAAGTTATTTTAGCTTTATCAGTTTCCTAAGTCAAAGCTTAGTTACTCTGGAGAGTATATGATGTGAAACTCTAGAAAAATTCTGAATAGACACTAATCTAATTAGCTTTTCTCAAATCATTGCAAAATAATTTAAAAATTTCTATAAGTAAAATTATTAATGTCAATACTATTTTTCCCTTTTGGAAATAAGTTAATGAAAATGTAAATACACTAAGTTAATTGTTTAAGGTTTCATAGAAAATTGCTGACAAGCTTACTTCAGAACATCTAAAGAATTCCTAGAAGGGAAAAAAGTAAATGAGTATGGTCATGCACATTACCTAACAAATGGATATGTGCAAGGGCATGTACACACATACACTTCTCCCCAGCAAAGTTCTATTCTGGGCACTTGATGTACAATTTAGGAACTGAAGCGGTTCGTGCATGTGTGCTAAGTCACTTCATTCATGTCCTACTCCTTGAGACCCTATGGACTATAACAGCCAGGCTCTTCTGTCCATGGGGTTCTCCAGGCAAGAATACTTGAATGAGTTGTCATTTCCTCCTCCTAGGAGGAGGAAAGAACTAATGAACCTAACTAGTGGTTAGTTCCTTTATCCTTTTAGGTTCTTTTGTCTCATATAATAATACATTGACCTGAGACAGATTAGAGCTTTCTTGGTAGCTCTGTGGTAAAGAATCTGCCTGCAATGCAGGAGACCCCGGTTCCATTCCTGGAATGGAAAGATCTCCTGGAGAAGGGTAAGGCTACCCATTCCAGTATTCTTGGTTTTCTTTGGTGGCTCAGATGGTAAAGAATCTGCCTGCAATACAGGAGACTCTGGTTTGATTGTTGGGTTTGGAAGATCCCCTGGAGCAGGGCATGGCAACCTACTCCAGTATTCTTGCCTAGAGAATCCCCATGAACAAAGGAGCCTGGTGGGCTAGACTCCTTGGGGTTTCAAAGAGTCAGACAAGATTGAGTGACTAAGCGACCCAGGAAAACTGATCAACTCACAAAAATGACCAAAGCCCTCACCTTAAATACCATCTTCAACTAAAGATAAAAGAGGATGTTGGGATAAGAGTTTGGGAGTTCAAACAGGAGGAAGGCAATTACCATGGAGATGGACAAGCAAATGAATGATAAACAAATGTTTTCTGAGCCTTGCAGAGACAATAAGACAAGAGAGTGTTCTCTGATCTTCCTCCCTATCACACCTGTCCCATTATTTTTGTAGATATGACTGGTGGTAGATCTATTCTGGGAAAAGGCCTCTTATTTAAAAATTTTTTAGGCAATTAAGGTAGGTAAAATGAAAGACTGTTTGAGTCTACTATTTCTTAAAAATAAACAGCCTAAATTAACGCTCATGCCAAAGAGATAAATTTTGGGTTGGTAAATTCTGTTACCCTACAAGAATATTTAAATGTTTAAGTCTTCTTCCCAACTTTATTCTCAAATGATTGGCTTTTAAGAATTTATAGCAAATGTTAGCATTTTCATATCTTTTGATTATCTTAAACTATTAATATATGCACAATTTTTCCATCTAACAAAATATTATCTACCTCCAGCTCCTATATTTCCAGAAGGTTCATCTTGCTTATTTTCCAATATCTATTATGGTTTTGTGAGTACTGCATTGTTAGTCATACAAGGGACATTCAGATCCCAGAGCAATACACTTCCATCAGTGTAACACTTCAGAAAAATCTTTGTATACCTATTTCTTTTAGACATTGAGATATCTCTAAGATAGGAATATTAATAAATATTTATTAAACATAGTATGTCAATGATAATGTAAAAAACTAACACATTGTTTTAATAGTGAACATTTTCAGTTCAGTTCAGTTCAGTCACTCAATCATGTCTGACTCTTTGTGACCCCATGAACTGCAGCACGCCAGGCCTTCCTGTCCATCACCAACTCCCGGAGTCCACCCAAACCCATTTCCATTGAGTCAGTGATGCCATCCAACCATCTCATCCTCTCTCATCCCCCTCTCCTCCTGCCCTCAATCTTTCCCAGCATCAGGGTCTTTTCAAATGAGTCAGCTCTTTGCATCTGGTAGCCAAAGTACTGGAGTTTCAGCTTCAATATCAGTCCTACCAATGAGCACCCAGGACTGATCTCCTTTAGGATGGACTGGTTGAACATTTTAGGATAGCATAAAAGTAATCCCCCAGACAGCTCCCAGACATAAAAACAGCTGAATTGAGCTTCTCACTCTAAAATAGGTGGAAAACCTCAACCCCTTTCAAATCCTTACCCAGGGGAAGTTTGGGGGAAATGATGGCTATTAAAATCAATGGTCATACTTGTTTTCAGATCCCAGCTATTTAAAGATAAAACCTTCTCCAAACTGAATACATTAGTACTTTAACTTCAGACAAATTTTCTTTGTTTTTTAGAGTTAAGTGAAGATCAGGGACAATCTCACTGACATATATTTTGAGACTTCTTGGGAGGTTAAATATGCATGGCATTGACTATTGAAAGTCTGGGGCTTCCCAGGTGGCGCAGTGGTAAAGAATCCACCTGCTAATGCAGGAGATGCTGGTTCAATCCCTGGATTGGGGAAAATCCCCCAGGGAAGGAAATGGCAACCCACTCCAATATTCTTGACTAGAAAATCCCATGGACAGAGGAGCCAGGTGGGCTACAGTTCATGGGGTCACAAAAAGTCAGACATGACTGAGCATGAACACACACACTTTGAGTCTAAAGAAAAATCCAGAATGAATGTTTGGTATAAGAATAAATAGGAATCAAAGACAAGCTTTTACCTTAAAAAAAAAATGGAGATGGGATGAATCATGCCTCAACTAATTCAATGTAATTTTTTTTTTTTGCCAGGCTGTGACAGTCACAGGATGGTTTTATATCCTTGCTTTCGGTGGAAAGAATAACTAGAGATTGAGTTAAATTTGAAAAGCCTTTCCTACAGTGCATAAATCATGGGCATCCTGACAGTCCATATGTAACACCATTAAACAGCCTTTGTAGCTATAAAATCTAAGTATTTTCCTCAGGGCATAAAAGTGGAATTCCACTTTAGCAGTTACAGTGGTCAGAAAAAAAAGAAAAAAAAATCACTGCTTCCTACATTCTCTGAACCTTGATGAATCCTTACTGATATAATTCTCAAGCAAAGCTTTTCTCTAATGATTGCTTTTAGTTGTATGTTTTCAATGGATCCTGAAGCCAGAAAACACAAAAGTGTGTTTTTGTGTTGAGCCCATGTAGAGTAGAAAGGTGAGTTCCAAGGGCAACATTTACAAAGAACAAAGTGTGACTGGCACTCCTTAGATGATAGCATGGTAATCTCTGTGCTGCTGGGTCCAGGTTCTGTGAATGTTTTATGCATTTCTCAGGCTGCCTCTTCCCCTGGTTTTAGGGAAGGAAACTTTGGTAGAAGGGCAGGAAGAAGCACCAGCAGTGTGCTGAAACCACCTCATACTAGCTGCAGGAACATTGAAATCCTCATTAACTTTTCCAGTAGGTTGTTCATTCTTGGCATTTTGAAATCAATGACATTGGAAATATTTACAATATGGAAATTGGCAAACACTACAAATTGGGGATTTATTTTGCAGAGGGAAAACCTGACGATCAGCACACCACTGAACCAGAGGATTTCTCCCCATCTCGGTCTCTCTGTACAGGCACTGTCTCTAGGGAAGATGATTCTCCTCTGTGCCTCCAGCTCTGGGTGGAGAACTTTCCAGTGAGGTCCTATTTCCCACCAGGTATGCCGAATTATTTCCACCGTCTAGTTGAAGGCTCTTGCTCTTTTGTTGCCTCCATTCTTAGAAGTAAGAGGTAGAAGTTTCTTGTGATTGTTCAACATCTGGGTAGCCTCAGAATCCCCTGCTTAGTTGTTCAGCTCTTCAATTACCAATATATTCAGTCTTCTGTATTAATGTCTCTCTTCTTTAACTACCTGGAATGACTTCTGTTTTCTGCTGAGCTATCGTAATCATTTCATGTTTCTTCTTTTTAATCCCCACATGCATTCAGACAGAAGGACAGTATATTTTATTGAGTTTTTAATTTTTTTGGCTGCATTATGGATGCTTAATATCTAGGGAAAATTCTCCTAACAGTTGTATTGCTTCAAATTCATGTGAGTGGGGCAATTTTAAAGCTGAGTTAGCTGGTGTGCTGCAGCGCATGTGGTCACAAAAAGTAGGACTCAACTTAGCAACTGAGCAACAGCAAGCTGATCATTGCCTATGTAGGTCAGTGAATATTTGGACCTTGTAACACAGATTTTGTGACGTCCATTTATCTATTTAATAAGATTTTGTTGTTTGAACCATATACCAGGAACTATATCAGTTCTATGGAAGAAAGCAGAATAGGAAAGGATTCCTTCCATCATCTCTATTTTTTTATTAGGTTTGATGATTTCCTAATATTATTGTATTTGGTAAAATTACA
Source organism: Bos mutus (assembly GCF_027580195.1). NCBI lineage: Eukaryota > Metazoa > Chordata > Mammalia > Artiodactyla > Bovidae > Bos > Bos mutus. The sequence goes on along the minus strand of NC_091630.1, from coordinate 33,064,163 downwards.
GTGAAATTGAAACTTTGCCCATTACTCCATCATTAGATATGAGTCACATGAGGGAAGCAAACATCTTTTTTATTCACTGTGGTATTCACGTATTTTAGCATAGAGTATGTATCCAATATGGAATTAAACTAACTCCTATTCATTCTTTACGTTTCAGCAGAAATGTTACCTCCTCTATAAGAAGTTCCTGATGTCGCTAACTGAAGAGAAATTAAAGAATAGTAAAATACTTTCCACCATCATTGGAACTGCAGTTACTATTTTAAAATATTTGTTTAAAGACTTCACACTCTGATTGACCATTCATGGAGAATATGTGGAACATACAAATGGGGTTCAATATATTAATAGAGGAATAAATGAATCAGTCTGGTCTGGTTATATAGGCAGGAACAATTGTGACTCCTGATAAAGACTAAAGTTGTAGTAAAACTTAACAAAGAACAGTACATACAGTAGTATACTCACCTTTCTAAATGCAGATTGACAAGACAAGTTGTGACAGTATTGATTCTTGTTGAAACTCAAGGGCCTGGAGCAACGTACTTTGGCAAAATGCCTGATCTTCATAGATGGGTCTAGTTTCAATTCTCTGCTCTTTTTAATTTTACCTTTCCCATGACAGTTCACCAGGCTATTTCAGAAGTGCCTTCAGAGATGAATGTGTATTTAATCATCTGCCATCTGTTTGGCAAATATTAAGTAGCTTCTACATACCTTCTCAATACTTGGGATAAGCAGACAAATAAAACCCAACTTATACTTTCAAGAAGCTCAGAGTCTGTTAGAATCATTAGCACCAAGCAAAAGGCATTTCTGTGCTATATGGTGACATGCCAAAGAGTCTTTGCTTGGCGTAGGGAAAAAAATTGCTTGTAGAAGTTCGTGATCAGTATAACTCCTAAAGAGAATTGTGATGTCCTACTCTTGTGGGGCCACCAAAGCTGCATTGTGAGTTTACACATAATTGAACCCTGAACATCATAGTTATTGTGAGAAGGCAGCATTGACTCCCTTGGCTCCGTCTTATACTTAGAGAAAAGTTCTGTTCCACAACTGAAAAGAAAGCTACATGTCCTGCTTCACATGCATCGTCTTCCTACATGCCTATATGTATTTCATTTTTAGCAGCAATGTAGGTATTTTGAGGGGAAAAAATGATATACCCTGCTTTCAAATTCTATTTTCTATGCAGTTAGACTAAAGTTTTCATTGTGTTTGGAAGAACAAATCAAACAGAAAAGTTTAAAAAAATAATATGGCACTAATTATGCAAGTGGAAAAGTGATTGATTATAATGCATATTATGTAAAACTTTATCAAAAAGGTGTAAGCTAGAAATGACTTAGGTGGAGGAGATGACAAAATTTCTACTTTTCTTACTTTTGAGGAGAAAGAGGAGTGTTCTCTTCCAGAAGGCTTAGCACAAAAATCAAATACAGAAAGACAAAGCTAGTTCCCTGAATCAGTTAGCTAATATTACATAACAAACACTCACAACTCTTCAGCTAAATAAACAAAACATTTATTTGGCTAAAGCATGTCACATAATCAGGTCAAACAGTAAAGAATCTGCCTACAGTGCAGGATACCTGGGTTCAATCCTTGGGTTGGGAAGATCCCCTGGAGAAGGCCATGGCAACCCACTTCATTATTCTTGCCTGGGAAGTCCCATGGACAGAAGAACCTGTCCATGGGGTCACAAAGACTTGGACACAACTGAGCGACTAACGCTGTCACATAATCAGGACCTGTGTCAGAGCTGGGGAGATTATAAGTTTATATGACAAAAGTCTGGGACACAGAAAAGGGTGAATTGGGGGTGGGGGCATTAACGTAATTGTTCTACCACACCCCTTCTCCTTGAAACTTGCCATTTGAAGAATCTGTTGAAAGGTCCGGGAGTAAAAGTGTTTTGATAGAAATAAAATTAGTGGCAAGAACCACTAAAGATGATGGCCTTTTTACTATTGAATAGAAATTCTTATATTTTTATATTAATATTTAATTAAGAGCCCCATATGAGTTAGCTATGATATTAAGGAGTTGAAATATAGTGACAACTAAGACATATTCTTATGCTTAGTGTAAACTTGTTGGGAAATTTCAACATGAGCATTTTCATACACAATTGTGTACTCAGGACCTCCCTGGTGTTCCAGTCGCTAAGATTCTATGATCCCAATTCAGGGGACTGGGTGTGATTCCTGGTAGGAGAGTTAAGTCCCACATGCGGCAACTAAGAGTTGCATTGCTGCAACTAAGACCTGGCACAGCCAAATAAATAAATAAAAATAAATATTAAAAAGGTAAACCTTTGTTTGATTTAAAATAAATAAATAAATAAACGTGTCCTCAATTCAGTCCTGAAGAGAGGATGCTGAGCTCAGAAATCTTGTCAAGGAAGTTTTTAAAACTATATATATAGTTCATAGTTTTAAAAACTATTTTATATATGTATATATATATATACATATACATATATATGCAATACCATCAATGATTTTTGATAAAACAAAGTTGGAATCAAAACCTAACCCAAGTTTGGACTTGGCATTTATGAGAACCTGTGGTAAATATAGTACGGTCCTAAGGCTTTATGGGATGATTCTTGTGGCTTCATTCTCTGGTGAATAATCAATAGCTTCTGATTCTAGGTGATATAAATTATTATGATAATGTCTGGGCTGCATTTTAATACAGTTTGAAAGGTTGGATGACATAAAATTCTTCAATATTCCCCAAAGGAGTCATTTCAACACAGCGTGCACCCCTGGTCCAAGCAGAAGCTGTGTTTAATAGTTTACCAGTACTGCTGGAGAATGGATTTATACTGCTTACTCTCACTGAGCACTTTGACAGAACCCCATCTTTATCACCAGAAGATATGTTGGATGGCAGTAAACAATAAAGGATAAACAGGCCCTCAACTAAAACTTTCAGTGATGCATAGATGACTGTGGGCTAATCCCGCCCTAAATCAATATTGTATGGTTCTGTAAGAACTCAAAAGAACCAAAAAGGAACAGAAATAGCACACTGATTTATATCACCTTCCTTTTCTCTACTCATGGCATTCACGACGGTGGCAATGTTCCAGAACATCTCTTGCTGCTTTGATAACTCCTAAGTTAAGGAAGACAGAGCATTATGGGGCTGCTTTGGAGAACGATATTTTATATTCCTTTGGAGAAAAATGCATAGACTCTTTAAAAAGCCAGTTTTAGCATGTGTTAATGGCTGCACATCTGGGAATGTCAGTACCAGCTTTAGTAGGATTTCTTTCTATTCCTGTTCTGCCACATGGAAATGTGAGATCTGAAATATTATTTCATTAGCCTGCATGCTTTTTTAGATCTGTGTTCTGAATAAGCATTTGCTTCGTCTGTAAGACTAACCATGTCTTTTCCACGGGGGAAAGTCATTAGGAATTCAGTACGCTGGAAACAAGCAGAGAGGTATTCTATCACAGGACAATTTGGTAATCCTGGAAATGGGAACTTCTAGGTGGACATGGACTTTGCACTTTTACTAATGGGAATTTATGTACCAGAGACAGAATGACTTTCACACTATGCAGAGACAACAATTTTATCCCCTTGACAGCCCAATTGAGTCTCATATTTCAAACCAACTTTCAATTATGAGAGTTAATGAAAGAGAAAGATAATGAATATAGGAGGAACACATGGAAGATTTAAAATTTCTTATCTGTCAAAAAACTTACATTAGACATTGGTTTAAATATCTTTACCTGTACAGTGCTTGCAGTTTATTAATCAACTTGACAAATACTTTTTTCTCCGTGCACATTGATCCTATGGCTATATCAAATAGGAGTGAATGTTTTCTAATTTTCTTGACTTTTCTTTTTTTACTGAGTCAGACACATGAATCAGTGTTTTATATATGTTCACTCATCTCATTCTCATATCAACCGTATGAATTAGATACTATATTTATCCCATTTGACAGTGAGGAAATCAGGTGTAAATAAATAATTTGTGCAGTATTCCATGGATAGTATGATAGGGGAAGTATTCAAAACTGGATTTGAATTTGAATGCATTTAACCACATTTAACCACTACACAATACTCCCTTTTTAGAACAGTGTTTTCCAATGGGCCATGCTCACCAGAATCACCAGAGATTCTGAAAAGAGAGGTCCAATTCTCTTAGACACCTCAGACTTGTAGGTGAGTCTTTAGATGTGCACACTGAGCATTAGGCTCACATCACTGAAAGGACCCTCTGGGCCTCCTTTATTCATACTCCTCTCTGTAGGGTGAGAATTTCTTAGAGTCAAAGATGCATACTCCAGCAGAGCTGGTGCCCCCTCTTTCAGATCACATTCTGTGTCCTCATAATTCCTAAATTCCCTGGACAAACAGTTCTGAATGGGCTTCCAGGGCATGCATGGGCCTCTGCCCAAGGCTCTCCTCTTGACAGCATCCTGTGTAATCACTGCACACATCCTCGGGTACAGGGTGACCAAAGGGTTGCTACTTGCAGGGACTGTGGACAGGGCTTGGATGCGCAGTGCAGGCTGTTTATACATGCTTGTCAGCTTGGGCTGCCAAAGCCAAATACCATACACTGGGTAGCTTAACCAAAAGAAATTTATTTCCTTACAGTTCTAGAGGCTAGAAGTCTAGGATCTAAGTTCCGACCAATTTGAAACTTCCCTGTCCAGTGGTTAAGACTCCATGCTTCCACAGCAGGGGGCATGGGTTTGATCTCTGGTCAGGGAACCAAAATCCCACATGCTGCGCAGCGCGGCCAAAAATAAAAGAACTCTCTTCCTGGCTTATAAATGGCTAGTTTCTCCCTATGTCTTCATATGGCCTTTCCTCAATATGTGTGTGTGTGTGTGTGTGTGTCTGTATGTGTGTACACACATGCATGTGGGAGAGGTGGAAAGAGACAGAGAGAGAGAGATAGCTCTTCTTATAAGGATACTAATCCTATGGGATCAGAGCCTACCTTACAACTTCATTTAGTTTTAAGTACTCCCTTACTTCCAATATTATCACACTGGGAGTTTAGGGTTTCAACATATGAAGTTAAAAGGAGGGATGCAAATATTTAGTCCTTAACAATACATGTGTCTGTGAGAATTTTCACAGTTAGGGATGGAGTACAGGTGATAGGAAATAGGGGAAAAATTGGGGGAAGTTGAATCTATCAGCACCTTCATGTTTTGGTGTGGAACTTCATAGAATCCAGCAAGTCTAAATTTAAGTCAGTTCTTTGAGTTGGTAAGAAGTTAGTAAAACTAAATTACTTTTTGTTTATCAGCTTGTTAGCTTTATTTGTAACTTCAGAAAATTAAGCCTAAGGTGTGTAGGCCCCTTTACAAGCACTAGAGATAGATGTACTTCTTCCTCTACTCCTGTCATGGAGAACATACAGGATGACTTGCTCTCTGTCTCCACTCCATGTCATCCGAGGGAGTGGAAGAATTGGTCTTTCTAATCAACAGAGATTTGTGCAGTGATGGGAATGTGAATAGTGGTTAAAATACTCTAAAAGGAATTCTTTACTATGTCCCTTCATTCCTCGCTTTCCTTTATCTCTATTTTTTTACATTTCTCGTCTTGCTTTCTTTAACCTCTGAGAACATCAGAAGCATTTATTGTATGGCTTTTGGGATACTTGGTGTTAGTTTGGTTATCATTCAATCACATATAGCTATGTGTACCTCTTTTTTGATATACTAGATAATCTTGCCTAATTTTTTAAAGTCTATTCAAGGTGGTGCTAGTGGTAAAGTATCCACCTATCAAATAAGACATGCAAGAGACTCAAGTCTGATCCCTGGGTCAGGAAGATCCCCTGGAATAGGAAGTGGCAACCCATTCCAGTATTTTTTGCCTGCAAAATCCCATGGGCAGAGGAGCCTGGCGGGCTACAGTCCATGGGGTCGCAAAGAGTCGTAAACTATTCCTGAGCACAACTACTGGGAGTGAAATAATTGGCACCTTTTTATGGCCATGTGGATGTACATGTTTTGTACTATTTATTTAAGAATAATATTAACTTATTCCTATTGAAAGTGAAAGTGTTAGTCACTCAGTTGTGTCTGACTCTTTGCGACTCCATGGCCCATAATCCGCCTAGGCTACTCTATCTGTGGAATTCTTCAGGCAAGAATACTGGAGTGGGTTGCCATGTCCTTCTCCAGGAGATCTTTACAACCTAGGGATCGAACCCTCATCTCCTGTGTCTCCTGCATTGCAAGCAAATTCTTTACCCACTGATCCTCCAGGGTATCCCTTTTAGGTAGGAGATAATTTGGATAACCAGACTGTGAAATAAGAAGATTGGTTACATAGAATGATGCTTTGGACTCAAGAACTGATTTCTAAAATGATAGCAAGTTTTTATTGAGCCTATTGCTATACACTAGGCATTCTGTTAAACACGTCACATACATGATTTGATTAATCCTTTTAAAACCCTATGCTGCTGCTACTGGGTCACTTCAGTCGTGTCCGACTCTGCGACCCCAGAGACGGCAGCCCACCAGGCTCCCCTGTCCCTGGGATTCTCCAGGCAAGAGTACTGGAGTGGGTTGCCATTTCCTTCTCCAATGCATGAAAGTGAAAAGTGAAAGTGAAGTCGCTCAGTCCTGTCCGACCCTCAGCGACCCCATGGACTGCAGCCTTCCAGGCTCCTCCATCCATGGGATTTTCCAGGCAAGAGTACTGGAGTGGGGTGCCATTGCCTTCTTCAAATCCTATGAGGTAAGCATAATTATTACCCTATATTATTAGTAAGAAACTAGGGCATAGAAAGTTGAAACAATTTTACCAAGGACATTTAACAATGACAAGCTGAGCAATGGTTTGGTTAATATTTTTCTTTGTACATACTCATTTTTATGCAGATATGCATATTTTGGAGGGAAGTTCTTTATCACTAACTTTAATTGGAAAAGCAATATATTGTCATCAACAAAAGACAGAGAATAAAGACTGTGAAAATAAATCACGTTAATAAATTCTAGGTAGACATGCTTACCTGTAAGAACTCTGGATCTGAGGTTAGCTCCCTTTTCCAGGGGATCTTCTCTACCCAAGGATCAAACCCAGGTCTCCTGCATTGCAGGCATATTCTTTACTGTCTGAGCCACCAAGGAAGCCCCTTCTCTTTGTTAAAAGGGGGATTAATAAGTGTTAAGGAGATGTTAAAAAGGCAGAGGGTTTAGAACCTACTGGTACTTTCCCTTTGAGTTAATTAGGAGCTAATAAAACTTAAAAAGAGAAAACTCTTTCAGCAAGGAAGTCAATGATATCTAAAGCCATTTTTGGATACTTCCTGCAATCACTATGATGTCATGACCTCCTAACCCTGATTTGGTTCCTACTTCATAACACTGAACCCTACTGGCATGTAAGCATTACTACCTTCAACAGTGCTTGCTCTCCCTAAACTGTTTTTCTTTAGAAAAAAATTTCTTAGAAAATTTGTTATTTGTTGGTTTCAATCTCTATTTAATTACATGTTCTCCCCTTAGAACTCAGGCAAAGTTCCTTGTGTCTTAGGTCTTTATGGCATAGTAAGTTGAGATCCTAGTGACTGTGATGATGACAATAATGAATGACTTCAATGGCTAAGCATCTACTATATGCCAAGGAAGTGTGGAAGCATTTATAAACGTTCTTGTTTAATCATCACATTAAGGTCAAGAGATCAATATCATTCCCATTTCATGGGAAGAGCAAAACTGAATCTCAGATCATGAAGTAAGCTGTTTAATGTTACACTTTCTTTCCTTCTGGTCCACACTCTTGTTTTTTGAACCACACATGAATTCTAGAGTGAACTCCAGCTAAGAATTTGTATTTCACGTAAGAGGCTTAGAATGATTTTTCACAGACTAAAAAAAAATTCTTTCATAGATATTTTAAGAGTTTCACAGTTCCTAAGTATAGACTTGGGTTTCTTTAAAAATTTCATATTTTTGTTTCTCTCAAGCTTTCTGTTGGTAAATGATTTAGCTATTTTATACTTCGATTCTTTACACCTGTTTTTCCCTTTTGTCACTCTTATGTCATCAATGTATTCCAGTTGACAGGCTCCTCTTCTTTATTACCCAATTACTGGCAGCTGATTTAAACAGCGTCCTGTTTAACATGGAACTGATTCCCTTCACTCAATGAAAATCCTCCAGAAGTAGAGTTAGTTGGTCTCTCTGCAGTTTGCCACATACAAAAGAATCATTATTGTTTATTTTTGCTTTTCAGCATTTCCTCCAACTTCTTGTTCCTGTGACTGTTAGAAGGCTTGATTAAATGCTCGATTAGACTGGCTATTTAGCAGTTGCTAGGGCTGAGTCAACTTTATTAAAGTTCCTGCAGAGCAGTCACTGGAGTGCATCTGCTTCTTCCCACTGTCAGATTCTGTCCTTCTTACTGTCGTCCCATATAATATTTTCCCCTCCCCTTTGTGGTATTTCCCCGGCAACCCAGGATTCTATTTGCCAAACTGTGGACGCAGCATCTCCACTCACCTTTCCTTGTTGGCAGGATAAACCACTTATTTTTTTTGGTAATTAATTCCATGGCTGAAAATTAGCATGTTTTTTTCCTTTCCTTTGAAGCCTTCAGAATTCCTGTCTCTTTCCACCCCCCTCAATTTTTACAGGAAGCTTTTGATCTTGAGGAGTTCTAAATGTATCTTCTGAATTTCTTGGAGATTTCTGGGAACACCAGAAATAGAAAGCTCTTGAGTACAGAGCATCAACAAGTCATATGACTCCAAAATACACCTTTACAAATGAAAGCGAGAAATGACAATTGCCTTTGTCCCTGTCAGGTAAATGGCTCATTGTACATCAAGTCGTGATAAAGGCAAAACAAAAACTCACAGTGCTGTTGACATAGGAGCCTATCTGGGGTAGCTCTTTGACTATCAGGGACTTTGTACAGGTTCAGTGGCATTTCAACACTTGCCTGTTCTTTAAACAACATCATCTTCTAGCCAGAATATAAATGTGTGATGAAAATTTCTACATATTTTACACAGTCAGCCTCTTGGTGTAGTATTTCCTGATAACAGAAAGTTGGTTGGCAAAGAGGAAGTTATCTGAATCATTGAAGTAGCTCTCCTGGTTGAGATAAACCCGTGTTCAGCAACTTGTTTTCGATTTGTAAAAACAAGCCAGATAAGCCTCTCTTGCCGGGGTTATCTCGGCTCTTTCAGAGGATTCCAGACTAATCGTGCACCCATGCAGTCTGTTGCCAAGGCTTATTTAGTGACAATCTTCTGCCTTGCAAATGAGGCATGAAAATTTAGGCAAATATGCCTGGAAACCTCCAGATTAAAACAGGAAAAGATAAGACAACTGGTTTGTTGAACTAGATAAGATATGAGAATGAAGCCTCAAGGGATCATATTTCAGAAGATTGATGAAGAAAATTCTCAAAGGTAATGAGCCAAAAATTCAATAGCTTCTTTGAGAGATGAAGGAAGAGTTTTATTTTGTCTCTTCCTTAAACACACAATTTTGCCTAGACTTGAGAAGGAGTGCACCTTTGGAATAATCGTACCAGAATAAAATTGTAGTGCATCCTACATTTTCATGCTTGTTACCCTCATGCTTCCTGGAGCACTATCTGTACCACCCACTCTGGCATTTGATTGCCCATTCTGGTGATTTATCCTCTCGTTTCTTATTATTCTTGTCTTTGCAAAGACAATGAACATTGATTAAGCAAGTCTTTTATATTTCATGGTAGGGATTCTTGCATACTTTATCTCATTCAGTACTTGGGACAAATTTGTGAAAAATGTTTTATTATCTCCATTGTTTTAGTCTTGGAAAGAAAACAGAGAGATTTAAGTCACTTAGGTGGAGGAGCCTGGACATGAAGCCCCATTTATCTGACTCCAGATCTTTCTCCCACACTTCACATCCCGAATGATATTGTAAATTCTTTGGAAGCACAGATGGATCCCAACTGGATTGAATTTACTACACTTGGAAGGTTATCTCACTAAATCAACTCTCTCAGGCTTGAGAGAGGTAATGCAAATGACTAGGTCACCAATATGCATAATAAATTCTTTCTATACATTATCTCGTTTGATATTCAAAATAATCCTCAGAGTAGGAATGATGATTACTAACATCTACAGATTAAAAGATGGAAGCTTAATGAAGTTAAGACTGACCATGTCCATACAGCTAATATGTGACCGCATAGAAATTCAAATGCATATCCATCTGATACATGTTTCCGAAGTTTTGTCCACTCTACTGATATGTCAATGAATGAATCATTGAGCTTTTAACCACCCAACCAAGTGCACCCCTTCTGCTATGGACTGAATATTTATGTCTGTCCACCCCTATACCCCACCTTGTACCCTGCAAATATGTATGCTGAAATCTTAATCCCCAAGGTGATGTCATTAGGAAGTGGGGCCTTTGGGAGAGGGCTAGGACATGAGGGTGGAACCCTTGTGAATGGGATTAATGCCCTTATGAAAGAGGCCCTAGGGACTCCTGGCCCCTTTCACCACGTGACATTATAGCTAGATGGTCCTCACTACTCACCAAATGAGCTAGTGCTTTGACCTTGGACTTCTCAGCCTCCAAAACAGTGAGACATAAATTTCAGTGGTTTATAAGCCTATAGTATTTTGTTGTAGCAGCTCAAGAAGATAAAATATCTTCTTGCTGAAAATGCCTCCTTCTTCATGTTCTGCGATTCCCTATGACCATAGTTAACCTCATATTTCTTTCATTGCTGTTTTAAAAATAATGTTTATTGTAATACGTCTCATGCATATCAAAAAGCACAGGGAATCACATCACAAATATTCATGGTAAAGGTAACATTTGGGTTTCCTATTTGCTTTGGATTTTTTTTTAAGAAAGGAAATATTACAAACACTAGTTAAAACTCTTTCTTACCCTTATTCTATTTCATTGTTCTCTCTTACCTGAGGCAATAGTTATCTTAAAGTTGCTGTTTCAGTTCAACACAGCTCTTATTCTCCTGCACATACTTTAACTACGTACATGTGTGTGTGCTAAGTTGCTTCAGTCATGTCCAACTTTTTGCAATCCTATGGACTGCAGCCTGCCAAGCTCCTCTGTCCATAGGATCCTCCTGGCAAGAATACTGGAATGGGTTGCCAAACACTCCTCCTGGGGATCTTCCCAACCCAGGGATCGAACCCAGGTCTCTTATGTCTCCTGCATTGGCAGGTGGGTTCTTTACTACTAGGGCCACTGAAGAAACTCCAATTATATATACATATACTGTTAATGTTTTTGAACTGTGGTGTTGGAGAGGACTCTTGAGAGTCCCTTGGACTGCAAGGAGATCCAACTAGTCCATTCTAAAGGAGATCAGTCCTGGGTGTTCTTTGGAAGGAATAATGCTAAAGCTGAAACTCCAGTACTTTGGCCACCTCATGCGAAGAGTTGACTCATTGGAAAAGACTCTGATGCTGGGAGGGATTGGGGGCAGGAGGAGAAGGGGACGACAGAGGGTGAGATGGCTGGATGGCATTACCAACTCGATGGACATGAGTTTGAGTGAACTCCAGGAGTTGGTGATGGGCAGGGAGACCTGGTGTGCTGCAATTCATGGGGTCACAAAGAGTCGGACATGACTGAGCAACTGAACTGAACTGAACTGATACTATTAATTTATTCACTTATAAACATTAATAATGGTATTATTATGGTATAATTGGGAATGCTTTATTATGAAACTTTTCAAAATCATATTTTTTTGTGATTTATCCTTGATGACTAAAGTAATAACTTATTGTTTCTAGTGCTGAACTCTATTCCATTATATAGTACTAAAATTTATCCATATTTTTATTAACAGTAATTTAAAAATTTTTTGCAGGTTTATAATACTGTTATTGCTGTTGAATAGGAATTTTATTAATTAAAAAAAAATTTTGTCCTTGTATCCAGAAAGTCTTCCAAATTCTATTAGATCTGAAAATTTCTCTCTATACTCTCCATAAGAATATTTATACCCTCTACACCTAATAATAGCTTTTTGTATTTTTTTCTATTAATAATTATCATACCTTATTTCTTTCTTTGCTCCTTAGCTAAGACCTTCAGCACAAAGGTAAATAACAGCAGCAACAAAGTTGTCCTTAAATTATGCTTTATTTTTAAGGTAACACTTCAAAAGTTTAATAATTTGATATAAGTTTTTGATAGAATACTTAATCAGGTTAAGGCTCCCCTGGTGGCTCAGAGGTAAAGAATCTATCTGTAAATGCAGGAAAGTTGGGTTCGATGCCTGGGTCAAGAAGATCCCCTGGAGAAAGAAATGGCAACCCACTTGACTATTCTTGCCTGGGAAATCCCATGGACAGAGGAGCCTGCTGGTCTACCATGTGTAGGGTTGCAAAAGAGTCGGGCACGACTTAGCAACTAAATAACAACAATAATCAGATTAAGTATTCAGAACAGAACAAAAATACTGTCCTGTTTCATTTTTTGCTTATTATTTTTTTAAATTCATGATTACTATTGAATTTTATCAAATGCACTTTCAAAAATCTCTTGAGATTTGTTAACTCCTTAATTTTCATTGCCCATTCCTTTTGGAGGCCTTGCAGTGTAGGGGGCCCAAAAGCCCATGGCACATCTTCTCTATCTTTATCAGGGATTTGTAACTCACTCTGTGTGCTTGTGTGGGGAATTGTAAGAATCACAGATGCTCAAAAGACTGAATCAATTGTTCCAGATAGGGTCTTGGCTTTACTACTTTGAAAAGCTCCTTAGGTGATTTTACTCTGAGTTGAGAAACACTATCATCAAGATACTTTAAAAAATGATTGTGATACGAGAGAGATGGAGAGATTAAGGGAGAAGGATGTTTTACCAAAAGAGGGTATATTTTTCTTTAAAACATACCTTATTCACCATTATAAAATTGCTCTCTCTCTTTCTCCAGCAGCAAGTTCTTTTTATGATTATATCTTATAGGATGTTAGATGAGACCTGCAAATGAACAAACTGTGGCTGACTAGGGGCTTTTCCATTGCTGTAAAATAGAAACAACTGTCTTGATTTCATTCTGTACATTTACTACAGATAAAATATTTCCTCTTATATTTAGGAAGGTTTGAATATTAACCACTTCCTCCCCTCATACAAGTGAAAACTATTTTTCCAAGAGCCAGACTCCAAGACAAAAGGTATCACCAGACAAAAGGATCTCAATACAGAAAAGAAAAGAAGGAGGTTTGGAAGGATAATAAGATAAAAACGAGAGAAAGGAAAAAAAAAAGATTGCTAAACTGGTCACTTACCTCCGTAGACCACAGTAAGGGGGAAGCCCTTAACTCAGAACTACCTGGTCAGCATTTGCAGTTTAACAAGATTCCTGGTAATTCACATACACAATAAAGTTTGGAAGCCCTGGTTAAATGAAGCATTAGTTATCAACCATGGATGCACAATTTGCACTGGGGCAAATTTTAAAAATGAAATGCTGGGTCTTCTCCAGAGACTGATTCAATTGGACTGGGTTGGGCATACTAGAATCACTCAGGGAAAAATTAGCTCCAGTTGATGGAGACAAAAGTGGGAGTTGGTACATTCCTAGTGACCCAATGTGAAGTGGTAGTATCCCAAGAAGTTAGTGGTGAAATTAAAGGCAACTCCAAGGATTTTAAAGAATGAGGGAAACTGATAATATTGTTGATAATCCTTCCTGCTATTTCACTCCTGAGATTCTTGACTAATGGTCCTTCTTTTTGCACAAAAGGTACACATTTAGAATACGGAACCAGTCTTCCATGGATGCTGAGGGATGACTGTATAAACTGTACTCCTAAGAGTATTTTGAATTCATTTAATTACGGTATCCTTATTATTTCTTTACCCTAAATGATCTTCAGTTCAGTTCAGTTCAGTCACTCAGTCGTGTCCAACACTTTGCAACTCCATGAATCGCAGCACACCAGGCCTCCCTGTCCATCACCAACTCCTGGAGTTCACTCAAACTCATGTCCATCGAGTTGGTGATGCCAACCAGCCATCTCATCCTCTCTCGTCCCTTTTCCTCCTGCCCCCAATCCCTCCCAGCATCAGAGTCTTTTCCAAGAGTCAACTCTTCGCATGAGGTGGCCAAAGTACTGGAGTTTCAGCTTTAGCATCATTCCTTCCAAAGAACACTCAGGGCTGATCTCCGAATACTTTAAAAAAAAAAAAAAAAGCGTGCTTGGAAAGAGTTGTAGTTTGTCCCAAATCTGAGGCTTTGTAGAAATAAAATCTCACTTCTGTGTATTTGAATGTTTTGCTCATTGTATTTTATTAATTCATTAAATTGCACAGCTATTTAGTCAAGAATTCAACTTGATAAGTATTTTAAAACACATCAGTTATGTATAGAAAATTCTGTATTTATAAGTCTGTAAAAGAAAGAAGTAGCTAGACTTTGGTTCTAAGTTACAGCTAAATAATTTCAAGTTATTTATTTATTATTTTTTTGTCATATCAAGGACCTAAATCTTACATAGTTGAAATTTAATTATTTTCAAATTAAATAATTTAAAAAGTTAAATTCTCTGATTTTATTCACTTTTCAGTCATTTGTTTCATAATGTTAAAATTTATTTATTTAACTCCTGGCCCCTTTGATCATTAAAATGAACATCTTTGCTATTATAGTCTTTTCCATATTACTTCTCTGAAGCCCAACATACTTTTAAAATAGCCTTAAATTTAATATCTTTAAATTTTATTAAAGTTTCAGTTCTTTTATAGTTTTCTTTCAAGTTGAAAAACAGAATTACATTTTATTTAGTAGAATATCACAATATAATTTTGCTTCTATGTCAGTTTCAGGGGGAAATAATCTTTCTCACTCATTTTTGGGATTATTTTGTAAATCACTTCACAGTTAAATATAAGATTAGTATCCAATTATACTATCTGCAGTCTTAAATCCACTCCTTTTTCTGTTGAACATCATTTCAAATAGATCTTTAGCCTACTACCCAGAATTATCCTTTGTTTCTTACACATTTAATAATAATGCGATGCTTCCTCTTTTTCAGACCCTTTCCACTTAGGATGCCATTCTAAGCCTCTTGATCCTGCTTTATAGTCATTTAAACCATTACAGAACTCTTTTTTCCTTCTTCTTTCCTCTTGGTTTTTTCTGACAAATTTGATCTACCTCTACAACCGCAGCTGCCATTCATCCTGACTCATTCTTATTCAAATTATAGTACCAAGGAGATATAACTAATTGACTATGTAAGTTTGCTTCTGCTTTTACTCTCTGGATAGAAGAATTCATAATTCTCCACTTTCATGAAATCTCTAGCTTTGGGGGCTGGGTGCCTGACTCATACAGTTTTCCTATGCTCCAATTCTGAATATATGGCTCCATTCAAGAATACATTGACCAATTGACAACTTTCATAGAAAGGAAGAAAACTAAAATAAATGTGTGTACTGAATAAGCCTTCACTTTTTTGAGTATGAAGCGATTTTGAAGAGCTGGGGTAGACATTTTGACACTTTTTCAAGTAGTTCTAAAGTTGTGTATGAATCTGTAGACAGTATCTGCCTACCCTGAAAGAAGTATTGGAAATTCCCAATGTGTCATCATGAGTATCTTTTCTAGTTAGTCTGGAGATAAAACTTCACTGAAAAGTCTTCCATATGGTTTTCTTCCCATATGCTAACAAGGGAAGGCTAATATTCTATGACTAATATGCTTCTATATAGTCTATAAACAAGATGCCAGGTATTTTGATAGGGTGTTCTGAAAACTTGCTCCTACTCTCAAATTACAAGGTCCTTAAGAAGACATTTTCAAGGGTCCTTGTAAATCAAGGTAAATTCATGTTCCTGAGGATAAATTGGGTGAAGAAAGGGGACAGAGAGGCAATTTTGGAAAGTGAATGGATGGGAAGAATTGTAACAAATAAAGTCACCAATCACATTTCTCTTGTTCTTTTCCCACCTGCTCTGAAGATCCTTTAGTTGTGCATTTCCCTGAAATAGTTCTAAGGATCCTAATGGGGAATCCTATGTGCTTGATGGAGGGACACTTTGGATGCATTCTAACTTCTTCTCTTTCATTCTTCCTTGTTTGAGATGGTTATGATGATGATTTTTAATACTGACAATGTCCAGAACTAAGTCCTCTAACTCCTCATCTATTTCTGCTTTATTGACTATGCCAAAGCCTTTGACTGTGTGGATCACAATCAACTGTGGAAAATTCTTAAAGAGCTGAGAACACTAGACCACCTGACCTGCCTCTTGAGAAATCTGTATGCAGGTTAGGAAGCAACAGTTAGAACTGGACATGGAACAACAGACTGGTTCCAAATAGGAAAAGGAGTATGTCAAGGCTGTATATTGTCACCCTGCTTATTTAACTTATATGCAGAGTCCATCATGAGAAATGCTGGGCTGGATGAAGCACAAGCTGGAATCAAGATTGCTGGGAGAAATATCAATAACCTCAGATATGCAGATGTACTACCCTTTTGGCAGACAGTGAAGAAGAACTAAAGAGCCTCTTGATGAAAGTGAAAGAGGAGAGTGAAAAAGTTGACTTAAAGCTCAACATTCAGAAAACGAAGATCATGGCATCTGGTCCCATCACTTCATGGCAAATAGATGGGGAAACAGTGGAAACAGTGGCTGACTTTATTTTTCTGGGCTCCAAAATCACTGCATATGGTGATTGCAGCCATGAAATTAAAAGATGCATACTCCTTGGAAGGAAAGTTATGAGCAACCTAGATAGCATATTTAAAAGCAGAGACATTACTTTGCCAACAAAGGTGCATCTAGTCAAGGCTATGGTTTTTCCAGTGGTCATGTGTGGATGTGAGAGTTGAGCTATATAGAAAGCTAAGCGCTGAAGAATTGATGCTTTTGAACTGTGGTGTTGGAGAAGACTCTTGAGCGTTCTTTGGACTTCAAGGAGATCCAACCAGTCCATCCTAAAGGAGATCAGTCCTGAGTGTTCATTGGAAGGACTGATGTTGAAGCTGAAACTCCAATACTTTGCCCACCTGATGCAAAGAAATGACTCATTTGAAAAGACCGTGATGCAGGAAAAGATTGAAGGTCTGAGGAGAAGGGGATGACAGAGGATGAGATGTTTGGATGGCATCACCGACTCAATGGACATGAGTTTGAGTAAACTCCGTTACAGGGAGGCCTGGCATGCCGTGGTCCTTAGGGTCACAAAGAGTTGGACATGACTGAGCGACTGAACTGAACTGAACTGAACTCCTGTAATACTGAACACACCAGTCCAGCTTCTGGGGCTCCACAAACACAATACCTATACATTTAGGACTAGCTTGATACTACTACTAAAATTTTATTCCCTCTGAATCTTGGCGAAGTGTCTCAACCATCCAAGTCATCTCCTGAAAGTGGTGTTCCTGATCACTATGTTGGAACGGCTGTTTGCAATTATTATGTATTTTTCTTGTTCATTGCACAATGCCAGACATTGTACAATATTTAAATGAATAAAGGAAGATCACCTAGGCATTTTATTAAATATATCTATTATTAGACTCCATCCCCAAAGATTATGAATCATTGTCTGGTGTTGAATCTAGGAGACTGATTTTTACAAAGCGCTCTCATGTGATTCTGCAGGTGATCTGTCTAGGGACCATGGGTTAATAAACACCGCTATAGGAGCAATAAATATGGGACTTGGCAAAATTCTACACATGAATTGGGTTTTACCATTAGAAAGAAAAAAAAAATTAACTTAAAGGAAGTCCAGAAGGTAAATGAAATGTGGATTTACTTAGCAGTTTATTTACATGTATCTGGCTTAGCAGGTAAAGAATCTGCCTGCAATGCAGGAGACTCAGAAGATGCAGGTTGAATCACCGAGTCAGGAAGATCCCCTGGGGGAGGAAATGGCAACCCATTGCAGTATTCTTTTCTGGAGAATTCCATGGACAGAAGAGCCTGGTAGGGTATAGTCCATGGGGTCGCAAGGAGTCAGACACGACTGAGCACAATGAGCACATACCTAATTACATCATTACACAGATGACATGCCAATTTTGAATCATGAGCTATTTTCATTAGGAATGAATAACCCAATGATGAGTGACAAAAGCAAAGTCCTAACCCTGGTTCTTTTCTTTCTTATCCATATTTTTGAGGTCCCCCCTGCCCGCCTTGGTAGTAAATATTATCTTGTATAGTTTTGTGGCTATAATGGCTACTAATGTTTCCTTCAAATCATTTCACCCAAGTTAATGCTGCCCTTGATAATATATTTTGTCATTTACCTCATTGGACATCAATTGCTCACATTTTGCATTTAAACTTTTGTTAAGTTGTATTTTAGTGCTGAATGTGATGGAAATCTGTCCAGTTAGGAAGATTTGATATGCTACATTTTGCAGAGGTGATTGTTTTTCTGAGCTAGGTTTCCCTGTAGGTTACACTAACCTAAGCTTCCTCTTTGTGATATTTGTTGTATATTTCTGTAAGGACCACTTGTGTTTTACAGTAATCCTGCCTTCCTCTGTGGTGGTATTTCTCAAACTGCAATGTGCGAATGAATTACCCAGTCCAGAAGAGGTGTGATGGGGCTAAGGATTCAGCATTTAATAACAAGTTCACAAATGCTGCTTGTCTACAAACCAAGCTTCAAGTAGCTAAGCTCCAAGGGCTTCCCTGGTGGCTCAGATGGTAAAGAATCTGCCTGCAATGTGGGACAACTGGGTTCGATCTCTGGGTCAGAAATATACCCTGGAGAAGGAAATGGCAACCCACTCCAGTAATCTTCCCAAGAGTATCCCTTGGACAGAGGAGCCTGGTGGGCTACATTCACTAGGGTCACAAAGAGTCGGACACAACTGAGTGATTAACACTCACTGTCCAGGAAACCAAGAGTTGGTTTTATAGCCCAACAGCCATTGGAGGTCTGTAAATAATCCTTTTCCAGAAACATACTCCTTTTCCAGAAAGAGACTTCTTCCTGGTGAGCAATCTCTCTGAAAAACAAAAATCACTTTAACTGTCTTATCATCTTGGCTATTTATCATAATATATATAATCACACTAACAAGTATTAACTATGAACTATACTCTTGTCAATTCAACTGCATTATCTCTCAAGATTTTACTCAGCTCTTAGCCTCTTCGCAATACCTCTACCACAAGAAAGAGTTAGATCTTCATTGTTTCTCATTTTAATTAGTGTAAAATATACTAAATTTAATTACTATAAAATATTCTAAATGCTTTCCTTGTAATTCCTGTTCCATTTATCTCCTTTTGCCTCCTCTTTCTTCACCATCCTCTCACATGAAACAGCTTCTGATGTGCTTAACACAGGCTCAGATGGAGCCTAAACCCTGAAGGAGGTAGAGAGTCAGAGTGTTTCCATTTCACCTAACCTACAGGCTGGACCCTCTGACTGAGTGCAAAACAAAGGCTGGGCAAAGTTCCCCTTTCATGCTCTGGATCCATTATATCTGTTGTGATGAGACAGCATTGTACCAGGCCAGTGACAGAAGGCACATCCCTATGAACTGTAGAGGATTAAGCCTATAAGATGCTCAGTATGCTTTGGTGAATCCAACATTCAAAGGTTTTTCTTTCCCTTAGCTACATTGGAGGCTGTGCTTGAGGTAAACAAGCACGTGTGAGAAGGGGGTAAATTAATAGGAGCAGCATTTTCAGAGGATCATTGAGGTTGCTTTTTCGTGACTTAGAGCCTTAAGAAGTATATTTGAGTTCCCACCCCACTGGCAGGAAGAAATGACCAAGTATGCTCTGTAGACACAGCAAAGCACCTCAAGAAATTTCCAGAAATATCTGGGAGAAGTTACCCCCAAAAGAGCCGGCTCTTGCCAATCATGTTTGGCACCCAGTCGTGGTCCCAAAATGTTGAGATTTGTGAAGTGATATTAAATCAATGTGACCCAATTTTATACACAAAAGCTTTTGAACTTTCAACCTTATAAGCTCTCTCTATATTCCCCAGGACCTGTCCATGCCTGGTAGATCAGGAATACCATTAAATATTTCCTGAATAAATTTAAATAGCTAATTAATTTTTTAATGTATTATATTCCAGGGCTTCCCTGGATCAGTTACCTAACAAATCTGTTGACAGCCAAGAATGATGACTTAAAATTTTTTTGTGAATATTATGCTAATTTCATTTATATGAAAAATATTCAGCAATCTTTAAATTAAAAAAAAAAGAAAATTGAACTCTTCATAGACATGGCTTGTATCGGTTCTTTTTCAAACTATGTTCTGAAAAGCCCTGGGGTTCTCCCAAAATGTGGGAGACACTATGGAGACAGGAGAACCAAGGAGGGTAAGCAGACCTCTGTATTCCTCATCCCATTTCAAGCAGATTGTATCTACTTTCTCCTGTTTTATATATTGGATTTCCAAGTAGAACTTCATTTGGAAAGGGGGATCTTCTGGAAATAATAAATGAACTGGAAATTCAATGATTGACAGGTTTCTGAAGTGTGTTGGTTGCATTAGCTTTCCTGGGGCTGCTCTACAAAGTTTGTTCCCTCCTTTCGTTTGCTACCAGCATGGTATCACAGGCTTTTCCACTGGGCGACTCCCTTGTGTTGACAGAACTCCAGCAGGTTTCACAGGAAGCCGGGGCCTCTGTAAAGTGTGTATGTGAGGAAGCTGTGTGCTCTCAGATCTCAATGTAGCCACTGAATTAATATGGTTACTTCTGAAGAGAGATGACTCCATGAAATATTAACCAGACCTAGCTCAGGGATAAAGGCTTAATTCCCGCTGTGTGATCAGCACTTTTGAGCATAAAATTTTCAAGTGCTGCAAAGTTTCCTTCCTTACTTCATCTCTGTTAGTGTCAGTGTCATTCTCCCTGGCTTTTTCTTTAGCTTGGCTAAGTGACCTTATGATAAAAATTACTGAACTACATGGAGGTCAAGTTCATCAGGGAATTTATTTTATTTTCCTAAGAGATCACCGTCTGTGATCTCAACTTCAAATAGAGAAAATTTTACAATTTCAACTAATTTTCTTTTGAGGTTATTTTCTGCTAATTTTATCAAAAATTCTTGAACTTATTTATATTTTTCATCTGAACTACATTTTCAAATAACCGCTTTCTGAGCATAATTCAATGCTTTGTACACTTTACTGTTTACTTTAATTTTGTTGTTTCAATGTTTTAGAAGAGTCCCATCTTTTTATAGTTCCAAAATGGTGGCAGTAAATTTATATTCGTCTTCTTAATTTCCATTATGAGTTTTTAAATCCTGTTTAAAAATTGTGTTAAAAAAAGCAGAAGCTTATAGTTTTTTACTGTTGAGTACGATAACTGAAGGTTTGTCATATATGTTTTTATTTTGTTGAGGTATATTTTATCTATATCTTCCTTGTTGTGTCTTTATCATAAATGGACGTTGAGTTCTGTCATATGCTTTTGCTCTATTGAAATACGGTTTTTCCCCTTTATTTCATTAACGAGATATATCACAGTGATTGATTCACAGACGTTGCATCATTCTTGCATCCCTGGAATAAATTCCACCTGATTGTGGGGTATAATCCTTTTAAAGTATTTTTGAGTTTGATTTACAATATTTTGTTGAAGATTTTTGTTTTTATGTTCATCAGAGATATTGGCCTGGAATTTTCTTTTCTTTGGCATCCTTGTCTAGTTTTACAATCAGGATGATGCTGGCCTCATTAAATAAAAGGAAGAATTTGGAAGAGTTCCCTCCTCTTTTATATTTTGGAAGTGTTAAAGAAGGGGTTGGTATTAATTCTTCTTTGAATATTTGATAGAACTTACCAGTGAAGCCATCTGGTCCTTCCTGAACATTTGTTTGTTGAGAGGTTTTTGATCACTGATTCATTCTCCCGACTTGTAATCAGTCTGTTCAGATTTTCTATTTTGTCATGATTTAGTTTGGGTATGTTGTATGTTTCTATAAATGTATCTATTTCTTTTAGGTTGTCCAATTTGTTGGAGTATAATTTTTCATAGTATTTTTTTTATAATCCTTTTTATTTTTGAGGTATCAGTTGTAACATCTCTTTTTTTCTGGTTTTACTTGAGTGCCCCCATCTCTCCTTTTTGCTTTTTCTATTTTGGTGAATCTAGCTAAAGTCTTGTCATCTAAAACAATTTTTTTTTTTCAAAGAATCAGTTCTTGGTTTCATTGACCATCTCTATTGTCTTTCTGTTTTTTATTTAATTCATTTCTTCTGCAATCTTTATTTCCTCTTTTCTACTAACTTTGGTCTCACTTGTACTTTTTCTAGTTCTTTGAGATATAAGTAAATTAGGCTTTTTACTTGAGACTTTTCTTGTTTCTTGAGGTAGAAAAAAGACTTATTTGTTGCTTATAACTATAAACTTTCCATGAATTTTGGTATATTTCCATTTTTGTTTGTCTCAAGGTGTTTTAAAACTTCTCTTTTGTTATTTTCTTTGGCCCATTGGTTGGTCAGTTGTTTAAACTCCATATATTTGTAAAGTTCTTAAGTTTCTTCATGTAATTTTTATCTTGCTATCTTTGTACTTGGATAAAATGCTTGGTATGATTTCAATCCTGTAAAATTTATGAAGACTTTGTGGCCGAACATATACTCTATCCTGGAAACTGTTCCAAGTGCACTTGAGAAGAATGTTCATTCTATTGCTTTTTTGTTTTATTGTTTTTAAAATATATTCAGCCACTGTATGTCTTTTGATTGGGGAATTCAATCTATTTACATTTAAAGGAAAAATGGTGGCTCAGTGGTAAAGAATCCGCCTGCACCGTAGTGCCTGTGTCTCCTTTCCTGTAGGAGAGGTAAGAGATGCAGATTGGATTCCTGGGTTGGAAGATCCCCTAGAGAAGGAAATGGCAACTCACTCAAGAATTCTTGCCTGGAGAATCCCATGGACAGAGGAACCTGCTGGGCTACAGACCATAGGGTCGCAAAGAATTGGACACGACTGAACGACTTAGCACTTACTATTGCCATTTTTTTTTCCTGTCTTGTAGTTCTTTTGTCCACTTTTTTTCTCTCTTGCTGTTTTTCTTTTTTTTTTCCTTTAGTGACATATTTTGCTTCCTTTCTCTTTTTCTTTTGTTTCATTTCTATGTGTATTTTGTGTTTACCATCAGGCTTACAAAAAATGTCTTTCTGTTACAGCAGTTTTTTTGTTCTTGATGTTGACAACTTAACTTCAATCACATATAAAAATTCTACAGTTTACCATCTCTAACCCTAACTTTGTTATTCATCTCAAAAATTGCATCTTTTATACATTGTGTATCCATTAGTATATTTTTATAGCTTTATATTATATTTTTACATTTTGCCTTTTAACTTTTATACCAGAATTAAAGTGATTTATCAACCACTAGTACAGAATTAAAATATTCTGCATTTGTCTATATTTATCTTTAACAGCAAGCTTTATGCTCCATATGCTTTTGTGTTGCTTTTTTAGCATCTTTATATGCATTGGAGAAGGAAATGGCAACGCACTCCAGTATTCTTGCCTGGAGAATCCCAGGGACAGAGGAGCCTAGTGGGCTGCCGTCTGTGGGGTCACACTGAGTCGGACACAACTGAAATGACTTAGCAGCAGCAGCATTTTATCTTAAAGGACTTCCTTTAGCATTTCTTGTAAGGTAGGTCTAGTGGTGATAAAATCCATCAGCTTTTGTTTATCTGGGGAAGTCTTTATCTCTCTTTTATTTTTGAAGGACAGGTATGCTGGATATAGTATTCTTGGTTGGCAGCTTTTTCACTCAGTCCTTGGAAATATATGTAATTCCACTGAATATAATTTTCAGTTTAGTTATTGAATTCTTTAACTCCAAAACTTGATTGGCTCTTGTTTATATTTTCTCTTTGCTAAATTGCTGTTTTCTTCTATTTTCATTTTTGAATTTGCTCTATATTTTTTTAATGTGTTATTTTCTTTAGCTTGACCATCTTTATGAATTAGTTTGTATTTTTGTCAGGTAATTCATATACTTTATCTCTTTCATGTTCCTTTCTGGAGATTTATCTTTTTCATTTGGTTGGGCCATTTCCTTTTTTTTCTTTGCGTTCTTTGTAACTGTGTATTGGTACCTGTGTTAATAAGAAAACAGTATCCTTTCCCAATCTTTATGGACTAGATCCATACAGGGAAAGACCTTTACCCATCAGACTTAATAGATATTCTAAGGGCCTTTCAAACTTTTCCTATGACTGTGTCTCTAACTATAAATCTACACAAACAAATCTTTTGTGTAGATTCCTAATTAAAGGGATACACTGTTCCTTTTTAAAAATTATTTCTTTTTTCAAAAAGGAACTTGTAATCTCTTGCCCCCTCTGGTGTCTGTCTTCTACGCCACAGGTCCTTTAAAGTAGAGACATAACACCAACTATTTTTTGGTCTCAACGTCCTGTAGGCATTTAGATTATGTCAGGTCGTATCAGGTCCCCAAGTTGAAACAGACAGAACTATACCCTCAAGCAGCCCCTGGAAACCTGGAATGTTGAAGTCATGCTCCACTGTTCTCTTTCCCCTTGAAGATGTAGATGCTGAACTGTGTCAGTCTGAGTCCGCTGTACTGTGGGTCCTCTGGAGAAGTAGAATGATGCACAACTGTTTTGCTTGTTGTTGTTCTCAGTGGCCCCTAGGCATGTTGATTGTACTGGGTCCTGTCAGTGCTCTGAGATAAGCAAGATGGAAACCAATCCCATGGGCAGCCCTTGTCTCCCAAGTTCAGAAACTTGAATGTACACTCTTCAGTCTTCTATTTGCCTCTCTGTGAAGAAGCCAGAAGCTGGGAGTTTTGTTCTGATTATGTGAGAGGGTTCATGGTGACAAGACTCCAACCATATTCCTACTGGCTTTGATGTAGTTGGTTATATGCTCATCTGGGGTACAGGGGCCCTTGAGCTCTTTCCTAAGATTTCTCATAAAGAGAATCATTCCACATATTTTTGTTGAATAACTGTGGAAAAGGAGGGTCTTCGACTTCTTATTCTGCTATATAGCTATATCACTTTTTAATCTTTGAAGAGGCTTTATATTTATACCAATTGATCAACTTATGTTGAGTATAATTTAAGGGTTTGATGTGATGGAATGAATATGATAACTTATGAGTCCTGGTCTTCTTTCTTAAAAATTTACGCTCTAGCTTTAGAAATTAGCAATAGACATTCAAATAGATCGTAATAAAGTAAAAATTAAATAACAAGAGAGGGAAAAATAAGAAGTAACTTCATAGGTCCTGCTTTCACTGTGTTCAGAGCATTTTTGTCCCATGCAGGCTCAGCCTCACCTATCTCTTCAGATAGGGAATGAATGCCAGTGGCACCCCACTCCAGTACTCTTGCCTGAAAAATCCCATGGATGGAGGAGCCTGGTGGGCTGCAGTCCATGGGGTCACTGAGGATTGGACACAACTGAGCGACTTCACTTTCACTTTTCACTTTCATGCATTGGAGAAGGCAATGGCAACCCACTCCAGTGTTCTTGCCTGGAGAATCCCAAGGACGGTGGAGCCTGATGGGCTGCCATCTATGGGGTCGCACAGAGTCAGACACGACTGAAGCAACTTAGCAGCAGTAGCAACAGCAACCAGTAGATACGATTGGGATTGTTGTTGCTGTTGTTCAGTCCTAAGTCCCTAAGTCACATTCAACTCTTGTGACTCCATGGAATGTAGCACACCAGACTCTTTTGTCCATGGGGTTCTCCAGGCAAGAATACTGGAGTAGGTTGCCATTTCCTTCTCCAGGGGATTGTTCCAGACTAGGGATCAAGCCCGTGTCTCCTGCATTGGCAAGCGGGTTCTTTATCACAGGGAAGCCCTATGCTTGGAAACACGAGCACTAATATAGGTCCAGTTGCCAGTCCTCCCAGGATGACAAATTCTCCCCCTTCTGCCAATCAAACCAAGATTCTTCAGTCCATGTAGCTGCTCTTGGTTAGTAGAATAAACTGGAAGTCTTCCTACTATACTCCCAACAATAGATTGAAAGCTTTGAATATTAATGTTAGCCCAAATGAAACCAGATTTCAGCTTATGAAGCTATCCTTCAATGAGCAAAACTCTTCTGGGTTGGCAAGCACTTTTCTAGTCCTGGTTATTTGCTCTTCTCCAATCAGACCACAACACTGAGGTTCCAGTTTCTTGTGTGTTGGGTCCCCTAGGTCGGGACAATTTCAAAGCCATAGTTAATTAACTACTGGATGAATTAAACAATTAATGATGAATTTCAAGAGACCTGGATATTTCAGGTTAGAAAACACTGACCACAATTCATGATTTAAAAAATCTGTCTTCAGATGGAACATCCAGTTCTATCCAGATCCTGTAAAAATAAAAAATAAAAACAAATGTTTCTTAACTCTTAACTCTGGTCTTTTAATCATGCTGTTCTCCTTTAGACCAAAAAGTGATAGGACTTCTCATCTGATTTCTTATTTTTTCTCTTATCCAATTTCAATTCTGCCTTTTCTGGTCTGCTTTTATCTCTACCATTTCAATCAAATGAATGAATTTTAAGTTCTCCCACAACCAGTCCAAAGTTAACAAGTTTTGCACGTTCTTAGAGACTTCTCTGGCCACTTTAGATGCATTTTATAGTTTTTCTGCTTGAATTCTAGAGTTAGGTATACAAACTGATATCTACAGAGATTAATTTACAAATATAGAAACATTATTTTCAGCAGCTCAACTAGCCTCCAATCTGATACTCCTTTTCTCCAGAAATTCCTCCCTCTCTTGCTGTCCCCAGTACCCATTCCCTGAAGCTCCTGGGTTATTTTCTTCATCGAGCCCTGCATTTGCCTTTGTTTTTTTTCTTTCTCTAGTATGTCCTTCCTTCTCTTGACTTCAAAGATCAATTCCTCTGAGAAGTCTCTGGCCCTCTTTCTACTGATTTTCTTCTTTGTTCCCCAAATGGATTCTTTTGTCCATCTCTCTGACAAGATGACAATGTTAGAACTAAAGAATCATCACAATCATGGCTCCTCTGATGGCATTATTCCATCATTACTACCTCTAAACCTGCCTTAAATTTTTATCTTGATTTCTTTTCTGTTTAGATTATGACATAACTTTCTCATTCCTTGAACTGCAGTCTTATGTAGCTAGCTTTTGGATTTTTACCTCACTTTCTTAGTTTTATTTAATAACTATGAAGACATTCATAGTCACTCCATAGTGGCGACTTCACAGTGCTTTGCTTAAAAGCCCCAGCACTAGGGACTGTCATTATGAGTTTAGGTACTGCCTTCTCCATTTATTAACTGTAACCTAATGTAATTTATATAAAATCTCTGAGACTCAGTATCATCACCTCTCAATGGGTTCTTTTCATTAAAAAGAGAAAGCTTAGAAGAGTTTAAAAAAAAAATCTATTTAGCACAATGCCAGGTATTTAGTAAACAGTCTATACAGGTTAACTTAGCTTTTATTATTAAGTCAAAGTAAAAAAGTAAAGTCAAATTGTGCTTTCCTGTTTATTTTGATAAGAACTTAATAGTCTATAGATAACAATTTACTTGTTTACTACATCATTTATATTTGCTAATATGTTCATGTACATGTGATGTGTCTTTCTTTTCCCAAACAAGGAGAGCTCTTAGAAAGACAGTTCTAGTAACAAGTAATGGGTAGAAAGAACAGTTTAACTCTGCCCAAACTATCTTGTACAATTTAACAGAGATTCTCCATCTTTTAATTGTTCTGTATCTTGTAATATTAATAGCAAAGCAACTCAAAGAAAAGCTTATTTTGCAAATATTTTAACATGGGACACTTTGTTCATTTTTTTTTTAATGATCAGTGTTGAAACTGTGTAACAGTTGCTTGAATTTTTCTTTTATGTTAAAATCTGTATGTCTTTTCAAGATGTAGAATTTCAAGACTTCTAGTCCATTTGTATTGGAGTTGGATCACAGTCATTGTCTGGTATTTTTTGTCTTATCCATGGATCTTCCCTTGGATCAAATCTAGGCCAAAATGGAGTAGTGTTTTGCATATGCATTGAATCTTTTAAGGTTTTTCAACTTTCTCAAGAGCCAAGGAAATCTACTTTGTACTTGGCTACTGGACATCGAAGATTATTATTCTCTTATGTAGCTGTCAGACAGTACTATATCTTCAGTCATCTCTCAGTGAGCCATTACTTTCCTCAAATTTATTTGGAATAAATTGCAATCCAGATGGATTTTTCTCTTTATCCAGAACTCAAAATTAGTCTTTAAATTAAGCCAGATTATCAGAGAACTGTGTACTTAGGCTACATTTCATTGACCCTTTGTAGAGTTATTTTTACTTAGACTATTGATCTGTGTTGAAAGACTTTATAGGAAATGGTGTAAAAGCTTGTATTATATTTATTTTAGAGATAACCTCGAGATTTTTACTGCATTCGAATGTTGTCAGATCCCTAGGCAAAATTTCTTTCAGATATCAATATTTCGATAGCTTCTTGAGCATGTTAAAGAGATCAATTATCAGGTCTTAGAAAATAGATATATAAAATAGTAATTCAAATGTAAAGAAGATGCCTCACCATCTTGGTTATTTGGATGATCAGTATTTTTAGTTGTACTGCACAAAGCCAAATTTATATCATTGAATTTCTTATCAAAAGGGCAAGTGGCTATATATTATATCTATAAAATTTTGATTATAAAAGTTTAATCTGGTAGCAATGATACTGATACTGCATGTTCATTATTTGAACCATAGAATAATTTTATCTGTGCTAATTTACTTTTGGAGAAGGCAATGGCACCCCACTCCAGTACTCTTGCCTGGAAAATCCCATGGACGGAGGAGCCTGGTAGGCTGCAGTCCATGGGCTCGCTGAGGGTCGGACACGACTGAGTGACCTCACTTTCACTTTTCACTTTCATGCATTGGAGAAGGAAATGGCTACCCACTCCAGTGTTCTTGCCTGGAGAATCCCAGGGACGCAGGAGCCTGGTGGCCTGCCGTCTATGGGGTCACACAGAGTCGGACACAACTGAAGTGACTTAGCAGCAGCAGCAATTTACTTTATTTGGTTATGTTAGATATTCATGGCATTCCTTACCAAAGTTTACTGTTTATTTTTTTTCATTACATAACCAAATTTCTTTATCAAGTCCTCACTACATACAGAACATAGTTTTAGCCAGTCTGAAGAACAAAAGAAAAGCAAGACCTACCACCCTTTTCAAGAATCATTTAGATTCCTGAGAGCAGATCAAAAACATATTTGGAAAACTAATTGGAAACTTTTCTTAGATTGCATGAGATTAAAATAGATTAAGCAATACATTTAAGTGCTGTGGAATATGGGGTGAATGAGTCAACTATCTGTATGAAGTAGTCTTTCTCAAAGTCCATAAAAGGAAGGTAAAATATGAGAAAAGAACAATTTATATCTCAGAGAAGTAGGAAACAAGTTTGTTACTCTTACTGACAAATAGAGGTAGACTGGAGTGTTAATGCTTCTGTGATATGCTAGAATTAAGGAGAATGTAGTTGGATAGAAGCTTGGGCAAAATTTGGAAAAGTGAACAAATGTGCCACTTTGAACACTGACTTCTGTTCTTCTGAGATTCTATAAAGATTGAATCATCTTTCTTAAGCTTACTCATCAGTTCTCTTTCACTGCTTTTTTTTTTTTTTTTTTTTTTTAACAGACATTACATTGCTAAATATATAGGAGTGGACTTTTATTATTTTAATATGGCATGTTCAGTGTTTTGATGCATATATTTATATTATATATTAGAATAGTATTTACATAAAGCCCTGAATGGATGGATCCACATTCAACCACAATTGGTATGTAATTTTACTTTAAAAAACCCAGAATCATGAAATACACTTTAATTAGGATGACAAGTTTTTTTTGGCAAGGAAAGAAGTAAAGGGGATCTTAGTGCTTTCGTTTTTTTTTTTCTCAAAATGCAAAAATCTAGAAAGAATATTAGCTTGTATCTTTGTTCAACTTAAGGCACTTTTTTCTCTCCTACTATCTAAAGAGGGTCATTGATTCTCATATAGCTTTCTCATTGCACTTCTTCAAACTGGAAGACTATTACCCTGGAAATGGTGACAATTGTAAAATATGCTTCTCTTTATATTTTAAAATGCTACAGAGATGCAAGAAAAGTTAATGTGTTCTATTAGGTGAAGGATATGTGGATACAGACCCTTAGGGATTTCATTTGAATAGGAAAATGCTATTTTTTTCTGGAATTTAAATACATGAGAAAAAATTCATTTTGTTTAACTAGTATTAGAGATTTAGAAGGAAAATATGCTGAAATATAATACAATGAATCTTCTTGGGGAAGTGAGTGGTGATGGATGTGTGTTACTCTGCTTTCTTAATTTGTTATAATGATTTAATTATTAATTTTATAATCGGGAAAAATGTAGAACTGAAGACAATTAAGAATGAGGTAGTTCATGATATTGCCTGTAATGAAAAAAAGCTTTGCATGTTTTAAAATTAGGATAACTGGGAAACCATATGGGTCTTGGAATATTTTAATGAACATTTGAAAGCCCTAACACAGCATTTGGAAACCAAATAAGGCAAGTATTAATTTGGTCTTCAGGAGTGAATACTTTTAGTCTTTGACAATTGTAGGCAGATTTTAGGATAGATGTTCATGCAGAGCCAGACTATAAATGGATTGTAGTCACTCCCCTGAGTAGTTTCATTTTCAGATAAATTTAGAAAAATCCTGAATCTCTTCCTGAGTGAACATCAGTAAAACTGGGAACCTTTCCAAGAGAGCAGAGGGATTTATCCAGAGTCTGAATTTCTGTTGCCCTAGGAATGTCAGATAAGTACTTGGACTAAGAGCATCACTATCAGTGGGTTTGTTGGTCTCTATAGTAAATTCTGCATTTATAAGCTATTTGTGAGAACTTTATGACTTTAGATAAGAGAACAGGGCTGGAATCATCTCCTGGATATGTAACGAATGCCATTAAAATAACTGGCTTTGCTAATCTTTCTATGGTGAAAGCCCCTAAATATACAGTCTTCAAAGAAAAACAGTAAAGGAAAAATAATTGACCAACAAAATAAGAAGTACCTAATAAAATATGAGGTGTCAAGACTCAAAATAAAAATTATAGCTTGTGTTGAGTACATAATATAGAATATGTAAAAATAGTATGATATTAAATAGAAAATAAGAAAGGAAAAGAACAAAAGCTACAAATCAACACTAAAGCTTAAAGCTTATAATTTGGTCCAAAGACACATACCTATGTTTATATTGCATTATTCTCTATGTGAGAGTTGGACTGTGAAGAAGGTTGAGCGCCAAAGAATTGATGCTTTTGAACTGTGGTGTTGGAGAAGACTCTTGAGAGTCCCTTGGACTACAAGGAGATCCAACCAGTCCATTCTGAAGGAGATCAGCCCTGGGATTTCTTTGGAAGGAATGATGCTAAAGCTGAAACTCCAGTACTTTGGCCACCTCATGCAAAGAGTTGACTCATTGGTAAAGTCTCTGATGCTGGGAGGGATTGGGGGCAGGAGGAGAAGGGGACAACAGAGGATGAGATGGCTGGATGGCATCACTGACTCGATGGACGTGAGTCTGGGTGAACTCCAGGAGTTGGTGATGGACAGGGAGGCCTGGCGTGCTGTGATTCATGGGGTCGCAAAGAGTTGGACACGACTGAGGAACTGAACTGAACTGAACTGATTCTCTATTATGGATCCTACTTTCGTAAAAAGGACCTAAAGTAATTCAAAAAGGCCTAAAATAATTTTTACTATAAGAAGCTGGCCATAATAATGAAACTTAATTCTAGACTTAAGAAATAGATACAGAAAACAATGTTTCCAAGTGTTAAAGACTTCAATTAGTTAAAGACTTGGTTTAGTTAAAGCAAAACTAAACCAAATAATAATAATAATAATAATGACTGCTGCTAAGTCGCTTCAGTCATGTCCGACTCTGTGCGACCCCACAGACGGCAGCCCATCAGACTCCTCTGTCGTGGGATTCTCCAGGCAAGAACACTGGAGTGGGTTGCCATTTCCTTCTCCAATGCATGAAAGTGAAAAGTGAAAGTGAAGTCGTTCAGTCATGCCCAACTCTTAGCGACCCCATGGACTGCAGCCTACCAGGCTCCTCCGTCCATGGGATTTTCCAGGCAAGAGTACTGGAGTGGGGTGCTGTTGTCTTCTCTGGATAATAATGACTATTACAACAACAAAAATCTTAATTTCCTGTGACTGGAGCTTATGAGATCTTTGCAAATGGTATTTAGAAAATGAGTGCTGGTGTTTCCTTTATAATGTCCATCTGCTTTACATTGTACAACTGCTACTGTGGGAATACAAAGAATTCTTGTTCTCATCCTACTGTATAACTGAAGATAAAGTTCACTGAAGGAAACTATAGTAAATATCATACATATTTAGGGTCTAATTGGGACCAAAAGTAAAAAGAGCTAACATTTCTGCAGCATTTCCTGTGTGCGTGGCACTGAAACACAGGGGAAGGACACAAAACTTAAAATAATGACAGAGCCCAAGGACATGACATAAACTGATTAGAACCAAATACATCCAAGATGGCAGATGAGTTGACTTTCTGGAGCCTCAGTATATGCTTATAGTAATTCATTAGCAAGCTAAATGGCACACCCACCACTGCCATGACAGTTCTGAGGTTAACCATCAAAGGCCAAAAAGTGGGTGGTAGCCCAGTTCCTGGAAATCCCCGCCCCTTTCCCTAAATAGTTGAAATAATCCTCCCACTTATCAGCCTATGAAATTACCCAGCTCGTAAAAAATAACCACACCATATTTGAGGACTACTCTCACCTTCTGAGATGGACTACACTCTGTCTGTGGAGTACATTTCTCTCTAAATAAATTCACCTCTTTGTCTCTCGCTGAATTCTTTCTGCAGTGGGACCTCAAGAAACTAAACTTCATGAAGTCCTGAAACCAGGTGTGTGATCTCAGTTAAAAGCCCATGGGTTCAATCCCAAATCTCAGTTACAGGGTTTCAGCACCACCATAAACATTTAAGATGAAATATTTAGCTGTTGAACCTTTATAACAACTATCGTCAAGACTATTATTATCCTTATCATATAGATAAGGAAACTGAAGTTTCTCTAAGATGGACAACATGGAAGCCACAGCGGACTTAGGATTAGAATCCAAGCCATCTGACCCAGAGTCAGGACTCTTCTACTTGGTTCTTTGTGTTTCAGTTTCAGTAGGCTATTTTATTATTTTATTTTTCCTCAAAAGAACGAGGCTATTTTTCCCTCTCAGGATGTCTATTCTTATTAAATTGATTATCTTTCCCATCTTCCTTCCTCCCCTAACCTGACCTGCACATTCAGATGTTAATTTAAGTGATCTTTCTTCAGAGAAGCATTCTTAGTACCTTGGACTTCATCGTCACATTGCTTATCATGGTTGTAATGAAATAATCTTGACTTTGGTTGTGTAATTTCTGTATCACTGCCTGTAATGTTGGTTCCCCAAGGGAGGGCAGATGACAGCTTTATTTGCCTTGGTGTTCCAGTTCAATGCTTTGACCAAAGTGGGTGCTCAGTTAATGGTGAATGGATGAATGAAGTAAAACAAGACTAAATTTCTGGCTTAAGTAAAAGCATGAATCTGAAGAAATAATATATATTTTTAAAGAAAACAAAGCATATGCCTGAATTCAATTTCGATGAAATAGGCTGACACATTTTTAAAGAGTAATTATGTATTTTTACATGCCATTTTTGCTTCGCTGTGGTAAACTTGAAAGCTTACAAATACCTCCTGCCTTCATTCTCCTATGATTAAAATTTTTAAAAAATTCAAAATGTGAACCCATTTTATTAATAAGCTTTACATATAGTCTGAATCAAACTGGTTGGAAACTTAGTAATTTTCCATTCATTGGTTAAATTCTCTGTGAATATTTCCTTTCATAATGAAACTATTTCAACTTAATGAAGTGTTAGTTACTGGAACAAAAATTATAGCCTCAAACGAATTAATGGTCCCACCAAACCGTGCCTGCTCTAACCACAGTCCTGTTGGTGGTACCGACATAGGGAGGTTTCAATCTGGCCAAAAACGAGGGTAAGGGGTTGCTTATCATTTCCAGGAGTCACAGTACTGTGGAAACACAAAGTAAAGATAAATTTGAAAGTTGAAACAAAGCAAACAATATTAAAAGAAGAAAAAGATTCTCATTTCATAAGACCCTGTAGCTAATTATTTGTATAAAAACAAAAATATCTTGGCAAGCTTACTAACATTAAACCTATTTGATCTCAAAACCATAGAGTTTCAGATGAAAAAAATCTGCATTCAGACGTTATAGTAACTGTACTGATCTTTAAGAAAACTCCCAGCTCACTATTGCTACACTGCTTTCTGTGAGAATTGGGTTGTATTTTTTTTTTTCTGGTGAAGGAAGTAATAACTTAGTGATATTGATATGTTAGGAAAGATAGAACATATTTTGTTTCCTCATATCAATGAAAAATGGGAAGTTCCATTTGCTTTTGTATGAAAAAAAATTTGTGATTTTATATAAGAAATTCTGAAATTAGATTTGCTAAAAAGCATTTACAGTAAAAAATAAAAAGTGAAAGACACTTTAGCTGTGCTTACTTTTAAAAATTGAGTTAGAAGATATAGGTAATCTGAGCAAGTTTTTAAATATTCTTTTATAAATTTGAATTTATTTGTTATAGAATGAAATATTGGATTACAGCTTGCTAAACACAGGTGAGATATATAAACAAGGACAGAGTCTTGCAAACAGAGATAACCTGTGAGACAGTCACTTTAAAAGTTTGATTTCTGTTCCAGTGATAATAAAATAAATATTGTAGCTTTGTTTTCTAATTAGAGCTGGAGTTTCCCTGCTGCTTCAGACAATAAAGAATCTGCCTGCAGTGCAGGAGATGTAGATTTGATCCCTGGATCAGAAAGATCCCCTGGAGAAGAGAATGGCTACCCACTCCAGTATTCTTGCCTTGAGTAGCTGGGAGGGTTACAGTCCATGGGGTTGCAAAGAGTTGATATTATGAGTGGTATATGAGATTAGAAAATGTTTTGTTATTATTAATGATCCAAATACATTTCAATATTGCTTAAGTTGAATGTTTTCTTAATGATGAATTTATTATATGCTAAAGTCTTTGACTGTGTGGATCACAACAAACTGGAAATTTGTTCAAGAGATAGGAATACCAGATCAACTTTCCTGTCTCCTGAGAAACCTGTATGCAGGTCAAGAAGCAATGGTTAGAAGTGGGCATAGAACAACGGAATGGTTCAAAATTGGGAAAGGAGTACATCAAGGCCATATATTGTCACCCTTCTTATTTAACTTATATGAAGATTACATAATGTGAAATGCTGGGCTGGATGAGGCACAAGCTGGAATCAAGATTGTCAGGAGAAATATCAATAACTTCAGATATGCAGATGACACCACCTTTATGGCAGAAAGTGAAGAGGAACTAAAGAGCTGCTCGATGAAAGTGAAAGAGAAGAGTGAAAAAGCTGGTTTAAAACTCAACATTCAAAAAATTAAGACCATGGCATCTGTTCCCATTACTTCATGGCAAATAGATGGGAAAAAAGGGGAAACAGTGACAGATTTTTCTTTCTTGGGCTCCAAAATTACTGCAGACATTGACTGCAGCCATGAAATTAAAAGATGCTTGCTCCTTGGAAGAAAAGCTATGACAAACCTAGACAGGATATTACAAAGCAGAGACATTGCTTTGCCAACAAAGGTCTGTATAGTCAAAGCTATGGTTTCTCCAGTGGTCATGTATGGATGTGAGAGTTGGGCCATAAAGAGGGCTGAATGCCGAAGAATTGGTGGTTTTGAATTGTGGTGCTGGAGCAGAGTCTTAAGAGTCCCTTGGACTGCAAGGAGATCAACCTCATCAATCCTAAAGGAAATCAGTCCTGAATATTCATTGGAAGGACTGATGCTGAAGCTCCAATACTTTGGACACCTGATGTGAAGAGCCAGCTCATTGGAAAAGACCCTGATGCTGACAAAGATTTGGGGCAGGAGGAGAAGGGGTGACAGAGGAAGAGATAGTTGGATGGCATCACTGACTCAAGGGACATGAATCTGAGCAAACTCCAGGAGTTAGTGAAGGACAGGGAAGCCTGGTGTGCTGCAGTCTATGGGATTGCAAATAGTCAGACATAACTTAGCGACTGAACAACAACAATGCATATTTGTAAGAAGCACTTTCCCTTCTTTACGCAATTTTAGCTCTCTTTTAAATAATAGGAAAAATTCTTTAATCTATTGATAAATTATCTATGTGCTCATATCACAGAACAAACTGTTAACAAAGAGATATCTGAGTATATCATGCCGTAGAAGTTTTGATTACTGCTAATGACTAAATTATCAGACACATAACCAACACTTCAGAGAAGGCAATGGCACCCCACTCCAGTGTTCTTGCCTGGAGAATCCGATGGACGGAGGAGCCTGGTAGGCTGCCGTCTATGGGGTCGCACAGAGTCGGACACGACTGAAGCGACTTAGCAGCAGCAGCAGCAGCAACCAACACTTTTAGATGATCAACTCGTACTTTTGTTTAATTTTACTATATTGACTTGGATTAGAGTTTTTTTTTTTTCAAGTTATCTCTACTTGATTACTCAATTTTATTTTGAATTGAAGGAGAAATCAGGACACTTCTTTTATTCCATGTATCCATTTGTCTTTTCTATTCTAAGACACTAATTATAGTAGTGGTAGTCTTTTTTTTTTTTTAATTGAGTATAGTTGACTTACAATGTTGTGCCAATCTTTGTTGTACAGCACAGTGACTCAGATATATATATATATATACACACACACACACCTTATTTTCTGTTTTTACATTCTTTTTCATTATAGTTTATCACAGGATATTGAATATAGTTTCCTGTGGTATACATTAGGACCTCGTTGTTTATCCACAGTGGTAGTTCTTCTGCCTGCTTTTTGGTGCTTTTTATAGAAACTTTGTTGTTGCTCAGTTCTTCAGTCACGTCTGACTCTTTGCTACCCCATGGACTGCAGCCCGCCAGGCTGCTCTGTCCTCCACCATCTCCAGAGTTTGCTCAAATTCATGTCCATTGAATTGGTGATGCTATCTAACCATCTTTCTTTTACAGAAACTTGTCCCCTTATAATTTATATGTATTTTTTCCTTTCTAATTTGTTTAGTGTATCTGGGGAAACTTTTAACATTTTTATTAAAGAAATAGTTATGGAATTATGGGCTGTTTTTATATCTAAGTGTATGAAGTTTATCAGTGACTTGTTTTTAGAATGATCATTTGTCTCGATTTGTTTAGAAACCGTCCCAGCCTAATTATCAATAATGCTTCCCTTAACTTTTATAAGCGTCCTAAGTTGAACAATAAATGTAATCACCCTAATGTTACCATCTTAAACAAAATGTCCAGTATTTTCCATATTGTTTCACATGGCAAACTTGCCAATAAAAATTTTAATTTGCCTGGCAATTTCTATTTACAACAGTGGCAGATGCTTCAATTTTACTTTACATAATATATTTGCCTTATTCTAAAAAGAAAAATATTTTCCAGTGATTGTAGTTCCATATCTTTGATCTTTACTCTTTGAAACGTTATTTGGGTATTTAATTAGTTTTCAGAAATTAAGTGGTTTTGAATGGTTTAGATCCTTATGTCCTCAAGCCATGTGAGGGAGTTGAGGGGTTAGGTTTCAGAAAAGGAAAGAGTTACTGAAGACTAAGATTTTTGAAACCAACATTCCTGTCTTTGACACTGATCACTTAGATATGCTTACCCTTCACAAAATTTTTCAGATTCCTGAGACTTATTGTTTTAAAGAGCTATTGTTTTGTCTCTGTATTACTTGAGGAGAGTAGAAACATTAACAAATATAGACAATTTACTAAAATAAAATAGTTCTCTTTGGAGAGGGGCAAATAAATTGAGTATATGTCTTATATCAGTCATAGCATGTATTATACATTCACTCAGATTTTTTATTAAAAAGACTACCCAGTTACAGATTTCTGGATAAAAGGTTAAGCAATGAGTGCTGAGAAACTATGTGGAGAAGGATAATAAATTATTATCCTGAAAGCCTCCAGTGAGAATTAAGAGAACAAAGAAAATGAAGGTTAAAATAGAAAAGCAAGTCCTGGATTTGACCAGAGGAAATACCTCACACAAGATTAATATGGTAGATCAACACTATTCAAGAAATGGATGGTTTATTTTTAATTTTTTTTCATGTATCCAGAATGTAATGGGTACTTTGATAAAATGCAAAGGACATAAAATTAGAAATAATAGGAATTTTAAAATGGAAAAATAGCATAATCAGAAATGAGGAAGCAAAATTGAGAGGAAAAAAATGAGTAAAAGTATTAAAGTGATGGGAATTCCACATTTAAATTCTGAGAGAGGAAGTGAAAGAATATGAAGTTCACTGGAGCCAGGTTGGGAATATGAGTGCCAAGACCTTTCAGTTATCTCTGAAAATGTAAACCACATGATGTCCTTTAACAAATTCCACTGTAGCAAAATCTCATAAGAATATATACTTTCTATCTGACAGACATTGCAGGCTAAACCTTGAAGAAGTGCATTTGGCAAAGATAAAGTTTTAATGTATAAAAATTAAAACAGCAAAACAAAACTTAGGTCCTTCTTCTTTCAAAGCATTTTCATCCCCTTGATGTTCCTCTGCCAAGAAAAAGTTCTAGCCTTGGGAGATTTCACCGTATGTATTAAAGCTTTGGCACAGATTACTGTCAAAGGGATTGAGTGGGTGTTCACTTGGAATTGAAATTATAATTGTGTGTTAGATGTCGGAGGTCAGCTTTTTGCCTATTGAAAATGCTCTAAGATTCTAAATACCAAGAAACAAGTAGCAGAAAAATATTAAAAAAAAAAAAATTAAGTGGATGGGTGTGGGAAAGACTTGGGGAATTCAAAGAATACCATTTCTTATACCCATACCAGTCACTATAAGACTTGATAGGAAGTTGTAAGTACTCAACAGGAAGGTAAAAATACTGGAATCTAACATTCATTTCAGACCAAAGTTATTCTTTCCTATTAATTGAGTGTACCTATCTATAAATTGCTGTCTCTATATTCCAAATTGGAATATTTCCTTCTCACATTCCAAGTAGAAAAATTTTCTTACATACATACCAGACTATTTTCTTCCAGTTTTCTTCTCTATTATATAGTAAAATCTGAGAAGAGTTTCAATCTTTTGCTTTCAATACAATTGGACTTTGAAAAAACTAATTGTTCAAGTAATGGAGATGGGCTTGTCAAGAATACTTATCTATCCCGGGATGAGAAAATGTCTATGATTAATGCATGTGGTATAGAGTCTCTCACTTTCTGTATATATATATGTGTATCAGGTAAAAATAGTGTTATTTTTGTTGAAGAGGAATTGAGGGGCCAGAATTCTTATTGCTCAATTATTTATTTGCTCCAGAGGCAGCCTAGGAGCATCTTGGCAGAATATTAAACCTTAGCAGAGCAGAGTTTTTTAAAAAAAATATTGCTAGACTAATCATAATACCTACTTGAACCTAAAAAAAAACTATTACAAGAGTCCTTTAAAAGCAAAACATATACACTAAAATGTGTAAAATAGATAGCTAGTGGGAAACTGCTATATAACACAGGGAGCCCAGCTTGTTGCTCTGTGATGACCTAGAGTGGGGAAGGTGGGATGGAAGTGGGGAGGGAGACAAAAGAGGGAGGGGATATATGTATAATCATGGCTGATTTGAGTTGCTATAAGGCATAAACCACACAACATTGTAAAGCAATTATCCTACAAAAAAAAAAGAAAAGAACAACTGCAAAGTAAAAAGACTAATAATATTAGGATCTGTCTCTCTATCTTTTCAGTGATGGACAGATTTTAACCCTGACTTTAGTTTGTCTATGGTTACCCAAATGGAGATTACATCTCCTAGTCCCCCAAGTGGCTATGTATAATCATGTGACTACGTTTTCTTACACAAATGAGTTTTCTGTAACTTGTAATCCAATGTCCTAAGTGATATAGAAGTCAAAAGGAGGTATAATAAATTAAAACTATAAAAGAATATTTTTAAAAACCATTCTAACAGCAAAAAGATAAACAAATGTCAAAAGATCACCTGGGAACTGTTACATCTGTCAGCAGAATATTGAAATTAGTAAGATGTACATGTATTGGTCATGGGAGAAAAGAACCAACTCATGCTCAACTTTGACAGGTTGTAGTGACAACTGACCATATGGAATAAAGGAAGGATAAGAATGTTTGAAATTTTGAGCTTGGGAGACCAAATGAATGGTGGTGTCAAAAAAGAGTAAAGTTTGAGTTCCTGTATTTGCTAAGTAAGGTACCCACAAATTCCAATCAATTTGGGAAAAAACTATATACTTAGGTTTTATGAGAATAAATTAAGTGATATCTCAGTAGGCATGTTCGAACAACTATTGGTGACCTAAAACATATAGAATGCCAGTGATTTCTCTAGCAAAAATGGATTTATTTGTGATTGGTAGAGGATTGCAATTCAGGGTCTGCAACTACTACAAGCCACCTGCAAGTCCCCACTCTCCAAGGAATGAGAGACCCCTTTTAATAGAGAGAAAAGGAAGTTGGAAACGTTATAGTAAACGAAGAATCCATAGTTTTTCATTGGCTGAGTCCTTGTCAGGCAAGAATAGCCTTCTTCCTGTTGAGCTCTGTTATCCTCACAGGGTATGAGGGCTCCCCCTTTTGGTATGCCAACCCCATTTAATTGAGATTTTTGCTAATTATTTTTGTACTCCCTAATAGATAAAATAATGGCTATTTCTTATAGCTAGTATAATTATGGCTTTCTGAAAGCTGGTTATACTTCTAAATTGGTGCATATCCTATTAAGAGTAAATTTTGTTGAGAAATGTCCCTGTTTCCAAAGGAATATCCATATAGCTTTGCTCTAAGGCTGTGTATTTTATCATTTGTTCCTAGACATAGAAACAGCTTATTTAACTTATATGCAGAATACATCATGAGAAATACCAGGCTGGATGAAGAACAAGCTGGAATCAAGATTGCTGGGAGAAATATCAATAACCTCAGATATGCAGATGACACCATCCTTATGGCAGAAAGTGAAGAAGAACTAAAGATCCTCTTGATGAAAGTGAAAGAGGAGAGTGAAAAAGTTGGCTTAAAACTCAACATTCAGAAAACTAAGATCATGGCATCCGGTCCCGTCACTTCATGGCAAATAGATGGGGAAACAGTGGAAACAGTGGCAGACTTTATTTTGGGGGGCTCCAAAATCACTGCAGATGGTGACTACAGCCAGGAAATTAAAAAGACTTACTCCTTTGAAGAAAAGCTTTGACCAACCTAGATAGCAAATTAAAAAGCAGTGACATTACTTTACCAGCAAAGTCCGTCTGTTTAGTCAAAGCTATGGTTTTTCCAGTAGTCATGTATGGATATCAGAGTTGGACTATAAAGAAAGCTGAGCGCCAAAGAATTTTTGCTTTTGAGCTGTGGTGTTGGAGAAGA
Source organism: Bos mutus (assembly GCF_027580195.1). Taxonomy (NCBI): domain Eukaryota; kingdom Metazoa; phylum Chordata; class Mammalia; order Artiodactyla; family Bovidae; genus Bos; species Bos mutus. The sequence goes on along the minus strand of NC_091630.1, from coordinate 33,022,564 downwards.
TCTTGAGAGTCCCTTGGACTTCAAGGAGATCCAACCAGTCCATCCTAAAGGAAATCAGTCCTGAATATTCATTGGAAGGACTGATGCTGAAGCTGAAACTCCAATAGTTTTGCCACCTGATGCAAAGAAATGACTGATTTGAAAAGACCCTGATGCAGGGAAAGATCGAAGGTGAGAGGAGAAGGGAATGACAGAGGGTAAGATGGTTGGATGGCATCTCTGACACAATGGACATGAGTTTGAGTAAACTCTGGGAGTTGGTGATGGACAGGGAGGCCTGGTGTGCTACGATTCTTGGGGTTGCAAAGAGTTGGACACAACTGAGCGACTGAACTGAACTGAACTGATAGAAACATCCTCATTGGAAACTACTTAGAGGCTGAGAGGAACCAGCTTTCTGTCTCTTGCTTTTTGTTTGTTTGTTTGTTTTGCATCCAGATATCTAAATTCATGCTTGTTTCTATAGTATTTTCAGATTTTATTCACAATATTCTGATAAATCAACCCTTTTCCTTCGTTCACTTATTTTAGCAAATTCTTGCTGCCTTAAAGCATGATTCCCTTTATAAGTCATCTCTTGCCTAAGGAATTAAGATCAGCTGAGATAATTTGTTGACCAGCTTAACATTTTATTTTTATTAGTGAGACTTTAAAAAAACAACTGGGACATATTCATCCTAATTGATTCCTCAAATGAAACTTGTTCTTAATATTTGGTGCTGGAAGGAACTAGTAATTCCAGTGCAATTCTCTAAAATCTGTGTCTTTCATTCCATACATCTCCTTACATCTCCTTACATAACCACAATATATTTGCTCAGTTACTTAGGGACAAGAGTGTAAACATTATAAATGCAATTTGAGGAAGAACTATCTATGCAGGAGAATCAAAAGGAAAGGACCTGGGGCTTGGTTGAGTAAACTCTGAGTGAGTCAGCAATATGATGCCATTATGAAAATAAGCCTACCTGATTTAGTGTAGAGAAAAGCAGATGACAGACCAATGGCTGTAATCTTTTCATTTTATTTTTCTGTACTTAAAGAGATGTGCAAAAATGAAAAATTACGAGATATTTGAAAGAATGAAAATGATTATATGGAGAATGGCTAATGGAGTTGGTTTGGGGGCTTATGGGAGCACAAAGGATGTTTTGATTTGTGATCTTCATCCGCACATACATTAAATTGAGGAGGTTTGCTCAACAGTTGTTCTCTATAATTCTGGACAACAAAAATATAATAAATTGCAGTAAAAATAAGGGAAGAAAGATTGGAATTAGGCAGAAGGAAGAAATTTTTTAATGTGAAGGTGATGCAATTCAGTATCAAGGGATATTGCAGATGTTGAGATGACATTTGTTAGGTGCTCAATATATCTTTCCCTTCTCCCCCATTCTTACCCTCTCTCAGGTCTTCAAGAAACTAAGTATTTGTTCTGGATGATTCAGACATTTACTAATGTGAAGGACTGAAGTGGATGATCTTTATGAACTCTGCATCTTCTCCTCTTCTGTCTCTTTAAAAGTGGTCAGTTTTTGGGTGAAAATGAACACAAGCTGGAATGATGAGAGTCCTTGCAGGAAGGGATTCTGAGAAAGCTTGTCAGCCTTTTCTCTTGGCACTGTTTAAGCCTCCAGCGGCACTCTGGCAAACAATTTGAATCATGGGGATGACACTAGAATAAATTAGAATAGTAAGTCAATGTAGCAGCTAGAAAACCTCCAGGTTAAGTACTCCGTGCTGCCCTGTTGAAGCAAAAAGCTTGTCCATAGTGAATCTCACTTCTGAGTCATTTCAGAGAAACAGAATCCTTAGAGAAAGCCTCCCTTACATTTACTTGTTTCACCTATTTTAGTTAGATGTTTATAGTCATCTTTTAAAATATCCTAAAGATCCTTTCTTCTACAAATTCTGGATAAGATTGAGAATCTATTCAAAGGAGGAATCTACCTGACATTTTCCCCAGTCATCCAGATAGTCCAAGAGTATCTTGTTTGCAGCTATAATATTTGTATGCCATTTCCTGTCCACTAAGTCAGATGCTTTCTAAATGGGTATTTGTGACCATTAAAAAGACCTTAGAGCTTTGGCTAATTTTGAGAGACAAACTGAACAAAAGGAGGCAATAATAAAGTCCAAAGATTTGGGACTAAATCATGGAATGTTTTTCTCTTTTTAGTTAAAGATCTGGTGGCCTAAAGTAAGCTATTTCTGATGATGTGAATACATGAATCTTTTGAGAGTTTAGATTTTTCTCTACTAGAAGGCAAAAAGAGAGAAAGACAAACAGGAAATTTGGGTCTAAGTGAAAGTGAAAGTGAACTCACTCAGTCATGTCCGACTCTTTGCGACCCCGTGGACTGTAGCCCACCAGGCTCCTCCGTCCATGGAGGAGCAATTATTCTCCAGGCAAGAAAACTGGAGTGGGTTGCCATTTCCTTCTCCCTAACTACCCTTCTAATGGGCATGTTTAAAAAAAAAAAAAAAGTATTGGAACACATAAATGAAATAAAAACACAGACAGAATTATAGAGCACTACAACCTTTAGTTCCACTCTTTTTGGGGGCAAGTTTCTCATATCAAGATATGCATACAGCTCTGGTTATGTCGGGGGCACGAGGCAAAATAAGATTTGTGAGGTTGTCAGGTAAGATAAAATTTCCCAGGTTGTGGTTTCCATGCAGCTCTGTGACCCCACTCTGCCTCAATTTAAAAAGGAAAGGTAAATATCATTGTTCAAAGTTATCAGGTGACTTCGGAATTCGAGGTTATTGATTCTCAATTTATTTTCTTCTTGGCTTTTGTGCTTTTGTGCTGAATAGACTCAGACTCTTGTTTGGATGTGGTTTCTGAAGTTTGGGAGCTGTGCTTCACTTATTTTTTTCTAAAACTCATGCCCCCCACACTTTCTTTTCTTAATCCCTGCCAGACTTGGAACAGGAAATAAATTATGATCTGTAAAAGATCTGACACTTGGATTTTTTGTGTGTGGCTTTAGCTTACCATGCTATAATGAACATGTAAAATGAGAGTTTCCTTGGTAGGTCTTGAATCACCACCACCATACCTGGAGTACCCTGGAGCTTAAAGGGTAAACCTTAGTTTCCCTTTTATGAGTTAGATTTCTATTATTATATCATCACACATGACCATTGGGACAGTAATTAAAGAGCAGTTTCTCTCTGGTGGTGACATCCCCTGAACTCTTATCCTCATATAGATGTTCTCTCTGGGTCCATTTACATCTTAATAGCTAACATTTCTTTTTCACAAACAGAGAATATGTATGACACTTAAAAAAAAAAAAAGACCCAACATTAAATGACTTATTCCTAGCCCACCTTCCTACTTTCTTTTGTCCTCCCTTCTGTCTGTCTTTTCTTCCTTCCTTTCATCGGTTCTTCTTTCTTTCCTTCCTTCCTTCTGCTTTTCCTTCCTTTCTTCTCTTCTTGCTTTGTCCATTCTCAGATACTAGTATGAGGAATTCACTGCTCATTTCCCTCTTTCACTGCACAGTTGATCAGTTCTTGTATGCTTCCTCTCTGCCCTGCTAGGGCTGTTACCATAGTATTTGTGCCATTTCTAGACCCAATGGGCCTCGGAACTATTTTGTGTCTCTCCCTTACTCTGTTCTGTCTTATGGGAAGTTTGTCTGCTGTCAGGTGAGTGTCTCAGACTCTCATGTCAGCTGGATACATGTTGCTGCTGCTGCTGCTAAGTCGCTTCAGTCGTGTCCGACTCTGTGCGACCCCATAGACGGCAGCCCAGCAGGCTCCCCCGTCCCTGGGATTCTCCAGGCAAGAAAACTGGAGTCGGTTGCCGTTTCCTTCTCTGGTGCATGAAAGTGAAAAGTGAAAGTGAAGTCGCTCAGTCGTGTCCGACTCTTCTCGACTCCAGGGACTGCAGCCTATCAGGCTCCTCTGTCCATGGGATTTTCCAGGCAAGAGTACTGGAGTGGGGTGCCATTGCCTTCTCGGGATACATGTTAGATTTGCTCAATTTGCCAATAGAATACATTGGCTGAAAATCCAATAGAGAGGATTGAGAAATTCAAGGTATTTCTCCCTCTTTCTCTGCCTCAGACTGCTTCCCTGTAGGAGCTCTGTTTCCTCTATGGCTCCAGCTGTCTCACTTGGATGATCTGTGGCCATTGTTCATTTCTGTTAGCTGATTCTGGCCATTTTATTTTGCAGTGATAGAGTGACTTCCTGTTGTTAATCTCTCATTTTCCTACTTGTTGTTTTTTTGTGTCTCACCTCTCCTATTGCCCGTCTAAGGATTCCCTGCATTAAATTCCTTCTGTTGTACTTAATGTGAATTTTAGTTTCCTGGGTAGACACTGACTGATATGGTATTGGTGTGGTTGTTTGCATGCTGTCACATTCTACCGGAGTTTGAAGAGAAAGGAAACTTTTAGATCAGCATGCGAAGAGATGAACAGAAAATACTGAGTCAAGAGTAAGCTGTCTCCTTGTGAATTTCTCTACTGAACAAAAGAAATCCACTTAGTAAAAATTTCAGCATTCATCTTATTTTTATTTCATATTTTCTCCACTTAAAAGTGATGACACCACTGTTCATATAATCAATTTGTAGGAACACTAAGCTAACTGATAATTTTGCATTTCATTAATTAGTTAATTAAATGCATGGAGGTAAATCAGGCAGAGGCAAACAAATCAGGTAGACTCAAAGCAACAGTTTCTAGGGCTCAGATCTGCCATTTTGAAAGAGAGAATTCTGAGACTTACATCTTAGCTTTATTCTATTTTTTTTTTTTTACAGGCAAAAAAAGAAAAAGAAGAAAAACTGATCTGAAGTTTGTAAGAAAAGAAGATATAATCATACACTTCCATTTCTTTTCACTTATATTTTTCTAATTTCCAGGGTGCTAATCTAACTCTTAATCCTCTTCTTATGTATACTGATTGTTAAGTAGTTAGTCATGTTCAGGGTTTATGACAATCTTGGGAAGACCTTTTCCTCTGCTTTCTACACCAATAAAAACCCTCAGATTCAGACAGGTTAATTAACCTGCCCAAAATCTCACATTTAATACATGAAAGAACTAGAATCCCAATCTGTGTACCCTGGACTTGGATCCTTATATTATGCCTATGTGTTTTTCCCACTTTTGTTCTTATGCTTTCTCTGTTGGTCAGAGTTCTATCAATTCTGAAAGTGAAAGCGTTAGTCGTTCAGTCGTGTCAGACTCTGCAACCGCATGGACTGTAGACCACCAGACTCCTCTGTCCATGGAATTCTCCAGGCAAGAATACTGTAGTGGGTAGCCATTCCCTTCTCCACAGGGTCATCCAGATCAAGGGATCAAACTGCATTGCATTGCATTGCAGACAGATTCTCTACCTTCTGAGCCACCAGGGAAGCAATTACATTAAAGCTGGCTTAAAAGCTGAAGGAATCAAATATTGGTTGAATCAAAATAACATGAACTCTCATTGTTAGGACATGAAAAATGTACAACCACTCTGGAAGACATTTGGCAGTTTTTACTAAGCTAAACATAAGCTTATATGATCCCACAATTCAACTGAGCTGAAAATTATTCCACACAAAATCCTGCACATGATGGTTTATGGTGGCCTTATTTACAATCGCCCAAACTTGGAAGCAACCAAGATGTTTATTAACAAATGTGAATGGACAAACCAAATGTGATAAGTCCCAACAATGGAATAGGATTCAGTGATGGAAAGAAATGAGCTATTAAGACATGACAAGATATGGAAAATTTTGAATGTGTATCGCTAAAATCACTGCAGATGGTGACTGCAGCCATGAAATTAAAAGACGCTTACTCTTTGGAAGGAAAGTTATGACCAACCTAGATAGCATATTCAAAAGCAGAGACATTACTTTGCCAACAAAGGCTCGTCTAGTCAAGGCTATGGTTTTTCCTGTGGTCATGTATGGATGAGAGTTGGACTGTGAAGAAGGCTGAGTGCTGAAGAATTGATGCTTTTGAACTGTGGTGTTGGAGAAGACTCTTGAGAGTCCCTTGGACTGCAAGGAGATCCAACCAGACCATTCTGAAGGAGATCAGCCCTGGGATTTCTTTGGAAGGAATGATGCTAAAACTGAAACTCCAGTACTTTGGCCACCTCATGTGAAGAGTTGACTCATTGGAAAAGACTCTGATGCTGGGAGGGATTGGGGACAAGAGGAGAAGGGGACGACAGAGGATGAGATGGCTGGATGGCATCACTGACTCGATGGACTTGAATCTCAGTGAACTCCGGGAGTTGGTGATGGACAGGGAGGTCTGGCGTGCTGCGACTCATGGGGTCGCAAAGAGTGGGACACAACTCAGCGACTGATCTGATCTGATTGCTAAATGAAAGAAGCCAGTTGGGCTTCTTAGAATATTGTGTGAGCTAACTATATGACACTCTGAAAATTGGTAGCAGTTGAGTAAGATTCAAGAGTGGTGTAGGAAGAGATAAGGTCACAGAATTAGATAAAATTTAGTTTTATTAAATACTGAGTGGAGAATCTTGAGCCAGAGATGTGTTACAAGATGAATACTCCTTTTAAAAAGACTGCACTGGTGTAGTTTGACTTCCATCATAGGGGCACCAGGCTGTGGAGAAAGGGAGATGGTTTGGAGCCTGTTATCAGGGACCAGATGAGAACTCTTCAGGTAGCAGTAGTCATTGGAGGGGAGGACTGAGTTAAAATTCCAGGTTCAGGGGTAAAGAAAATCCGTCTGCCAATGCAGGAGACGCAGCCTTGATCACTGGGTTGGGAAGATCCCCCAGAGAAAGAAATGACTGCCCACTTCAGTATTCTTGCCTGGGAAATCCCATGGACAGTGGAGCCTGGTGGGCTACAGTCCATGGAGCCACAAAAAGTTGGATATGACTTTGTGGTTAAACAACAACAACAACAAAAATACAAATTGCCCCACGGTTATAATCCATATATACAATAATGTGTATATACACAGCAGTACTTTACACTTCAGTGTAAAGTTTTCACACTCTGCACAGTGTAGAAAATAGAGAGGAGCGTGAGGACGTTAGGAGCCTATTGTTGAGAAAGAGTGGTACATAAAATTCTGGTAAATTTCTGGAAATGATGCCATAAAGATGGAAAAGGCCAGCTTCTTCCATGCTACTATTTCTCTTGCAATGGCTTGATATGATAGGATGTACAAATGTAATAAATCAATATACTGTAAAGATAATTAGAGCAGACATTGATTTGCATGGCATAAAACCAACTGCTAAGCATAGATCACAAATTCACCATGACTGGGTGAATCTGTTTGATGTACAGTGTATGTTTTTCTGAATATATCCCCAAATGTATATATGTCCCCAAATGGATTTTAAAGATCAGTGCCAATTCATGTTGGCAAAAAGACATCATAAACCAGATTGCAAACATGTACACTAATATTTATGACTGATCTACTCCGTTATGATGTTCACTAAAATACATTATCACCAAATAAATTTTGAGGAGAATAAAAATATATCTTTGCTAATAAATTATTCCTCTAAATTATTGCCCATGGTTAGTCTTTTCTAATGAAGGCAGAAGACAAATTTTGTCTATAATTCCTAAAGAATGATGCTTTTGAACTTCCTAGATCATCATTTACTTAACAATTCAGAATTTAGAATGGTAAATAATTATTGTATAGAATTTTGATCTGGTAAGACAGTGAGGTTCTGAGCCTTGTTATTGGAATATTATGGCAGAGCAGGGGAATGCTACCATTTATTCCTTTTACCGATCATGAATTGGAAAAGAATAGTAATAGTTGGAGAACAGCCCATCTCCAGTCACCATCTGCTTGTTGTAACATAGCTGTATGTTGTCATTTTTCTCTCTTTTATTACTGTTATTAACACACTATAAAAACTGCATTTAAATAACATTAAGTTTGCAACACAAACCAGCAAAATGGAGTCCCTCAGTCTTTAACTTGTTCTGTGGAAATTGCTTTATTCCTCTTCTTAGACGTTGTTTGGAGTCATGCAGTATCCTGCTGTTCAGTTATAGTAAAAACAGGTGCCCACGAGAGGTAATAACTAATCTTACATTTGGTGCTTTCTTTTCTTTTGATTCAAAGCCTTTTGTTCATTTACTGTGTACTCCAATTGGTACCAGACTAATGCATGCAAGGATGTCTTAGAGTAGAATTGATCAAAGTTAAGAGAATTTGGCTTTCATAGAAGACATGACAGTTTGTCAAGCAATATAATAAAGTTAAACTTAAAAATAAAATAATATTAATTTAATAAACATTTATTAAATATATTAGAAAAACACATTGTGCTCACATTATTTTGCATTGTATCTGACATTTCACCTCTAATTATTCACCTAACCCTGTCCAATGAATATAATCAAATTAATGAATATAAAACTTTATAACACATTCATGTTTTCTTAAAATATTTGAAGTTTTTTCAAAATGAAAATAACTTTATCAAATGATGCCTATTTTTAATATAAAAGATGAGAGCAAAAACACTTAATATTCTCTACCATGAGATAATCATTAGTGTGACAATCCATATGGACATCTGTGTGTGTGTATACAAATGCATTTTTACATAAAAGGAAGTATACTGAAATACACTCCCTGAGAATATGCCTTAAAGTGTGGGTATGCCTGTGTGTGTGTGTACTATACATACATATAGCCCCAAAATTTGCAGATTCTTATACAGAGGGATGTTTTTTAGCCCCCACACTGCTGGCCAGCCAGCAGGATATTGAGGAGATTGATTAATGGACAAGTGCATCTGCCAAAGTCCAGTCAAAAAAATAGACAATCCTTTAAGTGTTTCAAACAGAGGGAATTTAATGTAGGAAATTGATTACAGTGTTGAAAGGACTGAGAAAGTCAAAAGAGGAAGTGAGGTAATTCGGAGGTAGATGATGGCAGGAACAACTAGTCTAGTGAGAGAAACAAGAAAGGTGACCTTGAGCTAAGGCTGGGGCGACCTGCCAGGCTGATTGTGGAGCAGGGGCACTGAGAGAAAGGCTTGGTTTCTGGGAAACGGCTGCATTCTGCCTTCTCCATTCTTCTTGCCTACGAACCTGCCAGGCCCTTCTATGAAAACAGGAAGAGCCAGTTTGAAGGGAGCCTGAGAAATGGAGTTTCCCAAACCCTAGTCCCAGTGTCAGAGAGAAAAAGGATAGGTGCAGAACTGAGAGAAATTCTAAGTAACTAACTCCACACGTGAAAAAAACAGAGAATCTGTGGGAGGCAAACCCTGGGAGTTGCCTATACTCTTGGATAATTTAATAGGTAGGGACAAAATCACTAAAGGGAATTTAAAGATTTTGCTTCTGCATTCACAGGCAGATGAGATCTGAACATCTGGGCTACGTGTGTGTGTATTTGTGCGAGAGACAGACAGAGACAGTAGTGGTTGGCTCATAATAATGTCCCAAACTGGTAGTTATCATTGTCATTTGAAAGCACTTTTTTCTTTTTTTTTTTTAATTTGGCTACACCAGGTCTTAGTTGTGGCATGCAGGATCCAGTTTCCTGACCAAAGATGGAACCCAGGCCCCCTGCATTTGGGGGTGCAATCTTAACCGCTAGACCACCAGAGAAGTCCCAGAAACATTTTCAAATGTTTGAAGTTTTCACAGTTATTTTTACAAGTAAAAAATAATCACATTCTTTTCCCTTCTCCCATCCTTTCTCCCCCACCCCCAAAGTAATTTAATATGTTGATTTATCGCTTCATTTAACAGCAGCAATCAGTTTTTCTTTGGCAAAACCAAAAGGGTAAGAGTTAATTCTTCAAGGCATCCACCTAGTTATGCGGACTTCAAGGTGTTGATTGTTAATAGTATTCACAAATACTCCTAGGAGATGTATGAGGCCATGAGTGAGACCTGCTGACCTGAGTGCTAACAGCAGTGGGAGAGCTTGCAGTCTATATGGTGGTGGATGTCTAAGATGTAAAGTATGATGAATAACCACAAACAGAAGCAAAATGTTAAGCTTTACTATTTTTTCTCTGGTTTGTTTTCCTTTTCTCTTTCATACTCTTAATCTCTTGAAGTCTATCATAAAGGCAGCATAATTACTGTTTTGTCTATTTGGGTACATTCATTCAAGATGACAACAAACCAAAGCCAAGAAAAAAACTGACAACAAAGCACATGGGCACATAATGCCCAGTGCTCTCTCCTTCTGTTTTTATATTCTTTTCTATGTGTATAAGGGGAGTGTTTATTTTATTGTTAAAGCTGGAAGGCAATGGAAGGCAGAAGTTGAAGCAGAAAACAGGGGAGTCTAGAAGAAGCTGAACTAGTTTCACATCTGGAGCAGAACTATGGTAAGAATATCATTTGAAGCCTTAGTATGGACCTGGCTGTTGGTGGGTTCAATTGCAGACAGGTTCATAGAGAACTGGAGTCACAGTCAGAGCCTTGGCCAGGACCAGAGTGGGAACACAGAGAAAAATGGCAGACACTGTGTGTGTGAAACTTGTGATGCACTCTCTTATGAAGCTTCAAAGTATTGTGGCCTTGATCTCTTTCTAGATTTGAACAACAGAATTTTTAATAACTATATTTTCCTCTTTCTAGGACTCATTCATGAATCTGTGAGGCTGATCCAAAGAAGTGGATGGTGAAGACCACTGGCTTGTATCCTAAATGTATCACAGGCCTAACTGACCGATGATCAGTGGAGTTACAAAATTAGAAAACATGAAGAGTCCAAAAAGCAACACCAATGACTATCCTAAACAAGATCCAACAATATCTTTCTCCCTGTAGACAGTACCCACATGGCCTTACTCTAGGTGCATGCACGGGAATTCCCTCTCTCCCAGGAGATGCCAAGGACTCATATTCAAGTAGATTTCAAGTCATCTCCTTCTTTAGCCCCATAGATATGCCAAGATAGTTCATAAACTTGGAGTGAATATATAGTTTATGCTCAAATTTGGAATCTACAATATTTGTACCTAAGAAGTTAATTATTTTACTAGTGAACATGAAGACACAAATTAAATCCATGGTGACAGACCATTTCATACCCTTCACACTGGAAGCAGTTAAGAATATATGTACACCTATGGCTGATTCATGAAGAAGACAATGGCACCTCACTCCAGTACTCTTGCCTGGAAAATCCCATGGATGGAGGAGCCTGGAAGGCTGCAGTCCATGGGGTCGCTGAGGGTCAGACACGACTGAGCGACTTCCCTTTCACTTTTCACTTTCATGCATTGGAGAAGGAAATGGCAACCCACTCCAGTGTTCTTGCCTGGAGAATCCCAGGGACGGGGGAGCCTGGTGGGCTGCCATCTATGGGGTCACATAGAGTCAGACACGACTGAAATTACTTAGTAGCAGTATGGCTAATTCATGTTGATGTTTACCAGAAGCCAACACAATTCTGTAAAGCAATTACCCTTCAATTAAAAAATAAATTAACTAAAAAAAAAAAAAAAAGTCTGAAAGGAGCTCAGTCCTGGGTGTTCATTGGAAGGACTGATATTGAAGCTGAAACTCCAATACTTTGGTCACCTGATGTGGAGAGCTGACTTATTTGAAAAGACCCTGTTGCTGGGAAAGATTGAGGGAAGGAGGAGAAGGGGACAACAGAAGATGAGATGGTTGGATGGCCTCACTGACTCAATGGACATGGGTTTGGATGGACTCTGGGAGTTGGTGATGGACAGGGAGGCCTGGCGTGCTGTGGTTCATGGGATCGCAAAGAATTGGACACAGTTGAACAACTGAACTGAACTGAATGATATGTTGGTTCATGTGGAGCCATGTGAACTTTTAACTCACTGGTCAGAATATAAATTATAAAAGCCACATTGTAGAACCATCAGCCTTTTCCAGGGAACCAACACCTTCCCTCTTTGGTATTATCTTAGGGGAACTCTTGTGCACATGCTCCAGGAAATTTGGGTAAGAATGGCCATGAGGGGACTTTTCAAATCAAATGTAAAGAATGCTTATAAGGGATCAAACCTGGGTCTCCGGCATTACAGGCAGATTCTTTACTGTCTGAGCCATCAGGGAAGGATACGTGCGTTAGTTGCTCAGTCCTGTCTGACCCTCTGCGATCCCATGGACTTTACCCACCAGGCTCCTCTGTCCATGGAACTCTCTAGGCAAGAATATTGCAGTGGCTTGCCATTTCCTTTTCCAGGGGAACTTCCCAACCCAGGGATCTAACCTGGGTCTCCTGCATTATAGGCAGTTTCTTTACCATCTGAGCCACCAGGGAAGCCCAGGTATAAGGACGATCACCATATTTAAGATAATCACCATGGAGATGGGGAAGTGAGATTAAGATCAGTAAGGGGCATGCAGGTAAGGGTGTTCATCTATTTGGTGGAGGAATTCAATTTTGATGAGGAGCTCAACCATAACTGGTAAGGTTTTATTTCTTTGTTTGAGAGCAGGTTACATGGATTTCCTATTATATTTGCTACTAGCTATTATATTTCCCAGGTTAAATATTAGTTTGGAATAGATGAAGTTGCTTTTTATCTGTAAAAATATTGATTTTGTGTTGTTCAGCCTACTATTTCATTATGCATTTTTAATTATTTAGAATTTTTGAAACATTACATTATAAAAAATAAAAAAAGCACACCTACACCTAGAAATATTTTTGCAAGAGTTTTTTGAATCTTATTGCAGAATGTCTTAATTTTGTTAACTCCACTGGATCAGTCAATTATGTCTGTGCTACATTTAAATAATTCTGGGTTTGCTTCTTTAAATATTGATAGAAACTCCTATCCAAAAATCTAGAACACAAGAAGATGTCAAAAAGGCAGCACCATTGACAGTCTTTCTACACATAGCTCATTGGTGTAAAGACAAAGTTGTCTCCACGCTGTTAAGATATCATGTCCTCCAGTGAGCATAGGAGGTGCCTATCTATAGTAACCTGTCTTTGTCAAGGTCTTGTTATTTTTTTAACTTATTATACAATGTTTATTCCCCATAGGAATTAAGAATGGTTTGGACTACTATGTAAGGAACATAACAGAGTCACACAGGAAGTTAAGTTCTTGGACTAACCACTACTCATTTTATTTTGACAAATTGTATAAAGGGTGAAATATATAGGAACTATATGACATGAAATAATAAGAACGATGTGAACTGTGTCAGTTGTAACACTATCAAGTGAGTAATAATTTTACTGACAAAATAGTCAAGTCTTAGTTATTTCTTACTGCAAGATAGTTTTAAATACCATGTGTGTGTTCTCAGATGTTCAGTTGTGTCTGATTCTTCGTGACCCTATGAATTATAGGCTTCTCTGTCTATGCAATTTCTCAGGCAAGAATACTGGAGTAGAATGCCATTTCCTCCTCCAGGGGATCTTCCTGACCCAGGGATTGAACCTGCATCTCTTATGTCTCCTACAATGGCAGACAGATTCTTTACCACTAGGGCCACCTAGTAAAATATTTAGTTTTGTCTTTCACTTTGCTGTTTATTAACTCAGTGGAAAGCCTTAGACTACTTGCATGGGTGACTCCCTCTCTCTATTATTATTATTACTTTGGTCATTCCACAGGGCATGTGGAACTTCCCTGACCCACGATCATACCAGTACCTGGTGTACCAGAAGCATGGGTTCTTAACCATTATATCACTAGGAAAGTTCTGCCTCTCTCTAGAATTTTTTCAGTTGATGCTTTACAAACAACTCATTGGCTCTGATAAACTCTTATTTGCCATTAAGTCCTCAACCTTGAAATGAGTACCCAACACAGACAGACAATACCTATTTCTGAATGATTCAACTTATTTCAAGTTTATTCTTTATTTAATATTTCATCTCTGATAAAATCTTCCTTTTGAAGCTTTTTTCTGAGGGCTCTTGCTGATATGAGTTCTTTGTCCTTTGAAGTGTCTTGTCTCTGCTACTAGAGGGTATGTTTCTTGAAGGCAGAGTCTGTTCTGGGTAGCTTATGGAGCTGGTACAATGCATTTGATTTGGTAACACTCCAGCTGCGCTAGTTCCTTTATTGTATGCTGTGCCTCCTTTTGGTTCTTGTGTGTTTCATATTTTTCTACTTAATGTCTTTCTAAGAGCAACTGTCTCAGGTAGTTTGCATGTAAATTTATGGGTATTGGAATAGACAATTTGGACAAGCAAGGGAGTTATTTCTACTTTAGAGCCAAAACCTCCTAAATGTCTACAATTTGTTGCATATAAAGTGATAAATCCTCCATCAAAGCATGACTGCAATTTTGTAATTTCCACTATATTTAAAGATATTACCTAAGTTGATGAAACGTTAGGCCCGTAATTATAAGAACTGACCATGAATTGCCATTTTAGTTATGCTTCATTATTAATACATATGCTCAGGTATATACCAGGTGTTTGGGGGAACAATTAACATACAGTTCTCATAGTGCGACAATCAGGTAGAGACCATATTGTCATTCTGTCGACTATAAAAATTGCACTATGGGATCATTTTATAGTATTTATATTTTAGGGGAAAAATAATCAAAATAATTGGCCCTATCTAGGGATTACTGGGGTTCCCAGGTGGCATTAATGGTAAAGAACCCACCTGCCAATGCAGGAAACTTAAAAGATGCAGGTTTGATCTCTGAGTTGAGAAGATTCCCTGGAGGAGGGCATGGCAACCCACTCCAGTATTCTTGCCTGAAGAATCACATGGACAGATGAGCCTGGTGGGCTATAGTCCATGGGATTGCAAAGATTCAGATATGACTGAAACAACTTAGCACACAGGGATTATTATATTAATCTTTTCCCAGCTGTGTGCTAGGTTTTTTGCTTACATTTGTTCTATTTATTGTATCTATTTATTTATCAACTCTGAGGTTGTCCAGCAAACCTCAGAGGGAGATACAGTGCATCATTTTCTAGTTTGGGAAACTTGTCCAAAGTCATACAAATGGTGAGTTGTGGAAGAGGGACTTAAATCCCAGTAAGTCTGACTCCAGAGTCCAGGCTAACTTGCTATGCATTTCAGTTCTTCTTATGTTATGGGGTCTCTATTAGGCAGTTGTTGCTCTTGCCCTCCCTCTATTGCTTTATGTTTTGGCTTTCATGATCTTATTCTAGCTTGGCTCTTGTCTCTGATCATTCCTTCTGCGGTGTCTTTGTGGGCTCTTCTTCCTCTAATTCCTCTTTTGAATTAAAAGTTTATTATTTCCCCTCATTTCCATTCTTGAACTACTCTTCTCATTCCAAACATCTAAATAATGCCATATTCACATTGTTTTAATTTGCTAGGAACTTTCTCCTCCCCATGGCCCCATGTGCAATAGGCTTTCCAAACTTAACCCAACTTCATCTTCCTGCTTAGCCTGGCTTCTCTTCTTCTGCTCTTGAGTGTAGTGAATCCATGGTCTCAACTTCAAACTACTCCTCCCTCAGCATGCTGGCACATGCTCAGATCTTATTCATCAATGAGGCTTTGGTATTTTGCATTTTTGTAGATCTAGCCTAGCTACTGTAGTCAAACTATTACTACCCTAGTTGAGGTTACCTTTTCTTAGCTAATGCTTGAATTAAAATTTTAAGCAAAATTTCTTGACTAGTCCTTTAGTCCTGTCCTTATGCTGTTGAAAGAGTCATTGAAAATGAAAATCTCTCTATGCCACTTCACTGCATTAAACCCTTCAACAGCTTCTCATTACTATTGAAGGAATAACTGCTACATGAGGTCCTCTACAATTAGTCCCTGCCATCTCTCCCATCACTTCCTCTGTGCCTCCTGCCATGTGTATTAAAGTTCCATAATTATAAACCTTTTTTATTACCCAAAGAAACCATACTGTTGATCAACCCCACTCCCATAATTAGGCTCACAATGCCCTTTTTAACTGAAATGCTTTTCAATCTTTACTACTTAAGGGAGCTTCACTATCTTCTATGAATCTTTTAAAATTCATCTCAGAAGTCACTTTTAGAAAGTGTTCCCAGACACTAAAACACAAGCTTGGGGTTATTTATACAGAAACTTATTTACTCATGTACCTGACTCCCTCAAAACATTGTGAAGTCTTTGAAGACAAAGAACACGTCTTAAGCATGTTCATAGTCCTAGGGCTTAGAACAATGCTGGCACATAGTATGTGTTTAACAGATGTTGAATAACTCCTCAATCTCTGCAAGTAAGTTTGTTTTCAAATTTGTGTCACTTCTTGTCAACTTGGGAAAAAAGTAACATTGGAATACAGGCGAAATGTAGTAAAGTGAATAGAGTCATTCTGTTTCTCTTCATATACGTTAATTTCATGCTTGCTTTCTTCTGCTACCCAGCATGTTTCTAACATTCCTCTAATATTGACTGAAAAATACACAGGGAAATGCTTCTAAGAGAAACTTTAAAAATATCACAAAATAACTGAACTTCAAAACACTCAAATGGTGCACCATGTATTATATCAAAAAAGGATTATTAGCTATTATGTAAAAAAAGATTTTAGGCCTCTATTTTCAATATTAAAAAGTCTTTTGCCAGTTTTCTGAATGCCATGTACTGCTGCATTCTCATTATACTGTGAAACAGCAATTAAAATATTACTCTAAATTTGCATATGAGAAAACTGAGGTTTAATGAAGTTCAATCTGTTTAACCTAATAGCAAGCGGGGCCAAAATTTCAATAGAAGTCCTTATTTAAAGCCTGAGATTGTAACTGCTGGCTGATTCTGCCAGGCATTTGCTTTATTATTGAACTAAATTCACAACACTTAAATAAAAACCACAAAGAAATAAACACTCTATGATTTTTTTTTCTTTAATCCTTTCCTTTAGTTTTATCCCTAGGAAAGATAGTATTGGCTTTACCAAATCATGGATTCCATGTGGAAATTGTATTTGTCCATAAAGCATTCCCAGTTTTAGATCTAGGCATATAGAGATAAAAATAAATGAGAAAGTATTTGGGGAGACAATGGAAACTCTTGTGGTAAAGATGATTCATCCCAAGGGGAACACAGGAGGAGAGACCATAAGACAGAGAGAACGTTTCCATCTGTGCCAAGTTCAGCTCAGCAGGACAATAGCAACTAAGCTGGCCACAGGGTCTCTTCTTCTACAAACCACAGAAATTCTGGTTCGAATCTCTGTACTTAAAATGTAAAGAAAGCATAAACAAGAAGTTCAGCTACCAGATGGGGACTCTTCTAATTAGTTAAGTCTGCTCTAATTTTTGGCCACCAGTTGGCAGATGCAACAGATGCCAAGAGAGTAAACAGAATATGTTGGCAGTTTTGAATTTTCAACCAGTATATCACAAATAGATTCAATTTAGAAATATTTCCCCCTTTGGTTAAACTCTGTAACTTAATTTTGTCAAATGTCAGGAAGTTAGAGATCTATTATGAAGCATTTCTTTTTAGACATTTCACATTTTTGCCTATAAGTCAAAGGCAATGAAATATATGTTTTCAGACATGTTGTCTCAGACTCTGTAGACTGTATCAGTCATGCTTGCATAAAAGAAATATTTTATTATAAAAATGGACTAATGTAGTATTTTGTGGTTAGAAAACCCAGTAAAATGTAAGAATTGTTTTTGGGAAAACACATCTTGAGATGAGCAGGGATGTTAAGAAATTGAAGAGATCTGGTGATTATAATCACAATCTCTAGTCTCTGTGCATTGGTGGTTCATGCTTTATAGGCAATTGGAAGCAAAATTGCATAACTATATAACTCAGAGGATGAAGGACAGTGTTACTTTGACTTTTTTTTTTTACATAACTGCTTTCTTTTGAAATAAATACATAGGTGATGAAGTTATAATTTTTCCACCCCCAGGAATGATTAGCAAGTTTCCTTAAATTACTTTTCCACTCAGCTGCTGTCATGAGTGGAGAAGATGATTTTGAAATTATACTTTATTTACTACTGAAAATTGTATCCTTGCTTTTATCTACATGTATTTAATAAATCTTTGCAGGTACTTAGCATGTACTAGGCATGGTGCTTGTCCTGGGTCCACTGAGTTAAACAATACACAGTCCCTAATGATCGCTCATGTTAACAAGAAGCTTAACAGCTACCATGTGTTATGACAATGTCTGCATTGGATGTAGGTCAAGTGTGTCCTGGGCATTCACAGGAGCAAACATAGAGAAGGAGAAGTAATTCTGCCTGATTTGGTGGGGTAATATAGAAATCTTTCTAAAGGTAGTGATATTTAACACAAACTTTTTTTTTTTCTCTTTTTAGAAACTAAGACTAACCGATAAAGTTTGTGGGAAAGAGAATTACAAAAACAGAGACATATTTTTGGTAAAATGTAGTTTGGGGCTTTTCTAGTGGTTCAGTGATTAAGACTTGTGCTTCCAATGCAGAGAACATGGGTTCAACCCCTGGTCGGGGATCTAAGATCCCACATGCTATGCAATGTGTACCAAAAAAAAAAAAAAAAATATATATATATATATATATAGTTAGATAGGACACAAATAATAAATGGGATCTTGATAAAAGAAAGAGCTGTTGGTGTTGGTAGGGAACAACCAGACAGAGAGTAATGATTGAGAAGATGTTTCATAGGTTTTGGATTTAAAAAAAAAAAAAAGAAAATTAAGAATGTTGTGCTGCATTTGATGGAAAAGATAAGAAGTTCAGGGGGCAAGCAGGTTTTATGGAGTGGATGAAGAGTTACATGTTATAAATACCAAATTAAATCGATATCAATATCATTAGGATATTAGTACATTGTGTTGATCATGCTAATAATGTTGGTGATGATAACATAACATTTATTTGCTATTGACTTTGTGTCAGATGTTGAGACAAGTGTTTGATACAAACACATTTAGTCCTCATCACAGTCTAATGAGATACATGCAGGAATCAGAGGTACTCTAGATCATGGTGGAGTTGTGATTCAAGTCCAGCTAAATTAAGACCATATTCTTCGATAGTTCACACAATTTGGACTCAACTTTCACTGTATTCTGGTTGGAATGTCTAAAAAGCAGCTGGTACTATACTCTGGACCTTAAGAATAAGATCTGCATTAGAGTCATAAATTTAGTTTTCATCTGCCTTTAGATTGTAATCAAAGCTATAAATGTAGGTTTTGTTTTTGTTCTGCACCTATGTAGGGCAGTAATTTCCAATATGGATGATCCTCAGCCATCACCCTGAAATTATAGCTAAATATTGTCTGTATTTCCCTGAGAGAAGAAACATCCTAAAGAGGTCACCACTCCATCAACATTTTAAGAATATTTAGCGTATGTTGAGAAGAGATCAGTATTATAATAATCCCTTGAATTCTTCATCTTGAAGAAACCTCTGGGACTGCCAATGCTTTATTGGATTTTCAAACAAAGTGATAATAAAGAAACCTAGGATAAAAGGTTTGAAGGACTAAATGTAGCATGTAGAATCTTGGAATAGAATATCTTAAGGTATTTCATATTTTCATATCTGTAGCTTTTATCTTGGTTTGCAAGGATGAGATGGTTTAACTAGAGACGAAGTCATCTCATTGATCTTGGTCTGTTCCTTTCTTAAACTGGTCCTTTGCTTCAGATATAATCAGGAAATCTGTCAACTCTGGTTCTTGGTATAAGTAAGGCTTTGGTCTTAGAACTGATAATTTTACATATCTATCTTCTAGGCTCCATACTTGTACCTTTGGAAAATGATCTTGTGTTATGTGGCCCAATGTGGATGATGGTAGCAAGAAGAAGCAGTTAGTTCAGTCACTCAGTCGTGTCCAACTCTTTGTGACCCCATAAAACACAGCACACCAGGCCTCCATGTCCATCACCAACTCCGGGAGTCCACCCAACCCATGTCCATTGAGTCGGTAATGCCATCCAACCGTCTCATCCTCTGTCATCCCCTTTTCCTCCTGCCCTCAATCTTTCCCAGCATCAGGGTCTTTTCAAATGAGTCAGCTCTTTGCATCAGGTGGCCAAAGTAATGGAGTTTCAGCTTTAGCATCAGTCCTTCCAATGAATATTCAGGACTGATTTCCTTTAGGATGGACTCAAGAGCCCAACACCACAGTTCAAAAGCATCAATTCTTTGGCATTCTGCTTTCTTTATAGTCCAACTCTAACATCCATACATCACCACTGGAAAAACCATAGCCTTGACTAGACAGACCTTTGTTGACAAAGTAATGTCTCTGCTTTTCAATATGCTGTCTAGGTTGGTCATAACTTTCCTTTCAAGGAGTAAGCGTCTTTTAATTTCATGGCTGCAATCACCATATGCAGTGATTTTGGAGCCCAGAAAAATAAAGTCAGCCACTGTTTCCTCATCTATTTGCCATGAAGCGATGGGACTGGATGAAATGATCTTAGTTTTCTGAATGTTGAGCTTTAAGCCAACTTTTCCACTCTCTTGTTTTACTTTTATCAAGAGGCTCATTAGTTCTTCACTTTCTGCCATAAGGGTGATGTCATCTGCATAGCTGAGGTGATTGATATTTCTCCCAGCAATCTTGATTCCAGCTTGTGCTTCCTCCAGCCCAGCATTTCTCATGATGGACTCTGCATATAAGTTAAATAAGCAGGGTGACAATATACAGCCCTGATGTACTCCTTCTCCTACTTGGAACCATTCTGTTGTTCCATATCCAGTTCTAACTCTTGCTTCCTGACCTGCATATAGGTTTCTCAAGAGGCAGGTCAGGTGGTCTGGTACTCCCGTCTCAAAGAATTTTCCACAGTTAATTATGCTCCACACAGTCAAACGCCTTTGATATAGTCAATAAGGCAGAAATAGATATTTTTCTGGAACTCTCTTGCTTTTTCGATGATCCATCAGATGTTGGCAATTTGATCTCTGGTTTCTCTGCCTTTTCTAAAACCAGCTTGAATATCTGGAAGTTCATGGTTCACATATTGCTGAAGCCTGGCTTGGAGAAGGCAGAGGGGAGAATAAATATATAAGCTGCTTAGTCTCCTAAATTGCTATCTCTCTCTCTGAGTTTTAACTTTTTGTTCCATCTTATCTCTTTAATGAATTCAGGTTATTTGGCAGAATTTGGCACAGAACCATTCTCCTTCTTCCCTTATTTGTCATATCCTCATAGAGATTGATAATCTTGTGATGTGTTACATTTTTACCCATTCTTTTGCTCTTATATATAAGGCATTATTTGAATCAACTTTTATAACTTTAGGAATTTTCCAGATGAAAGAACTATGCAATCTATCTAGTTATTCTAGTTAGCAAAAAGGCAAAAGTAAAGGAAAAAAGAAAACATTAGTTTCAATGCCTTGAAAATACCCTGCAGATAAGTTCTGTATGTTTGATTCAGTGAATCAGAGTAAGAATTACTAGTACTTGAGAAGAGAAGGGGGCTTCCCAAGTGACTCAGTGGATAAAGAATCTTCCTGCAATGCAGGAGATGCAGGAAGATGCAAGTTTGATCCCTGGGTCAGGAAGATTTCCTGGAGGAGAGAAATGCAACCCACTTCAGTATTCTGGCATGGAGAATCCTATGGACAGACAAGCCTGGTGGGCTACAGTCCATAGGCTTTCAAAGGCTCAGACACGACTGAAACAACAGCACAGATGAGAAGAGAAGGAAGGGATGTCAAATTTCATCCCTTAGTAAGTTTAAGTACTAACATAGCCTTAACAAGAGCATGAGATAGATCTTGCCTTAAAATGCCATTTCCTGGAAAGTATTAGTGGCAAAATGATAATCTTCTGGTCAAAACTCAGTCCTACCTTGCCTAATGCTGGATGCAGTGGCACAGAGTGCAGAAACTCATGGAGGGGAAATTTTGATATCACATTAGCATGTCCTCACATATTGCTGGTTGCATACCAAGCCCATATGTCCAAGCAATGGATCTTCTTTGACATGCCTATTGTGGTTATCCCTAAGAAGAGAAGCATCTAATAGTACAAGGTATATCTTCAAGATGTTTTGCTCTCCTTCCTTCTGTGTTTATAAGCTCAACTTCACTCTTCTTTCCTCCACAATGGAATGACCCCTGACTTTTCCTTAAATAATGGCTTTGGCATCTCTCACAAGACATCTTGGAAATTGAAGTGCTTCTTCCTTGGCTGAATATTTAAGACAGTTATTGCCTACTTTAGTTTGGATAAGGTAAATCTATAAGTTCTTAAACCTTAGTAAAAATGTACTCAAAAAAGATACGGAAAATTCTTTATGCCTTCCTATAAAAAAGAGCTATTTTATCCTGAATTAAACATTACTGGAATTTAAAATAATTCAATTTATACAATTAGTGACTAACAACTTGAAAAGCATTAGCTTACTTTATATTGAACCATTCCTGAATTACCGGCATTTCAGGACAGCATTTAGGGTCTTCCCCAGTGGCTCGGTGGTAAAGAGTCTGCCTGCAATGCAGGAGACACAGGGGACGCAGGTTCGATCCCTGCATTAGGAAGATCTCCAGGAGATGGAAATGGCAACCCACTACAGTATTCTTGCCTGGAGAATCCCATAGACAGAGGAGCTCGGTAGGTTGCAGTCTGGGGTCGCAAAGAGTCGGACACCACTGAGCGACTGAGCATACACACACCCACACAGGGCAGAATTTATTGTTGTTTTGTTGGGGTTAACAGTGTGGGTTCTTGAGATAAGCTAACAGTTTGATTTTCAGCTCTACCAATTGTTAGCTGTGTGACTTTGGGTAAGTCACTTAAACTCTTTCATGCCAGCAGTTAATGGGAAAATAACAATAATAATATTTAACAATTGTAAAATAAGATTGTTATGAGATTTCACTGAGTTAATACATGTATATCTATTAGAAACATGCCTGGCACAACTTTAGCCAATATTTATTGATTATCAACTATTTCTTTTTGTGATGGTTCATTATGGACTCTAAAGCTATTTGATAAGTAATAAACCTTCAGAAATGTTTAGGTTTTAGCTAAATCTTTTAAAATTTTAATACAAATATATTACAATATCACTATAAAATTTGTATAAATAAAAAATAAAAAGATAAATATACCACCATCATCTCAGTTCCTACTGACCATAGCTAAATCAATAGCTGTCAATAGCCCAGTGTGTATTTTCTGCATTGTATGTTATTCATGAGCACACAATTACCCTACAAAGACCCTTTGAAGATATTAGATCATTGCTTCCATATTATTCTCCAGATTGCTTTAGAAAAATAACTCAAATATATATGGCATAATCCTTTTGGGTTCATATGTATAGATCTGCCCTGTTCTTCTAATTGTGGCAAACTAGTCCTTAAAAGGTATGCATGATGAAATCTATCTTACGAATGCCATTTAATTTGTCTCTAAGTGTTTGTTATTTCAAATAATGCCACCAATAGCATTCCTATACATCTAACAAAGTTCAATAACTGGCCCCCTTGAAGGCCACAGTAAGAGTGAAGATTCATCTGGTTTGGGCTTCACATTGTTTTATTTTTATTTAATTATTTTAAATATTTATTTATTTGGCTGTACCGTGTCTTAGTTGTGGTATGTGGGTCTAGTTCCCTGACCAGGAATCAAACCTGGGCCCCCTGCATTGGGAGTGTGAAGTCTTAGCCACTGGATCACCAGGGAAGTCCCTTCAAATTGCTTTAAACATTAAAAAAAAAAAAAAAGAGTTAACATTTATAAATCAAGTGAATTTAGATGAAAAATCCAGATTTTTGGATTCTTATCTTAAAAAAATCTAAAGATGAATAACTTCTGGGTCCATTTCTTGAGTTGCAGTAACAAGATTTGACAGAGTAGAGGGAGCTGTAATTATAAATTCATATCTATTCCACCTGCTACAGTTCTTGCCTTTTCCATTGCCTTGCACTTGGCTGGTTTTCCTCATTTATAGTACCTGCTTGATTCTCATGGGCCCTGAAGTTTGTGATACCTGACATGTATCATTAAACATTTAGGTTGTATTACTAAATGATAAAGCCTAAGTTGTGAATTTCTGGGTCAAAGGGTAGAATCATGCTAAATTTTTGATAGTACTGTCAAATTATTTATCACATTTTATTAAATACCCAGAGTGCTTTTACTTCCAAGCTCTCAGCTAGACCTAGCATTTATGCAACATAAATCAAGTAGAAAAAAAAAAGCAAAAATGTCTAAATTTCTTTGAATAGCAAAAATTCAATGTTAGGATTTATAGAGGAATATTTAGAGATTGTATCAGCCTGAGTCCTGGCGAGAATTAGAATGCATACTCAGCCAAAATCTTGAGGAAAATGGGTTGAGGGACTATTTACAGAAGTGTGGGTGGCAATAGGGACTTCCCTGGTGGCACAGCAGTAAAGAATTCACCTGTAATGCAGGAGATGCAGGTTCCATTCCTAGGTCAGGAAGATACCTTGGAAGAGGAAATGGCAACCACTCCAGTATTCTTGCCAGGAAAAATTTAATGGACAAGGAAGCCTGGAGGGCTACAGTCCATAGAGTGGCAAAGAGTTGGACACAGAAGAGCACAGGTGGGATTAAGAGAACCAATCAAGGATGTGGAGTTCGATAAAGAAGATGTTTGTAACCTCAATCTGATGGGAAAGGAAGAGGACATGATATTTCAGGAGGATATGGTATTTCAGGAGCCCCTGGGAACTGGACTTCCTCATAGGAGTTGTCATGGGACACAGCCACTGCTAAAATTTGCTACTGAGATACAGTGGGAGTGCGGCTCAGCATTTTCTGGGCACTGTCTCCTTCAATCTTGCTGTCATCTGATGGTGCCGGCTATTGGTTAAACCCCTCCAAAGCCATACAGACTGGCTGAAGCAGTTCTTAGGGATCAGAACAGGAAGTATGGAGAATACACAGGGGAGGAATATACAAAAATAGAACTGCTACCATAGGGCTGTCTGGTCTCAAAGGTCCTAGAACACTTTCACTCTTATCGTTTCATGATCATTACATTTAAAAAATTGTGATAAGGAGATGCAATAGAGTTTTTCTCACCTTTATCAGCTCTGCCACTTAATTAGTGAGCTTGAAGTAGTTCATGATTCTTGGTTCCATGGGGATAATGATAGTTATTGGGAAGACCCAACGAGTTAATGAAAAAAAATAAATAAAAAATTGTATTACATCACCTAACCATAAAAAAATCTGTAGTTTATAAATATCTATTGCATTGATGAGTTTACATGATTAAAATGCTTGTGGGGAAATCCACCACAATAGTAATATAATGCATATAAAGTCTTTGTCAATTTAAACAATGTTTATATTTTTTAAAGTTCATGTAGAATTACTTCAACCTTTTTAACTTTACCAACAAGATAAAAATTTAATGAAAGCTCCCATAGACTGAACACAAAGAAAAACCAGAAATGCATTTTTCAAAGGGGAAAAAATCACATACCTAAATAATTATGTATTTGGGTAGAGAGTGATGAGAGTTTCAGATAAAGGACTTTGGAAGTTTCGAAAAAAGAAAGATCACAGTGGTTTAACTCCCTTGACACAGCTCCAGTAAGAGGTCTTTCAAAGTGCCCTTCCCTCCCACTGTAAGGAAAACTGACTGAAATCTACAGCAAGCTAACAACTCTGCTCCTAACACTCTTCCCCTTCTTGTCCCTCCATCTGTGTTAAACTCCTATTAAGGGTCGATTGTAAATCTGATTACTCTGTTAAGTAAACCAAATCTGATTAAGCCAGTTTTGCTAATATGATGACTCAAAGCATTCAATATTAAGTAAACAAATGAATATGAATTTTAAATGAAATTTATTTTTACAAGGAACTCTAAGTGGAATGTGTTTTTAAAGAAATCACTGATATACAAGCTAAGAAAAATTTGCTGTTGAATTAGAAGTAGAAATTTTGAAAGTTGGAAAAGTTCATAAAATACAAGACTGATAAAAACTTTCCAGTGTAAACATTTTCACTGCATTTAGAGTGCTTTGCACATCCTAAACATCTTGCTGCAACTTGAAGAAATAAAAAGTGGGCATCGTATATTATGAATAATGGATGTTTTATGCAGAGTAGAAGGTAGAACTCTGAGGATCACTCATCAAAGAAGACACTTGTCCTCATCACAAGTTTGCAACCGAAGCATTTGTCTATGTTTCGAAATTTATTAACATTCAATATGTGTGTAGCATGTAAAAAGTATTTGTGGCTATCATATTTTTGGATTAATTAACTCATTGGAAGTCCTGAATGAGTCAGAAGAGGGTTTCCTCTAATTTCAGCTAAGAAGATAAGGCACATTTCCTAAAGAAAGAGTAATTTTCTGCTGGGCCTTTGCTAAATATCCCATTACTAGCCTTATTTACATAAGGAAGCAAACTCTTCCTCAGTGAGTAAATCAATTACATTGAGCAAACATTTATTGAATTTCCATGGCCTTCAGGATAAAAGGGAAGTTATTGATCATGGCATAAAAGTATATTCATGATCTGGTTCATCGTCCATTGCTCCTCACCTGACTTATCTTTTCAGAATAACAAGACAATGTACTTGTGAATTTTAAACTCCTACTATGTATCAGTATTATATGCTTTTGTACGTTCTGTTTCAGAGGCCTAAAATGCCTATCATGTCATCAGGCATGTATTGAATGCTGATTATTCAGTGAAAATTTGTTCATTTAAAAAAAAATCAGATTCATTCCTCTGCCATTTTTATACCAAATTTTCATTTCAAAGGAGAAAGATTTATGGATAACTACTTATTAGAATTGAGTTTCTAATAACTGTATTAAGGATACTCAAAACCACACACACACACACACAAAAATCACACTACTAGAGGATGTTCTAGTGTATTAGAACAAATAATTTAAAATGATGCTTGTATAGAAGTCATATTTACAAAAAGACTTAAAGTTAACTAAAAGTATTTAAATTTCAGTACATTGTTAAATGCCTGGTACATGTGCTGTCAGAAAACACATCATAAGATATAGCGATAACCCAATATTATAAACAAAAGTGGATAGAAAATAATGAAAAAATGTCTAAAAATTTATTGTAACTCCAGGTGGTGGCATTAGATTACAGGTGTTATTTTAATCTGTACTGTCCAATTTTTTAAAACAGTTAAAATGTATTACTTTGATAACAAATAAAATATTTAAACAAGTCTCAAGGGTTATCACTTTTCTTATGAAATGCTCCTGAATCATTCATCCTTACCATGCATTACCTTCTCTCCATTGACTTATTATTTTTTACAAATAGTAGCAAGTATATTGAGTTTATTTCTCTACTTTTGTGTCTCCCCAGTGAGACAGAAAACTTTTGAAAGAGATTGTTTCAAAATTTTCTCTCCAGTATTAACATATATTATAGTATAATTTGAATATTGTACATGTTTGGGATTCAAGCAATATAATATAACATGAGTTTCTTCAACAAAATTAGCAATATTCTCCAACTACTTGGCAGAGGAGAAGAGGGTAATACAACTTATGTGACTTTTCATCATTAGGCCCAAGTCCTATAACTCTCCATGATCTTCTCCTAGGTCGAGACAGTGCTAAATAACTTTTAATACCATCAGGCCATGAGCATTATATATTTCAAGACAAAGTTTTCCCGAAATTTTCTTGTGTTTCTTCAAATACCTGTCATTATTTGCTTTTGGAAAAAGCCTAAGGAAATTGGCATATTGTTTATTTTTTTTTAAATATTAACAATAAGTATCAGAGTTTTATTTTTTCACACTAGTGAGCATGAATAGTTTTTTTTTTAATCTGTTTATTTTCTAATTATGTATTTTTATATTGAGTACCTTAGGGAAGAAAATAATTGCAATGATTTGAATTCATAATATAATTAATCCCTGGGTTCAACAAATAGCCTTTATAATTATACCCAGCCAATATTAGAAATGTTTGTAGACACTAAGTCAGCTAACAAAATAAGTAAAATAACTATATGAAATACAGTGGCACCCCACTCCAGTACTCTTGCCTGGAAAATCCCATGGACGGAGGAGCCTGGTAGGCTGCCAGTCCATGAGGTCGCTAAGAGTCAGACACGACTGAGCGACTTCACTTTGACTTTTCACTTTCACGCATTGGAGAAGGAAATGGCAACCACTCCAGTATTCTTGCCTGGAGAATCCCAGGGACGGGGGAGCCTGGTGGGCTGCAGTTTCTGGAGTCGCACAGAGTCGGACACAACTGAAGCGACTTAGCAGCAGCAGCATGACCAGTTAAGTCACTTTGCCACTGTTTTGTTTTTTTTTTAAACATGATTCACATTTACTTCAATCACAAACACATTCATTTCAAGTGTTAACTTACACCACTGACGCTAGCATCTTAAAACTAAGATCTTAAAAGAAACTTCAGTTTAATGCGAAGAAATTCAAGAAGAAAATTTTGGGACACTTGATCAGAAGATTTTGGTGGCTGTCAAAATACTCATGTGTACACAAAGGTGCAAGAAAGCCTGAGAAAAAAGAGTTGTTTCCATTTCCAATTGAACACAGGATCCAAGAAATAAGTGAACCAAATATTCTATTGAAATTAGCCATCCTACCATACAGTGCCAATATGTTAGTAATGCACCACATTTTAAAAGCCTTGGCAAATGTTACAAAAACAAAATATTTAGAGTAATATTTACAAATACAAACATAATTAGCTTTTTGCCTTCTATAAGTAACAATCTTTGAAATGCTAAAAATGAGGTCTAACTGTGGTTCTTTTCTGGTGTGGCAAGCTGTAGGTGCACATGGTCTACTGATTTACCTTCTCAAAGTTTTTTTGGAAGCAGTTGGATGGGGCTTAATTACAGGAGAAGCTGATGTCCTATTGGCTGGGCAGACTTCTGCATTGGTTTCCACAAACTGAAATGCCTTCACCAAGCAGAGGGTTCCTTCCATGCTTCAGCCCACTGGGAGATCATTGATACTCAAATGCTTGATGACTCCATTGGCATCAATTATGAAAAGAACTCATAGTGAAGGATCAGAACCTTCTCACTGGACACTGTAGTGTCGGGGGAGCTGTTAAGTCAAATCTGACAAGAGCTTAATGTTCATGTGGCCCAAACCAGCATTCTTCCTCTATGTGTTCATCTAGGCCAGGTGGCTGAAGTGGGAACCCATTAACACTGCAGCAAGTGCACAGTTCACACCATGAAATTCAGTGGCTTTGTCACTGAAAGCAATTGTGAAATTTCTGTTCGCAAAAGTGAAATTCAAAGGATAGAAGAAGAGCACCAAATATTTACCCTTAAAGTCATCAGTTTAGTTGCTCAGTCGTGTCTTTGAACTCTCTATTGCCAATGGCTGTACCCTTAATATAGGGCATTTGCTGGGTGATGGCAAGGATATGGTGTGAGGAACTGATGCTAGAGGCCAATTTTGCTTGGCCAGAACCAGACCACAATGCATTTGTCAAGCACGTTCTTCAGCAGACATAAGGGCTGCATAGGCAGAAGTGCTTTAAGGAACGGCTTTCACATGTTGGACAAGCGATGCCCAGAGTAACCATCTCATCGTGGAGGCCATGTGATGACTTGTGATGACCAGTGATGGTCTCTTATCGAGATTAAAAACATTTTTTTCTTAAAGTTTCTACCAACTTCATGAGAAAAAGACTAAAACCTATATTTTTAGTTTTTAGACAAATGACTGGTTTGCCTCATTTCCGTTTTGTCAGTTTAAATTAGTAAGTACATAAGTAAATTGAGTGCTTTTATATCTATCTCTCTGCTAGATTAAAGAAAAATTAACGATAATAAGAATAAGTTGCCCTAGCATGAGAGAATGGGACCCAAGGCTGTATTTGAATTGTGGTTGGAAGTATGAAGGTATGGTTGGAACTTTGGGAGCAGCATAGAAGAGGTGAATGAATTGCTCAAGTGGCCTAGGTGTGAGAAGTGGCTTTTTGGAGGAGGTGACCTGGTTGCCAAGCAGCAGGTGGAGAGTGGACCAAAGTGAGAGAAAAATTGCATAGGCATAAATTGGGAAGACATATTTGTTCACTACAACTGCACTATTAGTTGAAGCTGTGTCGCATCCTCTGTTTCGGGTGTAGGTAGTTCACACTCTGCATTGTTATCAGCAGAAGGAAGTTCAGATGGGCTGAGCAAGTTTGTGAGACCAGCTATCTGTGAAACCCAAGTTGCTCAGTGGGGAAGACAGGTACTGTATACATTCTAGGATGAGTGTAAAATATGGTCAGAAGGAGATGGTGGTTTGGATTTATATGTAATAGAGTTGGAAATGTAGAGAAAGCATGTATGGGACAATATAGTGTAGGGAAAGGGAAGGAAGTTAATTATATCTTTGGATATGAGAAAGTCTACTGTTAGGAAATGATGTTTGAGCTGATAAATGATGAAGTTGAGATTATTGGATAATGGGTTGGATGTGTGAAGTAAAAGGGTGGGAGTGTTACTTGCTCAATCTTTTCTGACTCTTTGGTACACTATGGACTGTAGCCTGCCAGGCTCCTCTGTCCATGGAACTCTCCAGGCAAGAATTCCCAAGCCAGGGATAGAACCTGGGTCTCCGAGGTTCAGAGGCAGACTCTTGACCCTCTGAGCCATGAGGGTGGAGCTAAGGATTATTTTCCAACTACTGGCTTGGACAGCTGAAAATGGAAATGCTATCACTAGTCTTGGAAAACTGATTTTGAAATGCCTGGGAGGCATCTTGAGTAGATAAATGGACCACATATTTGGGTTTGAAAATTAGACAAGGTCAGTCTGGACTAGAGGTGAGATTTACTGAAGCCACAGACATATGCAGGATCACTTAGGAAGGTGCAGAAAGAGATGAGCATGAAGTCAGGGATAGTGCTGGTAAATTTCAACATTTAAAAAATGGGTAGCAGATGACAAACCACAAAGAGATCTGGACAAGGCAGCTAAAAAAGTGGGTGGGAAAGCAGGAGTGTGTGGTATTGACACTGAATTAAAAAGTGTGCAAGTGCGTGTGGTTAAAGGAGGAAGTGGTTAACTGGTCAAATGTCATGGATAGGTCAAGCAAAATAAAAATTAGAAGGAGTCTGTTGGATTTAGAGATATGGGTAGAGATCATTGGATATCTCAACAAGAAGAGCGTCTTCTTGGAAGAAGAGAAAGCTGCTTTGAATGAGTTAATTTGAAAAAGAGAAGTGAAGACATGGCAATGTGGATTGAAGATAACTGCTTTGAGAATTGTGGCTTTTGACAAGATGAGAAAGATAGGGTTGAAGCTAACTCAGTGTGAGGTAGCCTCTATTACTGTCCTGGTTTTAGACAAAGGAAAACTGAAGGCAGGGAGAGGTTAAGCAGCTTGCCCAAGGTCACATGTTTAGAGTGAGAGTTAGAATGAAGCCCTAGGCAGTGGCCTCTAAAGTGTGTCCTTTTACAGAAACTCTGTATGCTGAATTGAGGCGTGTATGCCCTCTTGCCTTGTCACCTGGCATAACCTATTATTCCACTTTTACAGCTGAGGTCCGAAGTCCTGTTCAAGATTGACCATGGTCACACCGTAAGTGACAGAGATGGTATTTGACTCTGGCTATTTCTACTCCTTGTCTTGTGCTTTTCCCCCTTGGCCATAATTGAATCGCCTCTGTGTTTAATTTCAGGCGCAGTGATTCCCTTTTGCCCTGAGTTTTGTTTGCACCTCCAGCCTGTGTACCGCCTGCTCAGTAATGATCTAATACTTACTGTGTGGGCTTCAGAATTTATTTGATTTGGAGCAACCGAAACAGCCTCTTGGCAAGGGCTAAATATAAGATTGTGAATCCAGGGACAAGGATGCATATTTCTGGCCAAAGAGGATCTTGCTAGCTATGGTAAAACACTGCAAAGTATTGGCAACAGTTGCTATAATGAAAATGAATTCTCTAATTCTAAATGCTTGTGGTATGTAATGTAAATTCATATGAAAGGAAGGAACACAGAATGAAAGCAATGAAGTTTAATATTTCTAATGTATTGCACCAGTTTAGAAAAGTGGAGTTTTTCAGCAAAATAAGTTTGGGAGTCTTGCCTTGACAGTCGCATGCAAGAGTCATTATTTTGCACAACGCATGCACCTTGCAGAGTTCGGAATAGATTACTTTTGTTGTTAGCTCCCTTGTTTCTTCGCAACATCCTATGTTGTGACTGGCCAATACATTTTGCTACACTGATTTGACTGAGGGAGAAACCACAGCACCGTGTGGTTGAAATGACTCATTCAGTCTCGTAAAAGTGGCCTGTGTGAGAGCCAGGGTTAGGACTTGGATCTTCCATCTTGAATGCCACGCTTTGTGTTAAACCACATGGTGTTCCAATATATCACTTGGCCCATTTAAACCACATGGATAATTCATTTTTCAACACCCTGGTTATATGTCATCTTAGCTGTCATTTCCATTAGCTGCTTACACACCTGCATGTAGCTCACACCAGCCTCCTTTTCTGCCTGTTCTGACATCAGGAGCAGTGCTTATTAAGCAATAGAAAAAGACTGAAATGCAACAACAACAACAACAACAACCTTCTTTGTTCAGCCCTGGTGTACTTTACTTCCAGTTTCTGTTCATAAGGAATTCAGTATCACTACCTCTATGATGCTTGTTTAGGGGAACTCTCTCACTATTCCATTTTGTTGCTTGAAAACTTTGTGTCTTTCCTTATAGGAGAATAACGGTTTTGCATTTATGTCTGATGGAGCTTTGGAAATGTCAGAAAACCTTTTACAACTATCTTGGTTAAGTGACACGAAAGGAGCCGGGGTTGAAACCCAGGGTACAAACCCCCATGACAGATGGTGTATTTCAATTCAGGTTCACCACCAACACGTTCTTAGGCAGAGAAGAAATACAGAATGGCATTCCCCAAGCCCCCCTTCTCCATATGGTTCCAGTTTAGTGTCTGCCAATGAAAGGCATTCACATGAGATTTGGAAGACAGAAGAGAAGGAAAGATTGAATAGAGGAGAGAATGACCCTGGTTCATACATTTGTGCATCCAAAAAAATATTTATTAAGATCCTACATGTGGCAGACATTCTGAAAATACAGCCCCTAGTCTCATAGAATTCATCTTTTCTGAGTGAGTGAAGAGACCAAAATAAAAAAACAAAAACAAAACAAAAAATGAACTAACAAGAAAATATAAAGATATGTTTCAGTAGTATATTATACTACTATAATCAGTAGTATTATGAAAACAGAACAAAATATGGTAGACAGGAGATTTTAGAGAAGGAAGTAGATATACTTGAATTTTTGTTTAGCAGTATTCTTAAGTTCTAAAAGATGGCCTAAAGTTGATTTCTTGAGGGACATTTTATCTTTTGAAACCTTTTTGGAATTTAATTGTTCAGTTTCGATTGAGTTGGATATCATGCACTTGTGCAGTTAACAGTGATTTCTTTAAATACTCAGTGACACCAGCTGCTGTGGTCAGAATGCTGTTTTATCTGTGGTTTGAGATGTTGTTTGTCTGGCTTCTAAAACTCTATCATACTGTCCCTTTTCACAAAACCTGTCAGATCAGGAACAAATGGGATTTCAGGGGAGTCACTCTAACTTACCAATGGTGCCTGGGATTGTGTTCCACAGATTTCTATATATTTTATACTGATTTGCTCATGTGTTATCAGTAGGTCACCTTGGTCCTGTACTTTACAGAATTCTACAGGAATGTGGCATAATAAGCCAATGTCTGAATAGATTTGGAGAACACTCTGGATAGGCTCAGATAAGGCAGATTTAACCCAAGCTTCCCTGTCCCTCTCCTTAGGGAGTGATGAACAAGCGGGAGGCCTTCTTCCTATGGGCAGAATTGAGTGTCTCTCCTTTGGAGATCGACGTTGATTTACGAGGAAGTGCACAGAGTGTGTCTTAAGGGCATCGAGCTGTAATTGCTCTCCTTCAAAGTGGACTGTTGTGCCCTCATCCTTCAGCTAAACGGGAACTGCATAACACCATGTGTTTATTTGACTTATGATTTATTTCTTTTGAAGGGATTATGTCCTTTGTCAAAACATTCTTTTCACTGGGGATGGGAGATTTAAGGAATAAAGAGACTTTAGTCTTAGCAGGCTACTTTTTCTGTTAATTTTGCTTACCTCTGGGTTCCTTTTATTTAAAAAATACCTTATGTTTTATATGCATGTATCTACTTTGAGACTTATAATAAAAATTATCTTTCTTCATTCTCCTCCTTTCATCTTCATTACCCACCCCTGTACCTTCCCTATCTTTCACATCCATCAGGTTTAGGTCCTAAACTGTGCTAGGAAAATAGTCCTTTTTTCCCCAGTTCAACTTCTAGAAATAGGAGCAAAGAGGTTGGATTCTGGCAAAGGCTTTCTACTTGATTACTTTGGTAAACTGGAGCCAGACACTTTCCTCAGATATGGGGATCTGAGTCTCATTGCCTTATTTGTGGAAGGAAGGAATTTTATTAGAAAACATTATAGACTCAGGACCCCTTTATATTCCAAAAGCATTTCAGGTCCTGGGCTTCCCAAGTGGTTCAGTGGTAAACAATCTGCCTGCCAAGCAGATGTGGGCTCAACCCCTGGGTTGGGAAGATTCCCCTGGAGAAGGAAATGGCAACCTACTCCAGTATTTTTGCCTGGAAAATCCCATGGACAGAGGAGCCTGTTGGGCTACAGTCCATGGGGTCGCAAAGAGTCAGACATGAGTGAGTGACTAAACAACAACAAACAGCTTCAGGTCTTATAGAGTTTCTTTTCCCTGGGGAATGTTAAACCAGTGTCCATGCTGTGAGAGCCAATTGTTAACTAGTCAAGATTTCTACAATCTTGTGGTTAAATCATTAGTAGCTTGAAATCAACCATGGAGGGAATATTTACATCATGGAAATTGGCCAGTGCTATCAAATTGGTTTTTTTTTTTAATTAAGTGAACTGATTTATCAGAATGTTGCTGATTTATCAGAGACGAAGTTAAAATTGAGAAATTAAAACATATTTGTTAAGAAATTGAAAACAAAAATAGGTGCAATATATGCTATTTTAATACTTTTCACAAAGTAGTTTAAATCTTTTCACAAAAGTTAGTTACATTTTCAGAAAAAAAAAATTAAGTGGCTTTTCCAAATACTTTTGATGTCTGACTTTATAGAAGACAACTGTATTATTACATGAGCTTCTATATTCAGTAGGCTGTGATATAGGTCATGCAGCATTGGATAAGTTCAGTGTCTCCTTATGAAAGAAAGAACTTAAGTCAAATACTGCTGCTGCTGCTGCTAAGTTGCTTCAGTCCTGTCCGACTCTGTGTGACCCCATGGACTGCAGCCTACCAGGCTCCTCCATCCATGGGATTTTCCAGGCGAGAGTACTGGAGTGGGGTGCCGTTGCCTTCTCCCAAGTCAAATACTACCTTCATATTATTATAAAAATAGTTTCAACCTCATTGAGCCACTGAAGAGTTACCTCACATACTTCAGATCATACTTTGAAAACCACTGTGTCAGAGAATTTCTATAGTCATTTCTATCCCAGAAAAAAATAAAATAAAATAAAAATTCACTAGTCTAAGTTCCTCTTTCATGTGTCTGTTTTGGAGTGGTGTGACTTAGTTAGGGAGGGGGCCCCTTGGCAGTTGCGGATGGGTTTGAATAGTGGAACTCACATTTAAAAAGAGTGGGGACTCTCTACTGCTCACCACTGTGCCTGAACGCCCATTGCCTTTCCTCCCTTCTTTTTTCACCTAATTTGTATTTGAATATAGTTGGCTTACAATGTTGTTTTCATTTCTACTGTACAGCAAAGTGAATCAGCTCTATGTGTCTATATATCCCCCTTTTTTTAGATTTCCTTTCCATTTAGGTCACATCAGAGTATTGAGTCGAGTTCCCTGTGCTATAGAGTAGGTTCTCATTAGTTATCTATTTTACACTTAGTGGTGTATATATGTCAATCCCAGTCTCCCAATTCATCCCACCCCTTTGTTCCTTGGTGTCCATACGTTTGATCTCTACACGTGTCTCTCTTGACTCTTCTTTCCTTATCATTTTCCAGTCCACCAGGCAAAGGGAGCAGGAGTCGAGGAATTCTAAGGCATTGACCATGTGCACCCACTGCAACAGAGTTTGGAGCTCATGGGAAAGTAGCAGCCAGCTTGAGAGGTGGACCATGATGGACAACTTCAGCCCTGAGAACAGAAAGGTGTTCTGAGTGTGTGTGAACTTGAGAGACAGCTATTTTCTCCTGGCACACCAGGGTCACAACCATCTTTGTTGCCTTTGAGTAGAAAGAACTATGAACAATGGCCTAGAGTAAAGTTGGCAAACGTTTTCTGTAAAGAGCTGGACAGTGTTTTTTTTTTTTTGCTTTGCACACCATACAATCTTGATGTGACTACACAATTCTGTTATAGTGCAAAAAGAGCCATAAACAATATGTAATTGAATGGGATTGGTTATGTTCCAATAATCCATTATTTGGGAATCTCAGTCTAGGCATAAAATAAATTGGCTTTGCTGCTGCTGCTGCTAAGTCGCTTCAGTCGTGTCCGACTCTGTGCGACCCCATAGACGGCAGACCACCAGGCTCTGCCGTCCCTGGGATTCTCCAGGCAAGAACACTGGAGTGGGTTGCCATTTCCTTCTCCAATTCAGGAAAGTGAAAAGTGAAAGTGAAGTCACTCAATCGTGTCTGACTCTGAGCGGCCCCATGGACTTCAGCCCACCAGGCTCCTCCGTCCATGGGATTTTCCAGGCAAGAGTACTGGAGTGGGTGCCATTGCCTTCTCCGAAATTGGCTTTGTCTACTGGTAAAATTTGCTTTCTCACTTTGACATGTCTTGTTTGATAGAATCTCCAAAACGTCTGTGCAACTTAGACCTTTGTACCGAATTGCAAATGTTGGATTGTCAAAGATATATGACTAGCTGGGATAAATCTAATGAGGTGGTTGGTCGAAATAATAACAAGGATACCGCTTGCTATGTGCCAGATACTGTTCTAAGCACTTAACATGATTTAATCCTCACAGCAACCCCATAATTAAGCACAAGCATTATTATTCTCATTTTATTTCCCAGGAAATGGATGCATGAGAAGATTAAGTAATTTGCCCAAGTTTATCCTTCTAGTAAATGATAGAGCAAGGATTTGGAACTAGGTGATGTATCCTATACTGCTCTGCTGCCTGGTATGTTAAGGTCTTACACACATGGGCACACATTTGGAGGTCAGCTGGATATGAGAGTTAATTATGGTGGGGAGCAGCACCCTGAGTTTAAATTTAAAGGTGGGCATAAGGCCTTCTTGGGCTTTCCTGATGGCTCAGCTGGTAAAGAATCCACATGCAATGCAGGAGACCTGGGTTTGATCCCTGGGTTGGGAAGATCCCCTGAGAAGGGAATGGCAACCCCCTCCAGTATTCTGGCCTGGAGAATTCCATGGACTGTATAGTCCATGGGGTTGCAAAGAGTCAGACATGACTGAGCAACTTTCAGTTTCATAAGGCTTTCTCAAGAGCTAGATAATAAATTTATATAAGATGTTCAAAATTCTCTCAAAGTTAAACACTCTAAGCACACAAAGCTTATAAAGAAGACACTGCTGCTGCTGCTGCTGCTAAGTCTCTTCAGTCATGTCCGACTCTGCGTGACCCCATAGACGGCAGCCCACCAGGCTCCCCTGTCCCTGGGATTTTCCAGGGTGACCAATATTCTGACAGCAGCATTCTTAGTATCACTAATGAAAGAAAAAGTGAACGTATTGAAGGATAGCAAATGGTACCATCTCATGAATGGAGAAAACTGAGATATGGAATGATAAATGGAAAAAGAGAGGTAAAGTGAATGCCCAGAGTATATTTAAACAAATTTTTAGACTATTAAGTAAATTATTTTTTAAAATAATAATTAAATGAGATTATTTCCAATGAAGCATTTTGGTAGAAGCTGTGTGTGTTTTCTTAAATGACTGTGCAAAGCGAGTTTGAACAAGCTAAATTGTCTGGAATTAACTTTCAAGGTTAAATTAACAGAAAAAGCAAGAGTAGAACATAAGGAGAATAAGGAAGGAAGCCATCTCCATAGATTCCTCCTTTCCATGAGCCCTGTGGACTGTTTTTTTTTTTTTTTTCCCCTCTGAAGCAGTGTTCTGTAAAGTGCCTGCCTGCCTGCATGCGTGTTCAGTTTCTCAGTCATGTCTGACTCTTTTTGATCCCATGAGCCAGCCAGACTCTTCTGTCAGTGGAATTTTCCAAGCAAGAATACTGGAGTGGGTTGCCATTTCCTCTTTCAAGGAATCTGCTTGACCCAGGAATTGAACCCACATCTCCTGCGTCTCCTGCATTGGCAGACGAATTCTTTACCACAGAGTCACCTGGTCCCTCTCTAAATGCAGTGGCTCAAAACCATCCACTGTGGGACAGAAAGAATATGCTAGAACTTTCATTTCTGTTTTGTTCTCTTTCTTGTAGAATAATCTAAGTCATGCAATCCAGGGTTAGACTGGCAGCTTCATGATGACTGAAGACTTGGATTCATTCTGTCTTCTTGTTCTGCCCTTCTAAGGCATTTCTCATTTGCATAAAGACAATTCAGTGCCAGGGCCACCTTCAATTCAGTTCAGTTCAGTTCAATTACTCAGTCATGTCCGACTCTTTGCGATCCCATGGACTGGAAAACGCCAGGCCTCCCTGTTCATCACCAACTCCCAGAGATTGCTCGAATTCATGTCCATTGAAAGCCGTAAAAGGAGAAGGATTTGAGAAAGAGGAGAGGACAATCAGGAAGTCCCATGTTTTCCTTTTCCCTTCCCTTGGCCAGAGGTTATTCCCAGGGCCATACACAGCTGCAAAGGGGAACTGAGAAATATAAACCCCAGCTCTACCTGCTTGTACCTGTCTTTTACTAAAGAAGAGAGGAGAATATAATTGGTGACAACTAGCTGCCATCCCATAATATTTAAAGGGAGTTTTAGACTTAAAGATCAGTTATGCATTTTCTTTTACAAAAGATGAAAATGACAGTAAGTTTGCTGTGATGACTAACAGCTTTAGGAAAGGAGCTCCACTAACATTCACGAAAATCAACATCTATGCAATATTTCTCTTTAAGGTGATGATGAGAAAGGATTTTTAAAAAATACATATGCTACGGAGGGAACATTTTGTAAAAAGATACTTGAAATTGGATTAATTTTTTTGCTAAAATAATATTCAAGTGAATCACCTATAAAATATTTTATACAGCATGCTTAAAATTTTGTAAATAGAATTTTTAAGTCTTCCAAAGTTGTTTCAATGCATTTATAATAAATTTATTAAAAGTAGAAAAATATAACATATTTGCCTTAATATGATTTTTAGATGTATTTAGATGAACTACTTTTTCATTATTACGTGAAAAGATGAAATTTGACTAGCCCTATTAAAACCTGAAACTTTGGTTACCTATAGGTGAGAAGGAAAAACTGTCAACAAAGTACTTCTCCAAATGGTATGTACAAACTCTTATAAGATTTCCTTTTATGCTATAATGGACCTTAAATTAGATATCAAAAACTATTAAGTTATATTTATCAGGGCTCTAATTTTACTATTAATTTTTAGCATTATTTGGAGCATTATTAATTTGTAACATTGATAAGTGAAGCAAAATGAAAATCTTTACAGATATTATTCACTTGATATTTACTTCATTTTTCTTTGATATAAATATGTTTGTGAATCCTTTATAATATAGCTAACTTAATGGTATGATTTTATATGCCATGTCTGTAAGCATAAATCAATAAACGTATGAATGATGCTGGTACATTAATTTTTGTGATGTAGTGGGAAATCAAAAAGGTTTGGAGAGTAATAGTTTTCAAAAGAGTGTTTTTGCTCCAGAAGGATGGAGCTTTTACTTTTTCAGTTAGAAATAAGAGAACTAGGCTGTACTAAAATTTAAAGTGTAGACTCACACTGATGCACTCACATGCTGTATATGCAAAAGAGCCCGAGTTATCTTCTCTAGTCTCTGGATTAGTTTAGAAACAAAAATCTAGATGCTTTGTGAGGGGTTGAGTCCTGAGCATTCCGAGGGACTAGCTGCACCAGTGTCTTCCACCCGTGCTTTTAAGACTCTAGAAAACTTGTGCATCCATGGCCAGTGCTACTTGCTGGGTAGAAACACCCTTCACTATATTTTTTCCCATATCCCTGTTTATCTTCTTATCAGTTTGCCTAACTCTTGAAACTAAAATTCAGTGTTTCTGGTAGCTGAGTTAGCAAGGTCATGTGAAGAGTTATGCTCAATTTTAGTCCTACAAAGAACAAAGGCATTTTGTATCAACAGTTTGCAGCCCTAGGAATCAGGAAAATTGGGCAATGAAAGACCTCTATGTGTTTAGAGCCCAGAGAAATGTGTGTGTGTTTATTTATTTTTTTATTTTTTACTGAGCATTAGTTCAATGGTATATTGCTACTTCTGCAGTTACCATTTTCTTGGCCTTAGGACAGATTACTTGTCAAACTCTTATAACTCTCTATACCACCTGAAGACATCATGGCTTCCTAAAGTTACTTTTCTACATTAACTTTTAGTTTAAACTCTCATGGCCTATTTTTGTTCTGTGACAGTTCTTCATTTTTCAGCCTTAGCTGAGTTTAACTAAAAAATCACACACAATGGAACTTGGAACTTTTCTCATCTAGGTCTGTCGTTTTCTTTCGTCTTTTAGGGGACGTTGGTGCTTAGTTTCAGGTTGCTTACAACCCATGAAAATCTCAAACTATTTGAGATGTTACTTATAAATACCTAGTAACTTAATCTCATTAAAAGTTTCTAACCTGTATCATTTGTACCTGTTATTCCTGTCCCATTCCTCTAGTATTTCATTCCTCCTAATATGATTTAATCATCTTTTTTAGTCTACATTCTTCTAGGATGAATGATATTTGGTTGGTAGCCAGTTGTCCATTGGTTGATAGCTGCCACCTGTGATGTCATAGTACTTAGGTTCTCATCCTCAAATTGCCCTTGGCTCTATCTGGAGATCCCCAAAGGAATTTTTAAGCTTTTCAGCCATGTCGCCATGTGCCTCAGCTCTGCGTTGACTCTCATTTGTCCATATCTATTAATCGCTGCCTGCAGTGAAAAAGCCAAGATTTCCAAACCTTACAAAAACAGTGCTGGGGACCATGCCAAGAAGAGGCAAGGGGCATCTCCCTCCCCTTTGTGTCTTAAATTATATCAGATGCCAGAATCAGCTTTTCACTTTGTCATCAACTCCCCTCAGAAGTTCTATTAGTTTCTTCCCATTTCTCTGTAGTTGATTTATGCCTAACTCAAAGGACTGGTGGGATAATGATCCTGTCCTTCTCCATTCTTCAGTTAACTCTTCCTCTCTCACACACTTGCTCCCACCCTATCCTTCTGCATTCTCACACACAAAAAATAAAGCATCCACTCATAGTAATGAAGATACTTTACCACTGGACTTGGGTGAAAGTGTATAGGGGATGGGTTTGACATCAAGGGTTAGGGGTGGTCTCTTGACTACATTAGTAGAAAATAGTTAAATATGCTCCCTCATAATTATTAAAGAGAGTTTTCAGCTCATTTGCCATCTCAGTAGCCTCTCTGCATATGTTTCCATTTGTTAATATTTTTTATCTTGAAATGGGACACTTAATTGAACTAATGTTCCAGATGTGACCTGATTAGGTCAGTGCACAATAGTATAGTTAATGCCATTCTTCAAAATCAAATCTAATCAAAGTGGCTTCCTGCTTACAGACCTCAGCTGACTCCCTTTCTTGGTATTTGCCAATCATACTGAATTTATACTGATGGCCTTGCCCTCACTCATCCCAATTTCCTTCCAAACAACGGATGTACAAACTCAGAATTTATCATTTTTCAGTCTTTTCTGTGAATGTTGTTCTCCTCGTTGTCACCAAAAGAAAATTTTTATTCTTCAAACAGTTTTTTCTCTTTTCAGGATTAGATGGCATCTCCAACATTATAGCATAACCTTTTATGGCAATTATCTCTTAAGTCTGTATCACTCACACATTTTCCAAATATTGAGGGCAGAAAATACATATTATTCACTTCCGTTTCACCACTTTTGACCCTCTGCTCCACACACGGAGATGTTCAAAAATTTTTTCAGCCAGTTAAGGAATTATTGTGGCACTAAATTATATTAACTATTTAATTTTAACAATTGCTTTATATTTATTAAATTATGAAATATGAGATGGCTTGTTAAGCTTATTTTTTAAATATTGAATTACTCAGCTTTATTACTAAATTAATTAACGAATGCCCGTATTAATGTTCCCAAATCAATCCTGGCAGAAATGGCTGATGGTTTGTATTTTCTTACTTTTTAGGTATTTTTCTTTTGGTCTTGTCATCTGTCACTTGTACTATAATCATTATTATCATTTTAAAGAAAGAAAATTGAAACTCAAAGCATGTGATTGCTGAATTTTTCCGAACTGGTTGGTGGCATCAAAACCCATGTCATGAGACTCCCCTAGTAGTCCAGGGGTTAAGAATCCATCTGCCAATGCAAGGAACACGGGTTTAATCCCTGGTCCAAGAACTAAGATCCCACATGCTCTGGAGCAACCAAGCCACACACTGGGCTAGAGAAAGCCCATGCGCAGCAACTAAGAGCTTTGCTTCCCAGTGAAGACTCAGTACAAGGAAAAAGCACTCACACACAAAACAGATTCACGTTTTTGCTTTTTTAAAAAATATATGTTATTCTACTTTCTACTATTATTTCTAATTCATCTTTCATAAAAAGAACCTTCAGCTTTTTACTTTTTGCTACTTATTTCCTTAGTTTCTAGATGGTTCATGGTAACAACACAGGATTGAAAATCAAACCTTCAATGTTCACTGCACTGGTTTGAGTCATCGTAGTTTGTTGACCTTAGCAAAGTAATTCAAGCTTTCTGGGCCTCAGTTTTCTTATCTATGAAATGGGTATAATAATTGTAACTACTTCATAAATGATGGTGAGGAGTAAGAGATTTAACATAGGTAAAGCACTTTAATCACTATATATGCAAGCGCTGCATGTGTTTGTAGTTATGATGAGAGTCATCCACTACTTTGTGCTTTTGTTACTTGTCACTAAACTTTATGGCTCTCTACTATAGCTCTGACACCATATCTCAAACAATTGGCCAATATCTTGGATTCTCTCTATATTTTTTAGTAAAATTTTTATTTTGGAGTAGTTTTAAACTTGGAACTTCCCAGGTAGCTCAGTAGTAAAGAATCCGCCTACCAAGAAGGAGACTCAGATTCGATCCCTGGGTTGGGAAGATCCTCTGGAGAAGGAAATGGAAACCCATTCCAGTATTCTTGCCTGGAGAATCCCATGGACAGAGGAGCCTGGCAGGCTTCAGTCCATGGAGTTGGACACGACTCAGCAACTAATAACAATTTTCAGCTCACAGAGAAGTTGCACAGAGAGTTACTATATACTCTTCACCCAGCTTCCTCTAACATTAGCCTCATATCATGGCTGTCCATTTGACAAAACTAGGAAATTAACACAGATAAATATCGTTGGCTAAATTTCAGACTTCCCTGGGATTTCACCAGATTTTCTGCTCAAGTCCCTTTTCTGTTCCAGGACCTAGTCCAGAATACTGCATTGCACTTAGTACTCCAATGTTTTTTTTTTTTTTTTTTTAATGCTCCTTTTAAAATGGGCACCTATGATTGGACTTAAGAGTGCTAATACAGCAATTTTGTCTGGAGGATGGAGGCACTACCTCTTTCATGACCAGGATGCTGCACTTTAAAGACATCTAATCACCCCAATCTCCTGACAGAGACCAAAGTGAGCAGACAGGGAGATAATTGGTTGCCCTACTTGAAGGTTGCACTTTCAGCAGTTAGGGAGCACATGGGAATAAATAGAGGGTAGGAAATGGAGCTGCTGATCAGAAAGCTTTGTCAGGCTCCTGGGATTTGGTCCAGGTTGATGGCTCAAAAGTAAAGAGAGTAAAGGCAGAAATCTTCCAGTCTCTTCTGATAAGAGAGAAAGTTTTTTGAGACACTTACTCATTTATTCAAATATTTATTGAGCAGTTAATATT
Organism: Bos mutus; assembly: GCF_027580195.1. Lineage (NCBI taxonomy): Eukaryota > Metazoa > Chordata > Mammalia > Artiodactyla > Bovidae > Bos > Bos mutus. Next base: position 32,978,610 of record NC_091630.1, on the reverse strand, counting down.
GGTAGACATTTTTCTTGGTGATAGACATTATTTAGAATCTATGAAAATGGTACAATCTTTCTCAAATTAATTCCTTCTTGCAATATAAACAATAAAGAAATATTAATTTTTAAAAATTGTATTGAACAGGAGCAGACTTAGCCCCTAGAATATGTCTTTTTGGTACAAGGATTATTTTAGGCTGATTATTTTATAGAAACAGTAGGGATTGGAAAAGCTATGAAAACCAAGAAGTTACCTTCTTGTAAGAAACATTTCCTTTTATAAAAGGAAAATCTCCATTTGTAAGTGTGTCTCCCTCTCTGTACCAGAAAGAGAAGGATGACTAAATCTCTAGAAACTCTTATCAATGGAGAAAGCAACTGATTTAAATCTGCATAAAAAATTTATAATTGTTTACTGTGCTTTGCTTAATATCTTCCTACAACTGGGTCCTCCCTCCCACATTTTTTTTGTCTTTAGCTGGAGATGGTATTTCAGGTAGTGACTTGGGCCATTTGGGGAAGTACTGAGTTTTCATGGGTATCTTCCATGCATACAGGAGCTATATATAATATTAAACTTTGGTTTGTTTTTCTTTTGTTATTTTGTCTTTTGTTATCAAAGGGTCTCAGGAAGAACTCAGAAGGGTGGAGAGTGCCAACTAACACTGTCACTTACCATCTGGTTCTAGGAGGATTGAGCCATTAGCCCTGTACTTGCTGACCTTGGGGTTGCAAAGAGTCAGACATGACTGAGCGACTGATCTGATCTGAACACACCCTGAAAGGAACTCAAGGTGGAGATCAGGAATGAAGTATTCTGTGCTGTCGGAGAAGGCAATGGCACCCCACTCCCGTACTCTTGCCTGGCAAACCCCATGGACAGAGGAGCCTGGCGGGCTGCAGTCGATGGGGTCGTGAAGAGTCAGACACGACTGATCGACTTCACTTTCACTTTTCACTTTCATGCATTGGAGAAGGAAATGGCAACCCACTCCAGTGTTCTTGCCTGGAGAATCCCGGGAAGGGGGAGCCTGATGGGCTACTGTCTATGGGGTCGCACAGAGTCGGACATGACTGAAGCGACTTAGCAGCAACAGTGCTGTGGGAAAAGTAGCAAAACAGGTTTTCAAGTAACTCTTTTCAGAAGAAAATTTTATGAACCTCAATTCTTGCATCTTCCCATACTTTGGAAAACACTAAAACTGTTAACTAAGACATCTGTTCCTCATGACTAGCAACAACATTTTACTGAGAGGTGTGCTTGATTGCATGTTCCCTTTCTCCAAGTGTGTTAGGCACTCAGACATGTCTGACTCTTTGTAACACCATGAACTGTAACCTGCCATGCTCCTCTGTCCATGGAATTCTGGAGAATACTGAGAATACTGGAGTGGGTTGTGATTTCCTACTCCAGGAGAATCTTCTCTACCTAGAGATCGAGCCTGGGTCTCCCAAATTACAGGTAGATTCTTTACTTTCTGAGCCACCAGGGAAGCCCCCATTCTCCAAAATCACATATACACTGATCTCTCCTCTTACTTCTTCAGAGAAGTTCCTCAGAGATAACCAAAATGCTGTCTCCTGGACTGTAGTCCTCAGTCAGTTCAGTTCAGTCACTCAGTCATGTCCAACTCTTTGTGACCCCAAGGACTTCAGTACACCAGGCCTCCCGGTCCATCTCCAACTCCCGGAGTTAAACTCATGTTCATTGAGTCAGTGATGTGATCCAACCACCTCATCCACTGTCGTCCCCTTCTTCTTCCACCTTCAATCTTTCCTAGAAACAGGGTCTTTTCAAATGAGTCAGTTTTTTGCATCAGGTGGCCAAACTATTGGAGTTTCTCACTTAGGTCCTCGGACCTTCCTTTGTTCTATTTTATCAGGCTTTTACCCTTCTTTGTCTTTAAGCCACCACCATTCTGGGCTTCTTTTTCCTATTCTAACTACCTAACAATTGCAAATTCTTTGAGGACAATGATATGCTTTCTTATAATTTGCATCATTTAATTTTGATTTATTGGTTTATTTAATTTCATGTATTGTAACAGTAGTGAGAGCATAAAAACTAAATATCATTTAAAAAATCTTGACTATGTGTCAGGAGCTGTACTGAATCAAATAAATACTCATTGAATTCTCTAAAGTAGAGATTTGTCTTTCACTCAGAGAGGTTGATGATTGCCTGAACTTCCTCCTTGTGACCTGAAGACTGTTGGGTTCAGAGGATGGATTTAACACCATCTTCTGTGAAGGCTGTATTTCAAGATTGCATTGCCTTATTCTGTGAAATAGAAGCAGATCAGGACTCTGTGGGACTTCTGGGCACAGAGGTCTTTTTGTCCCCTTCCAGCCTCCATGATCTTCCCTGAGTTCCAAAGGGCAGATTTGAATAGTTGCTAATTACGGAAAGGGAAAAGATGCAAAGACATGGGAGGGTCAGGCAGGAAACACTAGTACAACCTTGGGACAGGGCCCTAGTTCTATCTCAAGGAATATACAGAGTGATTTCTTTAAGCCCTTTATAGAATTCAGTTCAGTTGAGTTCAGTTCAGTCACTCAGTCGTGTCCGACTCTTTGCGACTCCATGAATCCCAGCACGCCAGGCCTCCCTTTTCATCACCAACTCCTGGAGTTCATTCAGACTCATGTCCATCGAGTCAGTGATGCCATCCAGCCATCTCATCCTCTGTCATCCCCTTCTCCTCCTGCCCCAATCTCTCCCAGCATCAGAGTCTTTTCCAATGAGTCAACTCTTCACATGAGGTGGCCAAAGTACTGGAGTTTCAGCTTCAGCATCATTCCTTCCAAAGAAATCCCAGGGCTGATCTTCAGAATGGACTGGTTGGATCTCCTTGCAGTCCAAGGGACTCTCAAGAGTCTTCTCCAACACAAGTTCAAAAGCATCAATTCTTTAGTGCTCAGCCTTCTTCACAGTCCAACTCTCATATCCATATATGACCACTGGAAAAATCACAGCCTTGACTACACAGACCTTTGTTGGCAAAGTAATATCTCTGATTTTGAATATGCTATCTATGTTGGTCATAACTTTTCTTCCAAGGAGTAAGCGTCTTTTAATTTCATGGCTGCAGTCACCATCTGCAGTGATTTTGGAGCCCAAAAAATAAAGTCTGACACTGTTTCCACTGTTTCCTCATCTATTTCCCATGAAGTGATGGGACCAGATGCCATGATCTTCGTTTTCTGAATGTTGAGCTTTAAGCCAACTTTTTCACTCTCCACTTTCACTTTCATCAAGAGGCTTTTTAGTTCCTCTTCACTTTCTGCCATAAGGGTGGTGTCATCTGCATATCTGAGGTTATTGATATTTCTCCCGGCAATCTTGATTCCAGCTTGTGCTTATTCCAGCCTAGCGTTTCTCATGTTGTACTCTGCATATAAGTTAAATAAGCAGGGTGACAATATACAGCTTTGATGTACTCCTTTTCCTATTTGGAACCAGTCTGTTGTTCCATGTCCAGTTCTAACTGTTGCTTCCTGACCTGCATATAGGTTTCTCAAGAGGCAGGTCAGGTGGTCTGGTATTCCCATCTCTTTCAGAATTTTCCACACTTTATTGTGATCCACACAGTCAAAGGCTTTGGCATAGTCAATAAAGCAGAAATAGATGCTTTTCTGGAACTCTCTTGCTTTTTCGATGATCCAGCAGATGTTGGCAATTTGATCTCTGGTTCCTCTGCCTTTTCTAAAACCAGCTTGAACATCTGGAAGTTCACGGTTCACTATTGCTGAAGCCTGGCTTGGAGAATTTTGAGCATTACTTTACTAGCGTGTGACATGAGTGCAATTGTGTGGTAGTTTGAGCATTCTTTGGCGTTGCCTTTCTTTGGGATTGGAATGAAAACTGACCTTTACCAGTCCTGTGGCCACTGCTGAGTTTTCCAAATTTTGAAAATTTGCACACTGGCATATTGAGTGTAGTACTTTCACAGCATCATCTTTCAGGATTTGAAATAGTTCAACTGGAATTCCATCACCTCCACTAGCTTTGTTCATAGTGATGCTTTCTAAGGCCCACTTGACTTCACGTTCCAGGATGTCTGGCTCTAGGTGAGTGATCACACCATAGTGATTATCTTGGTCATGAAGATCTTTTCTGTACAGTTCTTCTGTGTATTCCTGCTGCCTCTTCTTAATATCTTTTGCTTCTGTTAGGTCCATACCATTTCTGTCCTTTATCGAGCCCATCTTCACATGAAATGTTCCCCTGGTATCTCTAATTTTCTGAAGAGATCTCTAGTCTTTCCCATTCTGTTGTTTTCCTGTATTTCTTTGCATTGATAGCTGAGGAAGGGAATTAAAACCCAGCAAACAGAAGTATTCTTCTTGCTGGCGAAGGCTACCTTGTTGTTGTTCATTTGCCCAATTGTGTCTGACTCTTTGCAATCCCATGGGCTGCAGCACGCCAGGTTTCCTTGTTCATCACCATCTCCTGGAGCTTGTTCAAACTCATGTCCACTGAGTCAGTGATGCCATCCAACCATCTTGTCCTGTCATCCCCTTCTCCCCCTGCCTTCAATCATTCCCAGCATTAGGGTTTTTTGTAACAAGTCAGCTCTTCTCATCTAGTGGCCAAAGTATTGGAGCTTCAGTTTCAGCATCAGTCCTTCTAATGAATATTCAGGATTGATTTCCTTTAGGATTGATTGGTTTTAATCTCCTTGCTGTGTAAGGGACTCTCAAGAATCTTCTCCAACACCACTTGGGGCCAGGCTAAAGGAATCCGAAAGCTCATCAAGATTACCTGAGATGGAAATGGTAACACACTCCAGTATTCTTGCCTGGGAAATTTCATGGACAGATGAGCCTGGTGTGTTATAGTTTATGTGGTCGAAAGAGTTAGACAGGACTTAGTGACTAAGCCACTATCAAAGGAGTGAAGTGAAGTGAAGTCGCTCAGTTGTGCCCGACTCTTTGCGACCCCATGGATATTAGCCTGCACCAAGCTCCTCTGTCCATGGGATCTTCAAGGCAAGAAGTACTGGAGCGCGTTGCCATTTCCTTCTCCAGGGAATCTTCCCAACCCAGGGATCGAACCCAAGTCTCTCACATTGTAGACAGAGGCTTAACCGTCTGAGCCACCAAAGGAGGGCAGGCCCTATATAACCGTGATCTTATCAGCAACCCCACCCTAGAACCATTACCATAAAACTCATCACTAAACTCCCCTGCCTTTGGGACATATAGTTTTTGAGGGCAGGAGCCTGCTGTGTCTTCCTTTGCCTGGCAAAGCAATAAAGCTCTTCTTTTCTACTTCACCAAAAACTCTCCTTTGAGATTTGATTCAGCACCAGAGCATAGAGGCTGAGATTTCAGCAACAAAATCAGAGTTTGGGAAGACTTTTTGCAAAGCACACAGTTCATATGAGAATAAAGAGCTAAGGCTTACTCTTCAGACATAAGTTGGAATCTGCTCATTTATGAGGGGAGAATGAAGACTAAAATGCTGTTTTGTTTATGTGGTTGAGAGTGAGACATTATTGAAGGATTAAGGAAATCTGAGGAGAGGGCCATAAAATAAGAGTTTAGAAAAGAGAGTGGATTTTCTAAAGCAAAAATAAATTGATCAGAAGCAAAGTCAGTAAATCTTATATCTTTTCTGTGGTGGTAAGTAATGAAAAATAAAACACAGCACAAAACAAAGCCAAAGAACAGAACGGGCTTGGGAGAGGCCTCAGTCTGGAGCAGACCGGCCTCACTGCTGGGTCCTGTCGCTGCCCTCTTCTTTCAGTTGGCCTCGTCTACCTCCACCTCCAACTCAGCAGCATCCCATGGAGGTCATGGGTGGACATGGCTTGGCCATCAGAGGAGGAAAGGCTGAAGCTGCTTCTGTGTTACCCTGCTGCCTGGGCTAAAGATTTTATTTTTGCATTTTCTAATAGCACTGCACAGATTATGACATATAACCTAATGAGGTTGTGCCATTGTTTAGTGTCCCATGAGGCTTCCACAGGCACATTTCCAGCACGTTCTCTCAGAACAGGGTTGTAGTAGGGCTCATCTGTAGAGCAATGTCATCCTTGCCTTTGATGAAGGACAGAGTATCACACCTCCTGTTTTTCTGAAGGTAACCTAAAATCTCTTTTGTTTCACCTCTGTGCCTTTTTATGCCGATTGCATCTACTTGGAAAGAAGTTCAGGGAATAATTATGATTAACAACTATTGTGTGTTACCATTTTTGGGGGGTGGGGTGAGTGACTATAGGTCCTGAAGGATTCCTTGAGATCAACTTAGAATGTGGTCTTCAGAAAAGATTGATACTTCAATCTGAAAGTGGAATACCTATTATGAAGAACTTTACATGCCTCTTGGTTGAACTGCACTTCATTTTGTAGACAAAAAGTTTAAATGCTTTTCCTAAGGCACAAAGTTAGGAGAAGGCAATGGCACCCCACTGCAGTACTCTTGCCTGGAAGAGCCTGGTAGGGTGCAGTCCATGGGGTTGCGAAGAGTCGGACATGACTGAGCCACTTCACTTTCATTTTTCACCTTCATGCATTGGAGAAGGAAATGGCAACCAACTCCAGTGTTCTTGCCTGGAGAATCCCAGGGATGGCGGAGCCTGGTGGGCTGCTGTCTATGGGGTCGCACAGAGTCGGACACAACTGAAGCGACTTAGCAGCAGCAGCAAGGCACAAACTTAGCTATGAGTTCAGTTGTGACTCAAACCCTCATCACCTCATTTCGAAACCAGTGTTTTTTCTAACAAGACACTAAGAAAAAAGAAAGGAAAAAAAAAAGTAAAGAAATCCACTTATAATAAGATACACACACGTGCATATATATTTATCTAATTTGGTTAGAACTAAAGTAAATAGTTTCTTGAATTTTTAAAAGAATTTTTAGAGGCCTATGTTGGGTAAACACCAAAATTTTCTACTCTTCTTGAAAGCCTTTTAGAGGTTTGGCTGTTGGAAATGATTGGCAGTTTTAAGATCAAGGAGACATTTCTATAAGTAAGTCATATTTCTGTGATCAAGTCAAGCATTCTGTTGAGAAACCCATTATATAGTGGTTATTATTTTCCCTCAATAACTATGGAAATCAACTTCATAAAGTAAAAAGAAGCAAAAGCCTCATAGGATAAAAAGATACCAGGGCAGAAGTATCTGTTTCAGCTTCCTGCTTTAGAAGCCCTGTAGTAATTAACATGTGACAAATGGTGGCCCAGTAGGTAGTAGACCACCAGCAATAGTGCATTAAGTTCAAAACTATTATAAGGGAGAAAAAGGACAGAGCAGAGCCTCATCTTGTTACTCATTTTGTGCCTCAGGCATTTGATCCTTTCAGAAATTGATCTCTCCTTATTAGTGAGGAAAGCAATGGGAACGGACCTTGGTCTCACTTGCCATTTAACTTGTGATATCTTGCTTTTACATAAGGTCTATGAATATATGTAAATTAAAGATTTATGCTATGTGCAGCTGAATTCTTTTATTCCTAATCACGTTTGGGAGGGAAGCAGAGTTTTCTGAAATTCTTTTAGTGGAAGAAAATAAGGCATAGACATGTTTCTACTGGTAAGATTAGTTTTCTAAGTACTTTGACTCTGTAAAATGAGGACATGAGCTAGATTATTTTTCAGATATTTTCCAGTACACAAGCCACAAGATTTACAATGTATATATATCGCTATTTCCTCTCTTCTTGGTGATGAAATAGATAGATCTTAAAAATTTATGAGCATGGGGAGGAACTACATATACACACACATTTCTTTCTCTGTCTTTCTCTTTCACACACACACACACACACATGCATTTGCCCAAATTGATACAGCCATTAACAGGTAACACCAAGCTATCTGACTCCAAATTCTATGGCTTATACGGGAGGATCAACAGAAAGGTCTGGAAACTAGGAAGGAACAGTAAGAGCCCAAGTCACATCACCTTTATTCTCAAGTCTGGATTTTATTGCTCTTTCTTGGCAAGTACTAACTACATTCTCTGTCTCTGTCTTTCTCTCTCTCTTTTATTTACTTCTTTCCAAAGGCATTTTAAATGTTTTCTTAGTCCATCTCTCTGATTCCAAAAGAGGATAAACACACAAGATGAATCCCATCTGTATTTCCTATCTTGTTCCTTTGTTCTCTTAAAAGTAGATTTTGGAGAAGAAACACGATAACGTGGAAAAGACTTAGTTTGGTTTTTTAGTTTCTTGGTTTGTAATTTGAGAATGATAAGACATCCCCTGGGATTATTATTAGTTATGTAGCCCCACTTGAAGCTTTAGTACCACAAGATTGGTATATGCTTCATCACAAAGGGTAATCTTCCCATAGTATTGATAAAATGGAATGGGGAAGACTTGGGGAAAGAGGAGATGTGGTTGCCTAGCCTATGTAGTAGGAAAAAGCAATGGCAACCCACTCCAGTACTCTTGCCTGGAAAATCCCATGGATGGAGGAGCCTGGAAGGCTGCAATCCATGGGGTCGCTAAGAGTCGGACACAACTGAGCGACTTCACTTTCACTTTTCACTTTCATGCATTGGAGAAGGAAATGGCAACCCACTCCAGTGTTCTTGCCTGGAGAATCCCAGGGACGGAGGAGCCTGGTGGGCTGCTATCTATGGGGTCACACAGAGTCGGACAGGACTGAAGCAACTTAGCAGCAGCAGCAGCCTATGTAGTAAGAATGTCAATTTTCCTTTACAGTGTATATTAGCAGAAGAAGATATTCTTTTAAGGGGGATGAGATCCTGTGGAGGGTCTTGCTATGAGCCATCTGGTGCAGGTGTAATTGAAGGGCTCTGTGCCATGCCAAGGCACATCCAAGTGGCATCACCATCTCTATTTTCACATGTTGCTCAATATCTCTTTGTTAATAACAAATTCTGGTTATGATCAAGTCTCAACTGGCATTAAAAATCTTCAGGGAAATGATGAAGATTAAGAAGTAGTGTTATTGGAGATTTAGATGTCACCAGATATGTTCATTCCCTTGTTTCACATTACAAGGGAATCATTTCTTTATTCATCCAACATTTATTGAGTATTACAGTGAACCAGGAGCAATGGAATAAACATAACGAATAACAATGACAACTAACATTCATTAGGCGTTTCCCATGCCAGACTTTTTATATTTTGTGTTTTATAAAAATGTTGATTATGTAGTTTTCACAACAAACCCATAGAGTAGATACTGTTATCATCCCATTTTAAGAGTGAAGAACTAAGTAGGGCTTGAAGATTTAAAAAAGCTTATACTTTAGCAGGGACGATTAAATAATAAACAGTTGGAAAATGAACTCTGTAACAGTGTTTATTATTCCACTGCAACACAACCTCTTCCACAAGAGTGATTAACTCTGACTAGAGACATTAATGGAGAAGGCAATGGCACCCCACTCCAGTACTCTTGCCTGGAAAATCCCATGGATGGAGGAGCCTGGTAGGCTGCAGTCCATGGGGTCGCTAAGAGTTGGATACGACTGAGCGACTTCCCTTTCACTTTTCACTTTCATGCATTGGAGAAGGAAATGGCAACCCACTCCAGTGTTCTTGCCTGGAGAATCCCAGGGACGGGGGAGCCTGGTGGGCTGCTGTCTATGGGGTCACACAGAGTCGGACACGACTGAAGTAACTTAGTAGTAGTAGTAGTAGAGGCATTAAAACAAGATATCCAACTTGAGTTCTTTCCTAAAGATGATGTGAAAAAAAAAAAAAAAATCACCTGGTTGACAAAGCAGAGAGGAGTATGCAGACTGAAGTGCTATCTCTAATAGGCATGGGTATTTAAGAGAAGTGTGGCTTCTGCAAGGAAAATGCAAGTAGTTCAGAATGGTTCAACTGTAAGGATATAATCAAGCTAGAGAGATCAGAAATATGCCTATCATTAAAGCTTTTGAGTTGTAGAAATTCAGATTTTTATTCTCTAAGCAAAGGATAAGAGCTCTGGGGTTTTTTATGACCACAGAAATGCCACGATGCAACTTAAAATTGATTAAAAGGGAAGGGGGTGAGGATAGGGGAATCTCTTAATAGGACTCTGAATTAATCTTTGTGAGAAATAATTAGGAACAGATTAGTAGTTATTGAATTAAGAATAGAGAGGAGGGGGCAAATTTAACAGACACTTAAAGAGTTAAAATCTCCTAAATTGGGTTAGTGGGAGGAAAGATTGAAGCCGAATTGCAGAAAGAAGCACAGTCAAGAGACCAAGAGGAAAAAGTCTTGATCGTGCTTGATTTTGTAGCCTAATTGCTGAGGCTCAGCTGTACCCCTGCCTCTGTGGCTGGGTTACATCAATTACCTTTTTGTTCTAAGCTAGTTCAAATTGGGTTTTTGGCATCTTCAGCAAAAAAAGATTTTGGACTAATATACCCAGGAACCACAAACATTTAAGTTTTAGGAAGTGGAAGAGACAATCCAATACAGGATCTGACCTCACAGATGTGGATTATTGAAGTTGAATGTTCAGCCAAATAGATCATTCCACTTTCAAGACATGAAAACATGATGCTCTTATGCATCTCTTGATATCATTTGGGACTAGAGGTGCTGATCCTTAATCCAAGCTTGTCCCTTTGCATAGAAATTATGTGAAGAACAGAGAGTTTCCAGAAGAGTTCCTCTTCAATTCACTGCTGTAAATTGTGGTGCTATGATTGATGCCATAATGAACTAGATTAAAAGGTGGGCAAAATTTGTGAAATATCGAGTGAGTTGAAATCATTTAGCATGGAGAAAGGAAGGCAAGAGCACAAAATTGCTGTCTTGAGTTATTTGAAATGTACTGAAATGGAGTTCCATGACAAATGTTTCTTTCTCTCCACTGAGGCCAGAGCAAGAGGAAATGGATTCAAGTTGAAGCCGGATCTATTTAGGTGAATTATATTAGAGAGCTTCCTGACCTTGAAGGCTATTTGGCATAGGAATGGATTGCTAAGCCAGGTCAAGGAATCTCTTTCTCCAGAGAGAGAATCAGAAGGATGAAGGGGATTTGGGAAGTCATTTAGGCAGATGGAAATTGATCCTCATTTTAAAAACCAAGCCCCCACAAGGAAGAAAAGCCGTGCCTTCATACCAGTACCTAACAACCTTCACTTTGCTGTCAAACTTGCCTTTGCAGCTTTAAACCATTTTCTCATTTTCTCTTCCCAGTTAAGGTAGAGAATAGTTAGTCAGCATCTTTAAAATATTTGACTACTCTAAAGGTCAATATTAAACCACCATTCACATCCTCCTTGCACGCTAAATAATCCATTTTCTGTAGCCTTTTCTCTTAAGTATTACTTCCTAATCCTTTAATTGTCTTTGTGGTTCTCCTGCGAAAAGTCTCCAAGATTTCATATCTGTCTGTAGTTCAGAGCCCCAAACTGGACACAATCCTCTAGTAGGGATTTTAAATGCTGAATACAGTAGACCAGTTGTTTCTGAGTTGTTACTTTTACTCCTGTTCATGTGATTCAATTTAACTTTTGTTTTTAATTTTTTTTTTAAAGCAGTGATACCTTGAACAATGCATGCTTACATTGAGCTTGTTACATTTGTCTTGTGTTCTCATCTTATTTTTACCCCAGTGTTAATTCCTGGCATCTCATAAAATATCCAATAATTGAATGAATGAATTAAAGTTCCAATGACAACATTTTGGATAGCTAGTTGTGTTGTTGGGAGGATCCAATTAGATTATTTTTCAAATTTTCTTTTTTTTTTTTAAACTTTTGGCCCTTGCCTCACAGCATGTGGAATCTTAGTTCCTTGATCAGAGATGGAATCCACACCCTCTGAATTGGAAGTGGGGAGTCTTAACCACTGGATCACAAGGAAGCTCCCACATTAGATAATTTATGATACACCTGAATGCATGCTTTTCTTTCACTGAAAAATTTGTGTGCTTCTAATTTGAGTATATTCCTTCAGTGTTCTATCATATAGTTCAAAGTAGTTTTGAAATCATTTGTTTTTGCAGTATGTATAGTGAAAAGCCACTCTAGTTTGTTTATTGTTGGTCATTAAAAGTTATTAATGATAATGGCAAAGAAATAAAATTTTATATAACAATATAAATATCTCCTTTTACCCAGAGCCAGCCAGACCCCAGAAGTAATGATGGTCAAGAGTTTTCTATTCTGGGGCTTCTCTGCTGGTCCAGTGGCTAAACCTCCAAGCTCTCAATGCAGGGGGACTGGGTTTGATTCCTGATCAGGGAACGAGAGTCTTCCCTGATAGCTCAGTTGGTAAAGAATCCACCTGCAACATGGGAGACCCCGGCTCAATTCCTGGGTCAGGAAGATCCCTTGGAGAAGGGATAGGCTACCCACTCCAGTATTCTGGCCTGGAGAATTCCGTGGACTGTATAGTCCATGGAGTCGCAAAGAGTCGGACATGACTGAGTGACTTTCACTTTCACTTTCAGGAAACTATATCCCACATACCACAATTAAGAGCTCACATTCTATAACTAAAGATCCCACATGCCAAAAGTAAGACCCGGTGTAGCCAAATGAATAAATGTATTTTTTAAAAAGAGATTTTTTTTTCTTTAATTTCTCCTCTGTTACACAAATGATATCTTACTGCATATAATATTTATTATCTTTTTTTTTTTTTTTTACTTTTATCCCACTGGGTATGGTACTTTAAAATATAGGCAGAACCTTATAATCCTTCTAATCCTCTTGTGTCATCATTTTAACCCAAGCCACATCATCTCTTGTGAATTATTGCAATTGCTTTCTAATTTGTCTCTTTGCTTCTATTTTTGCATTCAGACTCTATTCTCCTCACAACAGGCAGAATGGTCTTTTAACATAAGATGGATTTTACCATCCTCTTGGTTTTAGCCCATGTCACCCAGCATTAAAGACAAATTCTTAGAGTAAGTACCATTGCTATTGTTTATGCCCCACATTTACAATCAGCCCAGCTTCCTTGCTATCCTGAAATGTGCCAGGTATAATTCCCTCAAATCTATGTGCTGGCATTTCACCTTCCCAGAATACTCTTTCCTCTTAAGTCCACAGAGCTATTCTATCCACATCCCTTATCTGATGCACCTTATCAGAGAGGACTTGATTAATAGCACCCTAAGCCTGTGTAGATGTTAACCCTACTCACCCATATTTTGGATCTTCCTCTTCATTCTGGAATGGACTAGGGATAGGAATTTTGCTTACCCAAACCCCAGTACTTAGAAAAATACTTAGGATATAGTAAGTGCTCAATAATTGTTTGATGATTTAATAAATGATCTTCATAACCATATGGTATGGGCTTCCCTGGTGGCTCAGTGGTAAAGAATCCACCTACCATTGCAGGAGACACAGGTTTAATCCTGGGTCAGGCAGATCCCTTGGAGAAGGAAATAGCAACCAGTATTGCCAGGAAATACTGGAGAACCAGTGTTCTGGCAACCCTGGTTGAACCAAATGGGAACCACTCCAGTATGCTTGCCTGGGAAATTCTATCGACAGAGGAGCTTGGCGGGCTATAATCCATGGGGTTGCAGAAGAGTTGGACATGACTTAGCAACTAAAATGACAACAAAACCACATAGTATGGCGATCATTCTATATCAGCGAGTATGAGCTCTACCTTACTTGGTTTTTAGTTATATGGATGTATCATAGATTATATGGATATTTCAGATTATTACATTATTAGCTATTTCTGTTTTTTATTTTCCTATTAAAATACGCTGCAATAAAATGTAAATCTATTTTCCACTGTGTATTATTACAATAATATGAAATATTATCTTTAGGATAAATATTAACATCAGATATTCAAAATCAAGATACTATGAAATTTTAATTCAAAATTTAATTCCTTGGTATGTTGCCAAATTTTATGGTAAAGAAACTGTGGTGATCTAGAAATATGAGTATATAAGAGCATAAGGAGAAGGTATGAGAATGAATACCACAGAGAAAGAAACATTTGTCATTGATGCTTAATTTGTCAAAGAGACATGATATTTGAAGTTGGGATTGAACTGGGAAATCTGAGGAAAATGTGTGTGTGTGTGTGTGTGTAGATGTTGACCCTTTCCATGTGAATGAATGTGCCTGACAATGTGACCATTCTCTTGCTAGTGAAAAATATGTGTAGAATCTTTTCTGGTGTGTGATTATGATCAGTACTTCTCAAATACTGCTCTTTTAACATTATTTGCATGGATGCCGATGAGACCAGGCAAAAAGGTCATGCTGAGAAAGACTGAGCCTCTTCGTCATTCAGAAAGTAGGTTATTACCCTTGTTGCATAAAATTCCACCATGTATATTCTGTACATCCCTTCCAATTCAGGAGACTGAACTCTTTTACTCATTCTGAGAAAGAACACCCCAATAAGTTACACAGCAAACAGTAAGTGATTTGCCTAAACCCACACAGGAAGCCACCAGTATACAGGAATAGAATCAAAAGTTTCTGATTCCTTTCCTTTGCTGATGCCACTAAATGTGTCAAAACACTTCAAGGTCCTTCTTTCAAAGTAGACGGAAAACGTTTCATCAAAGTCTGTGTTTCTGAAATTCACCTTCTAAAGGAAGAATATTTTAAAAAGAGTTGCTAGAAAACAAATATTGCAGTTATATGTTTTCCAAAGCTACTCTTTGGAAATACTAGCTTCTATCTCTCTTTTTCTGTCCCTTTCGTTTACTGCCTTCCGTTGGGGCAGGGCTTCCATGGTGGCACAATGGTAAAGAACCCGTCTGCCAATGCAGGAGATGCAGGAGACGTGGGTACGATTCCTGAGTCAGGAAGATCCCGTGGAAATAGGAATGGCAAGCCACTCCAGTATCACATGGAGAATCCCATGGACAGAGGAGCCTGGCAGGCTACAGTCTAAGAATCGGACATGTACAGAGCACGCACACTTGGGGCAGGGTCGAGAGGGAGCCATTCCAAAGGAGAGATCTGTGGGTCCTTCTGGGAAGGTGCTATGTCTGCCCACCTGACCCAGTGCCAGGATATAGGAGGCACTTGAGACATGGTCATTTAATAAATAAGTGAATAAGAAAAAAGATGCATTAAAAAGTATTAATATGGAGAGTGACTGCTTCACAGGGTACAAGATTTCCCTTTGGGCTACTGAAAAAGTTTTACAAATAGATGCTGGTGATGTTTGCTCAACATTGCAGTATTCACTGCGATAGTCATTGTGATACTTAATGCTTTTAAATTATATACATTAAAATGATTACAATGGTAACTTTTATGTTATGTGTATTTTATTATGATAAAAATGTTAAAATATTTTTAAATTAAAAGTTGCCTTGCTGATTACCCCTTAGCTGAGAAATTTTATCTGCTAATAAGCATCCTTTTTGAGTATCAGCGATTAGTTCAGGTGAATTTGCAAATGAAGACATCTGAAGTAAACTGAAGTAAATTAAAATAAGCATCTCATTCTCAGTTGTAAAGCTTTATGAATACAGTTGGTGCTTCATATTCATAGGTTCTGAATCCACAGATTCAACCATTTTTTGTGGATTGAATATATATATATATATATATATATATATATATATATATATAATTCCAGAAAGTTCTAAAAACCAAAACTTGAGTTTACCATGTGCTGGCAGCTATTTAAATTGTACTGACAACTATTTCATAGCATTTTACATTGCATTAGTAGATATGATTATGGGAGGATATGCAGGGGTTACCTGCAAATACCACACCATTTTATTTAAAGGATTTGATCATCCCAGGATTTTGGTATCTGCAAAGGTCCTGGAACTCATCCAGGGATACTGAGGGATCCGTCTACTTGCCACTGATTAGTTTAACTTCTTTTAGAACTTCATCTAGGTGGACTCACTCATATGTACTATTTTGTGTATGACTTCTTTTACTCAGCATATTTTTGAGATTCAGTTTATACAGTCATATTTTTTCAAGACTAAAATGGAACTTACAAAAGCAAAGTTTGAATGAGGTCCTCCAGTGCTTACAAAAATGGCATTACTTAAATCTGTTGACTCTGAAAAACACCAGCAATAAAATCTAGACCTCATCGAGGGATATATAAAAAATTTTCAAGTGGCTGAGCACTCAGAAAACACATATTTAGGAATATTGCATGAATCATACTGACACTGAAAAGTACAAAACGCATTCCTGTTTTGCTCTGTGCCCTGTGGAATTGCACACAGGAGTTTGTTCTGGAGTCAAAGATGTAGTGTTTTTTCTAAAGTCAGCAAGAGCTCCTGCTCAGATCAAGTCGGTGAAGGATGGAGCAAAACCAGATACAGGCAGATCTTCATTGTTAAAAACCATGCATCTGCTTCCAATGATGGGTACCAAATCATCTGTCTAGATATTTTATATTTTCTTACCTAAAGTGTGAAACGCTGTATACCTAAAAGCAACAGGATACATTTAACGAAATCCTGCAATCCCGTTTTCTAGATGAAATGGCCATCACAGGGAGAGCTGATAAAACTGAATTCTATTGCTGAGCAGTTATATTTCAAGCTTCAATTCAAGTGCTTCAAGTTTACTTTAAATGACCTGATGCAAACATATGATTTAGATCTTTAAGTAAGAACTATAGAAGCTCTGCCAGGCTCCATTATTTAGTCTTGAAAGTTCCATTATTTCCAGACATCCCAAAGGCAGAGGCTGCCAAGAAATGGGAGGAACAGAAGGCCCTATCAAGAGATGTCCTGCCAGGGAGATGACAAGATAGATATAATTTCAACACCATTCTAATTTGCTTTGCTGACCAGAAGGAGAAGATTCCAGCTTTCTCCATCAACAAAATCTTCCACAACTGAGAACTCTATTTTAAATCCTGTCAGCTGAATTCTCCTCCCACTCTCCATGCATGCCTGCATTTTCCAGGTGCAAAAAACTAGTTAAATTTTGAAAATGTTTTGCATAGGTTGAGGGGGAAGTGAGCAAATATGTAGAATAGCAAGAAGTAGAATCTTTGAGAGTAAAGCCTACTTGTTTTTTACCTTTATAGAATTCATTTAAAAATTAATGCAATAGAGAATTTGAAAGAAGTCCTAAAGCTATCTAGAGCTCCAAATTGACTCTCAAAGTAATTTCTTAAAGAATGTGAGACATCTTTGTTCCTGAACTTACTTCAAACTAGATAAAATTTTCATCTGTCTGAATGTAGAATGATATGGCTGATGGTAGGCTATGGAACTAGATGATATCAATATTTATTACATTTATTACATAACTTTTATAAATCCATTGAAATAAAATAATTTAATTTTCCATTCAGTAATAAATCACAAAAATATTTTATAACACATTTTCTGGAATGATAGCAATTAAATTCTCAAATTTTAGAATTGTATGCCAATTTTTAAATAGTATTTCTTTAACTGAGTGTAGATTTCAAACAATAACTCACAGTTAACCTTTTGACTTCTGTTAAATTTAAAGGAAGGATTAAATTTTAATAAAGTCAAGATTAGAATTTTTTATTTTAAAATGACCATGTGTTTAGCATTTTGCTCTTTCATCAGAAATTTTTCCTTGTGTTCTTTTTTTTCTTATGGATTTTATTAATAGTACCCTAGATAGTAAGCTAAACTTTGTGCATTTGATCTTTTTTGCTTCCGTTTATTCACTTAGTGAATATTTATCGAATACCTTCCAATTGTTAGGTTTTGGGCAGAACAGCTACTAGACTCCTAGAGGCTTCACTCAGGCAGGACATTCATTATTATTATTTGAAGATACTCAGAGCTTGGGCGTACCTTGTGCACGCATGCTCAGTTTCTCAGTCATGTCTGACCCTTTGCGGCCCCATGGACTAACCAGACTCCTCTGTACATGAATACTGGAGTCAGCTGTCATTTTCTTTTCCAGGTTGTGCCTTAGTTAAGCAATAATTGAAAATGCTGCAAGATTCTATGCATTTACCCCCAAAAGTCAACAAAAGTATTTATTCCTCGGCTGAATCAAAATGAGCCCCTTCTAATTGAGAAAATGAGAATTACGGACACAGACCTTAGTAGGGTTGTTTTCCCCAAGAGCTCATAATTTGTCAGAATATTGATCAAATAGTATGCATTAACACAGACTTGACTGGAAGTCTTTTTCTTTTTGAAGAAAAGTCGTTTTCTTTTTGACTCATCCAAATTACTGTTCTCACATTTTCAATATACTGTATACCAATCACTCTTTTTGAATTTTTGGAATGTTTCTTGTCAAATGCTAATTCAACGAGAGATTGCATTTTCTAGTATTTTTAAGTGCTCTTTTGTGTGTCATTTTCTGTGAAATTTGAAAAATACAGAAAATAAGAAAATAAAAAGGTCACTCATAGTTGAATTCTCCTTTCCTTCTAATATTTTTCTAGCATAAGCTTTACTTTTACATGGATGTAATCCCAGTTTATATTCAATTTATGAAGTAGTTTCTCTTTGACTATAATATT
Organism: Bos mutus; assembly: GCF_027580195.1. Taxonomy (NCBI): domain Eukaryota; kingdom Metazoa; phylum Chordata; class Mammalia; order Artiodactyla; family Bovidae; genus Bos; species Bos mutus. The sequence continues at coordinate 32,960,241 of NC_091630.1, read as the reverse complement.
GTTAACATTAAAAAATTTAATACACTGATTATAAAAGTTATTTTAATGGTTACTTAATATCCTACTGAGTAAATCCTTCAAAATGTGTGCTTAATTCTCAGGTCACCACACATTCATACGTTTTATGTCTTTCAGATGGAGGTTTCCTGTTAAGTAGTGGCCCTCTGTATCCTAATAATTTCTTTTGCGTTTAACTCATTTTTATAAGTGCATGTAAATATATATAACTTTGTTTTAATAGTAATTGTCAAGTGTATTGTTTCTATACCTTTATCTCCAGTTGTCCTATCAATGTAATTTAGGCCCATCTCTTTATAAATACCGTGCAATTGGATTTTATAATTCAATCTGAAAATATTTTTCATTAATTTATTATATATCAGAATATATATAGTATAAAATCATATATTTATATCATTATTTCTATACTAAATATATGGTTATATTTATTATAGTTAATTATCCATCTTTTTTAAAGCTTTTTGTTTTGAAATAATATTAGATTTACAAGAGTTGCAAAACTAGTATGCAGATTTTACAAATACCTGCACCCGGCTTCTCCAAATAAATCTCACGTAACTGTAGTGTAATTATTCAAGCCAGCAATCTAACATTAATGCAGCATTATTAACTAGTTACACACCTTATTCATATATAATCAATCAATTGTCCCACTAATATCTTTTTTTCTTATCCAGAGTGCAATCTAATAGTCCACATTACACTTAAGTGTTGTAGCTAGCTTTATTATCCTCCAATATAAGACAATTCTTCAGCATTGTTTATAACCTTAACAGTTTTGAAGAATTCTGTCCAATTATTCTGTAAAATGTCTCTCTGTTGGATTTTTCTGTTGCTTTTTCACGGTTAGATTGAGGTTATGCATTTTTGGCAAGAATATCACAACAGTAATATTTTGTGGTTTTCAATACACAATATCATAATGTACATTATGTATATATATGTCTTATTACTGATGATTTTTAACTTTAATAATTTGTATATGATGATATCTCTCAGGTTTACCCACAATAAATTACCATTTTCCCCTTTACAATTACTAAGTGTCTTGTAAGAAGGTACTTTGAGGTAAGATATATAGTCTCATCATATTTTCACTTGTTAATTTTCAACCTCCATCAGTGCTTTATGTCTGTAACAGTTATTACTGTGTTGGTTGTCAAATGCTGATTTTTATTTCCATTATTCCTTTTACATTTATAAACTGGACTTCTATTGTAGAAAAAATTTGTCTCGTCTCCTTCACTTATTTATTTTTTCAAGTATTTATGCCACTATGGATTTATGGTTATTTTATTTATGGATTGTAATCCATTACTATCATCACTTACTGTATTGCTCTAATTGCCCAAAATTTAGTTTTGGGGGACTACTTCAAGTTTGCTCATATATCCTTTCAACATGCTCCCGTCACATTTTGAATTCTTCCATACTTTGTAGTACCACACTATCTCATATTTTCTCTGCCCCAGTGCTGGAATCAGACTATTTACCATGTAGTCCGTGTTCCTTTTACTATTGAATGGCATGTAGAAGTCAAGATCTGGTTGCTAGATGTGCTCATTGCTTTTGTGATGTCATTGCTTCTAGAGCCTCTTAAGAGACCAAAACTACTAAATATATGTAGGTGCACACATGGGCTTGAGTTTAGGCATACCCATGCACCGATTTCTGTCTGTATATATAGATTAAAAACCATGTGTTCATAGTAATACCTCTGATATCTTTTCTTATTTGTAATTTCTTTTTCCAACATTGTGGCTCAGCTGGTAAAGAATACGCCTGCAATGAAGGAGGCCTGGGTTCAATTCGTGGGTTGGGAAGATCCCTTGGAGAAGGAAATGGCTACCCGCCCCACTGTTACGGCCTAGAGAATTCCATGGACCGTATAGTCCGTGGGGTTGCAAAGAGTCAGACACGACTGAGCGATTTTCACTTTCACTTTCCAACATAGATGATTCAGAGAACTGGCTCACATTGTCTGCAATATACTTAATTATTTGCTCAACTCTAGCTGTATACACTGTGTCCTTGGGACTCCAGTGTGTGATTTTCTCACTTCTCCTGCCTTGCCTCAACTTTGGTTGTGAACTCAGTGTGTATCCTTTCTTTCCTCCAGAAGTAGGATTTTTTTCCCCCTTTTTTTCCCCTTAGCTTCAATGTGTATTCGCCTGTGCTTCAAGTGTTGCCCTGCTGCTGCTGCTGCTAAGTTGCTTCAGTCCTGTCTGACTCTGTGCAACCCCATAGACGGCAGCCCACCAGGCTCCTCTGTCCCGGGGATTCTCCAGGCAAGAATACTGGAGTGGGTTGCCCAAAGAATGTGTTTTTCTACTCATTCCGTATAAATTAAGGCTTTTGCTCTACAGGGAAGAGAGGGGACAAGAGGCTAAAGGAAATTTCAGGCTTCTCTTCCATAGTTGCTGTTTACTGCCTCTGGGTATGCACCACAATAGACTCTTTTTTGAGGGTATGCAGACACTGAAGTTGATGAATGCATTTAAGCTTCATCCAATCTATCAGCATTCTCTCACCTTTCAATGATTTTTTGGTTATTCTTGCAAATTCTTCTTTGGTTGCATCTCATCCAGATAAATGGGTGTTTGCATGTCCTCTCTCTTTGAAGATGTTTGTCTGTCCTTGGGTTGGGATGATTGCTTGATGGTGACTTCAGTGTCCAAGGAGTTCTCAGAGAGTTTTGGATTCTAAGTCAGTTCTTTTCAATTTTGAGGGTGGGAATGATGCTCCTCTCAACTCTCATATCCCTTAATGAAAGGCAGATGTGATTCAGGAATGGTGCTTTTGTGTATTTTTATTTATTCTTTCTTGTTCTATATTGTTTTAAAGAGTGCTTTAAAAATGGATTTTAAGAAATTATCTTTCACATTCAAGTCTTTAATTTACTTAGTAGTTTTTTATACATGGTTTGATTTTTATATATGGTAATGAGATATATCTATATATATGTATCACCTACATTATGATATTATGTACTGAAAACTACAATTCACTGAAAATAGATTTTTATGATATGACTTGTATGATTTGACTTGACTTTAATATATAGTTTGAATTTAATTTCATTTTTAATATGCTATTGAATATTTTTTTTCCATTCTCCACTGGTCTGCAAAGCCACTTTTGCATGTATGTTTATGTCTGGCTCTGTTTATGGGCTCTTTACAATTTTTCATTGCTTAGTTTTATTTCTGAATTAATGCCAGATTATCTTAATTCCTATAATTTAAACAAATCTTAATTCTTGGTTGGCAAAGATCACTCCTTTATTATACCTCTGTAGATGTATCTTGACTCTTTTGGGAAACATAAATTTCTAAATAACAATTTCCAAATAAATAATTAAATTTCCAAATAATTTAAATCAGATTGTCAGGTTTCTTAAGAATAATCTGTTGGCACTTTGGAATTAAATTGAAATGATTATTAAATATTGAAATAATTGATATTCTTCTACATTTATTTTACTTACACTGTAACAGGGGGCTTTCCTGGTGACTCAGATGGTAAAGAACCCACTTGCAAAGAATGCCAGAGACCTGGTTTGATCCCTGTGTTGGGAAGACCCCATGGAGAAGGGAATGGCTACCCATTGCAGTATTCTTGCCTGGAGAGTTCCATGGACAGAAGAGCCTGGCAGGCTACGCAGTCCACGGGGTTGCAAAGAGTGGGACACATGACTGAGTGACTAACACTTTCACTTTCACTTTTCACACTGAAACAGGGTAAGTCTCTTCATAGGTTGAGATCTATTTTAATGTTGTTGAAGACAATTCCAGTCAGGATACGCTAAGTTTTTTTTTATCAGTTCAGGTCAGTTGCTCAACTAAAGTTTCAGCTTCAGCATCAGTCCTTTCAATGAATATTCAGTACTGATTTCCTTTAGAACAGACTGGTTGGATCTCCATATTTAGTTAATATTAACTGCTTACTAATCATCTTTTTCAATTCTTCAGAGGATTAATCTAATATTTTTCTAATATCTTAAATTGAATTATATTTCATTTGTTAATTTTGAGACCAGATTATTTTCTAAAATAAGCATTGAAAGTTTAATATTTCGTTTATTACCACTTTTTTATTTTGGGATATCTTTTTTGGGTGGCTCTTTTTAAAATTTTATTTTTAAGTATTTCCTATATGGCTAATATTCTATACCAGACTTTCAATTACTATAGCAGAAATTTTAATTAGGATTTTATGTAGATTTGTAGAAAAATGTTGACATTTACAAACATGATATATCTTTTAATTTATCAAATTCTTCTTTAATTCCATTGCAAAGATTTATAGATTTTATTGTACAGATCTTGAACATATTTTGTTAAATATATCCCTAACATTTTAATGCTATTTTAAAAAGAAATTTTAAATTTAATTTCCAGTTCTTCATTGCTAGTAAGTAAAATACAATCAGTTTTTCTATATTGTTCTTTTCTACTATGGCCTCACTAAATTTTCTTATTTGTTTTAGTAAACATTTTGCAAAAGTTTTAGGAATTTTAATATCCATGATAATGCTGTCAGTTAATGCCTACAGTTTTATCTCCTTCTTTTCAATATACATGGCTTCCTTTTTTCTTATTTTATTATTATGCCTTGGATTTCCATTATCAGGTGGACGGACTAGAGGTAGAAAAAGCAAATACCTTTGCCTTATTTCCAGTCTTTGGGTGAAAGTATTTTATCTTGCACCATTTAAATATGATGTTAAAATAAAAGTAAATTTTTGATAGATATTCTTTATTTGGATGAGGAGTTCTTGCCTGTTCCTAGTTTGTTTAGATTTTAAATCATGATAGATTTTTAGTTTGGGCAAGTGACTTTATTGCCACCATTTATATGTTTATTTATTTTTTTAAATTGTGAAGCAACATTGAATTTTGAATGTTAAAATAAACTTTCAATTCTAGAATAAATTCTGCTTGAAAGAAAGTGTTAGCTACTCAGTTGTATCCAACTCTTTTGTGACCTCATGGACTGTAGCTTGCCAGGCTCCTCTGTCCATGGAATTTCCCAGGCAAAAATACTGGAGTGGGTAGCCATTCCCCTCTCCAGGGGATCTTCCTAACCAAGGGATCGAACCCAGGTCTCCCACATTGCAGGCAGATTCTTTACTGTCTGAGCCAGCAGGGAAACTCTACTTAGTCGATGTATCTTCTTACTTTTTAATACATATTGCTTGATTCAAATTTTAATCTGTGTTGTTTGATTTACATTTTAAAAGAAGTTTTGGTCTGAGTTTTTGTAAATCATTTTCCTTGTAAGCCTTTCTTGGTTTTGGTATCAGTACGATGCTGGCCTCAAAGAATAGGTTGAAGTGTTTCTTCTTTATATTTTGAATGATTGAATTCAGAACTGGTGCTATTTCTTTCCAGTGTGTTTGAAAAAATTCACCAATAAAGCCATTGGTTTGGAGATTTTTGTAGGAAGGTTTTTACAGATTTACACATTTAGAATTTACAAATTCAGCTTAGCAAAAAATTAAGCATATTTGGATAATCTGGGTAAGTCCCTCAGTCATGTCTGACTCTTGTCATGACCATATTTGTAACATGGACTATAGCCCTCAAGGCTCCTCTGTCCATGAAAATTTCCAGGCAAAAATACTGGAGTAGTTTGCCATTTCCTTCTCCAGGGGATCTTCCTGACCCAGGCATTGAACCTGGCTTTCCTGTACTGCAGGCAGTTTCTTTACCATCTTGCCACCAGGGAAACACTTTGGATATTCGATTTCTTCTTAAATCACTTTTGGTAATTTGCATCTTTTAGGAAATTTGTCCATTCTACCTGTGTTTTCAAATTAGACAGCAAAAAGTTATTACTAAAGTTCCTTATGTTCCTTAATATATTTTAAGTTCTGTAGGATTACTTCTAGTAATGTCCCCTCATTCATTTGTAATGTTGGTAAATTGAATCTCCTTTGTTTTTCTTACTTGATTTAGCTAGCATTTACCAACCTTACTGATCTTTATAAATATTTAGCCTTTCATTTCATTGATTTTTATTTATTGTTTATTTTCTAATTTTTTAGCTTATCTTTGTTATTACCTTTCTGCTATAATTTCAACCCACAAATATTGATATTTTGTGCCTCTCTTTCTGAATTCCCTTATGATTAATACAAGATTTTTAAAAAGGATATTGCTTAACTTTCAAACATTTGCAGATTCTCTAGACAAGTTTCTGGAATTAAATTTTACACATTATCATCTGATCAAAGAACTTATTTCATAATTTCATCCTTTTAAATCTACTGTTATTTTTAATAGTGCAGCCTATTATTTCTTTAAGGGAACATTTCATACAAGGATGGGCACAATAAAGGACAGAAATAGTAAAGACCTAACAGAAGCAAAAGGAATTTAAAAGAGCTGGCAAGAATGCACAGAACTACACAAAAAAGGTCATAATGACCCAGATAACCAAGATGGTTAACCAACATGGAAGGACTGATGCTGAAGCTGAAATCCCAAAACTGGCCACCTGATGCGAGGAGCTGACTCATTGGAAAGGACCCTGATGTTGGGAAAGATTGAGGGCAGGAAGAGAAGTGGGCAACAGAGGGTGAGATGGTTGGATGGCACCATCGACTCAATGGACATGAGTTTGAGCAAACTCGGTGAGACAGTGAAGGACAGTAAGCCTGGTGTGTGCATTCCATGGAGTTGCAGAGTCAAATGCAACTGAACTACAACCATAACTTTATTCACTGAGCTTCTTGAATCTCTGGCTTTGTAGAGTTTATCAATTTTGGAAATTTTTGAAATTATTTTTAATATTTTTTTCTGTCTCACTTCCTCTTGGACTTACATGGTTGTCTGCTTTATATTTCCCTCTTTTGCCACTGAGTCTCTGGATTTCTCTTTTAATATTCCTTTACCTTTTGTTTTTTTGTGGCCACAGGACTGGAAAAGGTGTTTTTTATCAATCCCAAAGAAAAGCAATGCCAAAGAATGCTCAAACTACCGCACAATTGCACTCATTTCACACACTAGGAAAGTAATGCTCAAAATTCTCCAAGCCAGGCTTCAACAGTATGTGAACTGTGAACTTCCAGATGTTCAAGCTGGTTTTAGAAAAGGCAGAGGAATCAGAGATCAAATTGCCAACATCCATTAGATCATCGAAAAATCAAGAGAGTTCCAGAAAAACATCTACTTCTGCTTTATTAACTGTGACAAAGCCTTTGACTGTGTGGATCACAACACACTGTGGAAAATTCTACAAGAGATGGGGATACCAGACCACCTGATCTGCCTCTTGAGATATCTGTATGCAGATCAGGAAGCAACAGTTAGAACTGGACATGGAACAACAGACTGGTTCCAAATTGGGAAAGGAGTATGTAAAGGCTGTATATTGTCACCTTGCTTATTTAACTTATATGCAGAGTACATCATGAGAAATGCTGGGCTGGAGGAAGCACAAGCTGGAATCAAGATTGCCGGGAGAAATATCAATAACCTCAGATATGCAGAAGACACCACCCTTATGGCAGAAAGCAAAGAAGAACTAAAGAGCCTCTTGATGAAGGTGAAAGAGGAAAGTGAAAAAGTGGGCTTAAAACTCAAAATTCAGAAAACTAAGATCATGGCATCTGGTCCCAGTGACAGACTTTATATTTTGGGGCTCCAAAATCACTGCAAATGGTGACTGCAGCCATGAAATTAAAAGATGGTTGCTCCTCGGAAGAAAAGTTATGACCAACCTAGACAGCATATTGAAAAGCAGAGATATTACTTTGCCAACAAAGGTCCATCTTGTCAAAACTATGGTTTTTTCAGTAGTCATGTATGGATGTGAGAGTTGGACTATAAAGAAAGCTGAGCACTGAAGAATTGATGATTTTGAACTGTGGTGGTGGAGAAGACCCTTGAGAATCCCTTGGACTGCAAGGAGATCCAACCAGTCCATCCTAAAAGAAATCAGTCCTTAATATTTATTGGAAGGACTGCTGCTGAAGCTGAAATTCCAATACTCTGGCCATCTGATGAAAATAACTGACTCATTTGAAAAGACCCTGATGCTGGGAAAGATTGAAGGTGGGAGGAGAAGGAGATGACAGAGGATGAGATGGTTGCATGGCATCACAAACTCAATGGACATGAGTTTGAGTAAACTCTGGGAGTTGGTGATGGACAGTGAGGCCTGTAATGATGCAGTCCATGGGATCACAAAGAGTCGGACACGACTGATGGACTGAACTGAACTTGTTTTTTTGTCGGTTTTTTGTTTGTTTGTTTTATTTTTTGGTCTTTTTACTCTCTGGGCTTCAGTTTGGAAATTTTTCATTGCTGTGTCCCTACATTTATTGTTCCCTAAAGAAATGGGAATACCAGACCACCTGACCTGCCTCTTGAGAAACCTATATGCAGGTCAGGAAGCAACTGTTAGAACTGGACATGGAACATCAGACTGGTTCCAAATAGGAAAAGGAATATGTCAAGCCGTATATTGTCACCCTGCTTATTTAACTTATATGCAGAGAACATTGTGAAAAATGCTGGGCTGGAAGAAGCACAAGTTGGAATCAAGATTGCCGGGAGAAATATCAATAACCTCAGATATGCAGATGACACCACCCTTATGGCAGAAAGTGAAGAGGAACTAAAAAGCCTCTTGATGAAAGTGAAAGAGGAAAGTGAGAAAGTTGGCTTAAAGCTCAACATTCAGAAAACGAAGATCATTGCATCCTGTCCCATCACTTCATGGGAAATAGATGGGGAAACAGTGTCAGACTTTATTTTGGGAGGGTCCAAAATCACTGCAGATGGTGACTGCAGCCATAAAATTAAAAGACGATTGCTACTTGGAAGGAAAGTTATGACCAACCTAGACTGCATATTAAAAAGCATAGATATTACTTTGCCAACAAAGGTCTGTCTAGTCAAAGCTATGGTTTTTCCAGTAGTCATGTATGGATATGAGAGTTGGACTGTGAAGAAAGCTGAGCACTGAAGAATTGATGCTTTTGAACTGTGGTGTTGGAGAAGATTCTTGAGAGTCCCTTGGACTGCAAGGAGATCCAACCAGTCCATCCTAAAGGAGATTATTCCTGGGTGTTCATTGGAAGGACTGATGCTAAAGCTGAAACTCCAATACTTTGGCCACCTGATGTGAAGAGTTGACTCATTGGAAAAGACTCTGATGGTGGGAGGGATTGGGGGCAGGAGGTGAAGAGGATGACAGAGGATGAGATGGCTGGATGGCATCACTGACTCGATGGACATGAGTCTGAGTGAACTCCGGGAGTTGGTGATGGACAGGGAGGCCTGGCGTGCTGTGATTCTTGGGGTCGCAAAGAGTTGGACATGACTGAGCAACTGAACTGAACTGAACTTCTACAATGTGCATACTGCTGCTAAACTCATCAACTGAAGTTTTCATTTCAGATTCTTTTTCCTTTCTACTAGTTCCATTTGATTCTTTAAAAAAATATATTCTGTTCCATTCTCATTATATTCGTATTTCCCTTGTATTCTTGAACATATTTATAGGAGCTCTTGCTTACTTCTTGTCTGATAATTCCATCGTTTCTCTCATTTTTGTTCTTTTTCTAGTTATTGAATTTACTGAATTTTCTCATGGTGATAGTTCCCATTTTCCTTTTTTCACATGTTTAGTTAATTTTTTATTACATAAGGGATGCATTGAATTTTATGTCATTGATGCTGGATTTTATGGTTTTCCTTCTGAATTTGTTCTGGCAGTCAGTTAAATTAAATATGGATTATCTTAATCCTTTTGAGTTTGGTTTATGTTTTGTTAAAGTGTATCTAGAATAGTCTTAATCTAGACTAGTTTTGCTCTCCTGTTAAGATGTACAGTGTTTATTGAAAGACCTGAATATCAAGTAGGATTTTTTGTTCTCACTGTTTGGAAATGGAATGTTTCCCAATAATCTGTGATTACTGAACATTTAAAATTGCATTCTTGGCATCTGCAGTTTAGATATCAGCACACATTCACAGGAATGCCAAATTTTGGGGCTAATGCTTTGTCTATCTCCTCCATTTCTGATTTTCTGCCACACAAATTCTTGTCCTCTCAGCTATGTCAAATTCCAATCCTTGATTCCAGTCTCCTCAATTTAGTGAGACTACATGTTCAATTTGGGATTTCCTACCCTGAAAGTTCCTCCTGGACTAAATTAGGGCAATAGTAAATTTCATCTCATATAGCTTTTTCTTCTCAGGAGTCTGAGGCTTCTTCCACAAATTGTTCAATATTTAAAAACTGCTACTTTAGGAATCTTTCCATCAGGAAGATCTCCTGGAGAAGGGAATGGCTCTAGTATTTGTGCCTGGAGAATCCCATGGGCAGAGGAGCCTGGTGGGCTGTATAGTCCATGGGGTCACAATGAGTCAGACACAAATGAGGAACTAACACTTTCATACTTTGACAAACTTCATCACATAAAACAGGAATGCTACCAGCCTGTGATCAATTTGTCTCCCTTCTAAGGTCCTTGCCTAACATGGAAACCTCATGTTCTTCTCCTTTATAGTGCCACTCACCCCATGATTATTCTTCTTCTTTTAGTGACTATTTAGTCTTTTGCCTTTAAAAGAACTCTCTTTCGAGTGGAGTGTGTTTACTGCTAAATATTTTGAACCATGTTCTGTATTTTTTTTTTTAGGGAGTGTGTGTGGGTGGCCCTTAGAGATTTTCTTTTTTCCTGAAAGCACAGAGTTACAATAAAAATTTGTTTTCTGCAGGATCTAGTTGTTTTCAGCAAGAGTGCCTCCCAGACTATTTTTTTTTTTTTTTTTACTGTATTGCTGGATGTAAAATTCTTCTGAATTTCTTTTTCACTATGAAGTTGATATATATTATTTTAAACATTATTTTTGGATTTATATTTGTGCATTCTTAAACTGCATTTTTAAACAATGCTGTTGCCTTATTTCATGGTTTTCTTCTCGTTTCCTGTCTCTTCCTGCATTACTATTGTTTTTCTCTTGTTTTGTCTAAAAATTTGCGTGTTGTGTTGGTTGATTTTACATGTCAACTTGACTACAACACCCACATATTTGGTCAAACATTATTCTAGGTGTGTCTGTAAGGGTGTGTCTGAATGAGATTAACATTTAAATTGGCAAGTTACCTTCCAGAATGTGGGTGTGTCTCAAGCAATCCTTGAAGGCCTCAATAAGACAAAGACTGACCTTTCCAAGCAAGACATAATTCAGCCAGCGGAATGCCTTTACTTGGACTGTATCTCTTCCTTGAGTATTGCTTGCCAGCCTATCCTTCAGATTTTGGATTCACCAGGCCTCCAAATTTCTGAGCCAATTTCTTAAAATCAATCTATCTCTTATCTATGTAGTTCATCACTATCTCTTCTCATTTCCCAAATCCTAATCATAATTGATCATTAACCTCCAATACTCTCTCATTTGTTTTACATGCTATTCCTTTCCTGTATTGGTTTGCTTTATTAATAAATTAAAATTGCTTATTTCTTATTGTAATTCTTTTATGCACATGTAATTCTTAACATGCACATATTTTTAAAAAGTATTCATTGAATCTTTAATTTTTTTATTTGAATTTTTTATTTGACTACCTTTTCCTCAAGTATATCTTTCAATGTTTTAAATATTGAGTTAATATTAAAAAAAACGTAATATTCAAAGAGTTTTGAATAAAAAAAATGTCATCTTTATTGGGATATGCCTTTTATTTATGCTCAATTTTAATTATCACCTAAACGGGAATAGAAGTTTTAGTTCAAAATCATTTTATCTTAACAGATTGAAGGTATTATTGGTATGACAAATTCTGTTTTTATAACAGCTTATAGAGATATTTTCTCATCTTTTAAGTATTTTTCTTTTTTTTTTTTTTTTTTTAATTTAATGTAGTTTCATCATGCTGGGTCTAATTATAGAATTGTTTTTATTTCACATCTTTGAGACTTGATTTTCTTGATGCTGATGATGTAAGATTTTTATAATATCTGGAGAGTCTTCAGCCATCATCTTTTATTTAAATGTCTTACTCTATTTTTGTCTTCTCTATTAAATGTATGTCAGCTCTTCTCATTTTATTCTGTATATATTTTAACTTCTTTTTTATACATGCTGTGTCTTATCTCCCTGTTGCATATGTGTAGTTTCCTCATTTTTATCTTTTAATTTGCTGAGTCTATTTCAGCTGAGTCAAATTTGCTGTTTACCCATTCGTTTTGCATTTTTATATCTGTTTTATAAACTTCAACTTCTATTCTGTGTATCTTTTTAAAATTTGAATATTGTATTGCTACAGTTTTTTCTTTAACAATTTAAATAAATGAGTTTTCCCTTTCAGATTGTTCTGATTTCAAAATTGAAGCTATTATTCTGCTGTTTTTTTATGCTCACTTTCACTGTTAGTGGATGTTTCTTTATGTATTTTGCAATTTTTGACTGTGAACTCATCTCGAATGGGATTGCATGTTTAAAAAGAGAAACAAAGAGAAAGAAAGGGAAAAGACGGAGAGGACAGAGACAGAGAGCGAGAAAGGAGAGAAAAAATATTTTCTGTGTTCAGGGTTTACAAATTTTCTTCCAGTTTTGTTTGCTTGTTTGTTTTGTTCTTCTGCCAGGAGCTTCAGGGTATCACTGGTTAGTTACAAAAGTCCTTGTTAAATTTTAAGCATGTGTTTCCACATGATGGGAAAATTGTTAACTAAAACACAGAACCACGTGGATTAAGAGAATGTGTTTTTAAATTTCCTAGAAACGTACGTTTTTTTCTCTATTGAGAACATAGGCAAAGAAAGGCTGTTTTGATTTCCTCTGCAGGGGATAGAATTTTTTTTCTCTCGAAGTTATTCTCCAGGGTCTTGACTTTGACTGTGTGTGTATATGTATATGAATACGATCATTACTTATCTCAAACTTTCAATTCCAATTTCTCAATATATATGACCCCAGGACCTTCTCACTTGTATGCAAGTAAACATTAAAGCACTAAAGTTACTAGCATTGACAGTTCCCTAGAACTACCTACTGCTTCTCACTCTGGTTTTTCTGGTATATTCTCCTCTGATCACTTCACTCACATTGCGCTTGGATATTCTAGGAGATGCTATTAAATATGCATTTAAAATAACATTCACTGTAATTTATTTAACAATTCTAGATATTTGTAGTGGAAGGAATTTTTGAAGTATGTGGACTGTCATATTTATATTTTAAACAAGTGAATGTGACTCAGCTAATTGATTATATGGTTATCATTGGCCAGAAATATCTGTGTAGAACTGCTTCCTAGTGAGACCAAGTGATAAGTGATATGGGAAAACTTGCTCTTAGATTTAGTTCTTTTTTAAGCACATAGAGCCCAGATATTTATCCTTAATTTTATCTTCCCTTCTAGAAAAGTTTTGGGCTTTGGATGAGGGAGCCTGGTGGGCTGCCATCTATGGGGTCGCACAGAGTCGGACACGACTGAAGCAACTTAGCAGCAGCAGCAGCAGCAAGTGTTTTTATTGTCTCCATTAAACAGATGACTTTTCTTTTTAGCTGAATAATATGAAGGTTTACATGGATGGCTTTAGATTGACCATACTTGGAATAAATCTCAATTAGTTGTGATGTATAATATCTTTATGCATTGTTTTTGGTTTGATTTACTAGTATTTTGTTGAGGACTTTTGAATTTACATTTGTGAGACATACTGATTTATATTTTTCATTTCTTGTAACATCTTTATCTTTTTAAAAAATTGTATTAAATAAATTATGGCTTCTTATAATATCTTAGGAAGTGTTCACTCCTTTTTTTAGTACACAAATAAAACAGTCTAGGTCTGGAATTTTCTTTTCAGGAAGTTATTAAGCACTGATTCACTTTCTGTAATAGACATGGAGTTATTCATATAATTTATCTCTTCTTGAATAAATTTTAGTAGTCTATGTCTTTTAAGAAATTTAACCATTTAACCTAGTTATATTTCTGGGCATACTGTTCACAGTATTCTTTTAACTTTTGAATGTTCAGGATATTAGTATAATGATCTCTCTTTCATTTCTGACATTAGTAATACTTATTTATTTATTTTTTTATTAACCCAGCTGAAGGTTTTTTCAACTATTGATCTTTCAGAGTCAACTTTTGCTTCACTCTTTTACTATTGATTTTCTATTCTCAATTTCATTAATTTCTATTTTAAATTTTATTATTTTCTTTCTTTATTTATTTAGGCTTAAGTTGCTCTTTACCCTCTAGTTTCTTAAAGTGGAAGTTTAGGTTATTAATTTTATGTCTTTTATCTAAAACATAAATGCGTTGTTGCTGCTGCTGCTGCTAAGTCACTTCAGTCGTGTCCGACTCTGAGCAACCCCATAGACAGCAGCCCACCAGGCTCCCCCATCCCTGGGATTCTCCAGGCAAGAACACTGGAGTGGGTTGCCATTTCCTTCTCCAATGCATGAAAGTGAAAAGTGAAAAGTGAAAGTGAAGTCGCGCAGTGGTGTCCGACTCTGCGACCCTATGGACTGCAGCCTACCAGGCTTCTCCCCCCATGGGATTTTCCAGGCAAGAGTATTGGAGTGGGGTGCCGCTGCCTTCTCTGATAAATGAGTTCAGTTCAGTTCAGTTCAGTCGCTCAGTCGTGTCCGACTCTTTGCGACCCCATGAATAGCCAACTCCCGGAGTTCACCTAGACTCATGTCCATCGAGTCAGTGATGCCATCCAGCCATCTCATCCTCTGTCATCCCCTTCTCCTCCTGCCCCCAATCCCTCCCAGAATCAGAGTCTTTTTAAAGGAGTCAACTCTTCGAATGAGGTGGCCAAAGTACTGGAGTTTCAGCTTTAGCATCATTCCTTCCAAAGAAATCCCAGGGCTGATCTCCTTCAGAATGGACTGGTTGGATCTCCTTGCAGTCCAAGGGAATCTCAAGAGTCTTCTCCACCACAGATAAATGCGTTACTACACTATAAATGTCCCTCTAAGCATTCCTTATACTGCATTACACAATTGCTGGTAAATTGTGCTGTCATTTTCCTTTGGTTCAATATATTTGCAAAACTTCTGCTGCATGTTCTAAAAATTTTTAAGCAGTTACAATATACATTTTTAACATCTAAATTTATTTTCAGATTATATTATAACATAATTGTACATGTAGTATAGGTAACTCATAACAGAATATGTGCATTTCTCCCTTCTGTTCTTTGTCACATTTTTGTCATTCATTTAAATTATAGTATTTGCTATAATCATCTCATTTATCATTACTATTAGTTTTAAATATACAGTTATATTTTTAATTGACTAATAATAAGATAAACAAAATATTATATTTTAGTTTTATTTATTCTTTCCCTGGTCTTTACATAGATAAAAGTTTCTGACCTATAATTATCTTTCTGCTTGAAGATCTATTTTAAACATTATTTTTGCAGAGAATGTTTGCTAGAAATGAATTCTTTCAGTTTATCTAAGAAGGCTTTTTACCTCCTTCATTTTTGAAAGATATTTTTGCTGGATATAAAATTCTAGGTTAGTAGGTTTTTCTTTCAATAATCCAAATATTTTACTACACTATTTCCTTTCTTCCATGTTTTCTGGTGAGAAGTCCACCATAATTCTTTCCTTGGTTATGTTGAGTCTACTGATAAGCCACCTGAAGGCATTTTTCATTTCCGTTACATTGTTTTCTGTTACTCAACATTTTCTTTTGATTTTATTCCTTAGAGTTCTTATTTCTCTGCTTATATTGCTCATCTGTTCTTTCATATTGTTTACTTTTCCCATTGGAGTCCTTAGCATACTAATCATAACTATTTTAAATGCTCTGATAATTCCAACACCTCTGTCATAACTGAGTCAAACTCTGATGATTTTTGTGTCTCTTCGGATTGTGGTTTTCCTTGCCATTTGGTATACCTTGCAATTTTGTTGTTGTTGTTGAAAATCAGACACATTGCTTCAGATAATAGAAATGAAAGCAAATAGGACTCCATTTTGAGAATTTGTTAATCTGGCTAGGGGGTTCTGCTTTGTTTAGAGTTTCAACTAAATTGTTATAGGTGCAACTGGCTTCAAATTCCTCTAAGTGTGTTTGTTTTGTACTTCTTCTTGTGTTTGGCTTTCTTTGGTAATTCTCAACTTAGAGAGTTCCTGTCTTGCAGCTCTTTCACTGTTATCATCTCAGAATTCATTGGTGTGAAGGTCAAATGTGAAGGAGAGGAAGAATTCTATAATCTTCTGGATAAATTTACATTTTCTAGTAGACTTGTTTAGGGCTGTGATCACCACAAATGTTTCTCTGGTAGTATAGATTTCTGCCTCTTTGTTCCCTACTCCTTTTCCTGACAACAGGGTTTCTTTTTATTTGTTTATTTATTTTTGGCTCTCCTAGGTGTTTTTGGCTTTGTGGGCTTTTCTTTTAGTTGGGGCCCACAAAGCAGGGAATGGCATGGGGGCCGATCTCTAGTCAAGGTGTTCAGGTTTCTCATTGTGGTGGCATCTCCCCTTACGGAGCACAGGCTCTAGGGCTCACAGGCCTCAGCAGTCCTGGCACACGGGCTCAGCAGCTATGGCTCTCAGGCTTCAGAGCATGGAGTCAAGATTTGTGCATGGGTCTCATGGCTCTGAGGCATGTGGGATCTTCCAAGACCAGGGATCAAACCAGTGTCTTCTGCACCATCAGTCATACTGTTCACCACTCAGCTACCAGGGAAGCCCGACAACAGGGTTTCTAATCTATTTCCTTGAAGGTGTGAACCCTGTTGACTACAACTACCCATCCTCCACTCTTCCACCCCAGGTGACTTGAGTTTGAGTTTAATGCCTTCCCCTAGTAGGGATATGGTCCTGGTCATCTTTTCCTTGGGAACAGAGACCTATGTTATAGAGAAACATTAGGTATATTTTAAAATGATTACTCTTCCCTTTCCCCTTCCAGAGACTTGAGGGCACTTTTCTCAGATCTTTACCATATGGGCCTGTTGGTATTCCTGTAGGGAAAACCCACAAATGTGTGGGGGTCCCAGTAAGACTGCAGGCCCAGTAATGTCTTATTGTCATTCTAGGATTCACTCAGCCTCATGCAGTTCTTCATAGTTCCTCCTCTTATGTGTTCCTACTGGTTTGTGGCTCCAGCAACTTCTGTTCCAGGTAAACACATCTTGGGTTTATATCTCTCTGGATGCAAATATCTTTGCAGCTTTCAGGATGGCAGTATGCCCTGCATCCTCTCTTTTCTACTGAATCCAAGAACAGTTATTAATATTTAGTTTGTCAAGATTTTTTTCCTTTTATAAGGACAAGACTGAACACGTCCAAGTTCTTCATATATCATAGCTGAAACTGGAAGTCTGTAAGTGACATTTTGATTTTGTTAGTTTGTGTATGTATATGTTATTTGTTCATTTTGTAGTTAGCCTTTTTGCACTACCAGAAATCTACAGTGACGGAAAATTCTCTGTCTTATAAGAATAAAGTCATTGTCAGTCTAAGTATAACCCAATCAGACAAATCACATTTTCACTTTTCCATAGAAAGGAATAATTAGTCTGCTCTAACAACAACAAAAAAAATTATCTTCAGACTTTGAGCCATGCAAAGTCACAGATGCTATTAAGATGGCCAACCCATGCAGTGAAAATCTCAGCTTCCCTCTAAGGCCAATTAAAAAACCACTACCTTGTTATGAGCCAAAAATTGTAGAGCCATCTGGGATATAGAACAACCAATTTACTAAACATTTTGTATAAAATGCATATTTTCATATCAGGAGGTTGTAGATTGATTCATCTTCAGTCTGAGTGGTTATAATACTTTCTAGACTTTGCCAATAGTGACTTGTGGTTTAAAAGAGGAGGTGGGAGGTGTGTTTATAATTTGTGCTCTGGATAGAAGACCAGAAAAGCGCTTTTACAAGATGTGCATGCATTTTTCTATGACAGCATGCTTCAGAAAGCATTTGTACAACAATCTTCTTACAAAGGTTTTTTAGGTTCAAATAAGACAGTTTGTTAACAAAAAAACCCACTAAGACAACAAAGTAGACAGCAGGAGATTCTTTGTACATCAGTAGGATACAGATTTTTCAATTGAATAATGTTAATAATTGGCCAGTATAAGGAGTCTGATGGAATAGAATGCCACAGCTTTTGTTCTGGTGTAACCTCCTGTGAGCTCTGACTTATTGAAGCCAGCAACTCTCTAAAATCTTCCTGAAAGACTTATGATTTCCCATGATTCTTTCTGGTCTGATGCTGTATTTCATATAAAACCACAAGAAACCTTCTCCAATATTCATCAGTTTCACAATGAGTCATTTTATTTTCCTTTTCATGGAGAGGGATACCGGCCAAATTGAACCATGATCCAAAAGTTGCAATAAGTCACAGAAATGTGTTAAAAAATGTGTAAACCACTTTATTTCATGTAAATCACACACAAAAAAACAATACTTCAAAAAATTAATCAGTCATACACTTATGATTAAATTTTAATGAAACCTAACCTACACAATTTTCTTAAAATTCAAGAAGAACAAAACAAGAATACAAGAAAATTATCCCAAAACCTGGAAAAGTTGGTGACACTTGAGATACAGCAGACTAAACAAAAAACTTTTTTCCTTTCCTTTTCTTCATTTCTTCAGTATATATTTCTTCATTTGCCTGTGATACAACTTGCCTTCAATGCTTTCATTTTCTGTGTAATGAAACACAGATTTAAAATTTAGAGAATAATTTGTATATATTTTAAGAAAGGAACTGATATCGTCTTTGCGTAATTATGTTAATTTAAAAGTATATTTTCTTTGTTTGAACTACAATAAGCCAACTTAATTTTTGTTAACAGGCCTGGGTTTTGTCTTAATAATATTACAGACTCTAGTACAATAGAGGTATTGGCTCTCAGGATAATTTGAACTTTCCTGCATCAATTGGGTTAACTACCCTTTAAATTAGAGGAATCTTATTAGTGCCCTTCCTGCCTTTACATGCAGTCTAGCATATCGGCTTTACAAATAGCATGAGTTTTTTTCTCCTTCCATTTGTAGACTTTAGCCCAAACCTATAAAATTTAAAAATGCTTAACTTTTAAAAAAATGTAGAGGTATTAATTTTCTCCTCAATTGATAATGTAATATTGTTTTGGCATCATAATAGAAAAGTTGTTTCAATTTTATCATAGTTTAGTGGATATTGTGGTTTCTTCCCAGTGTTAGTTGGGGTTTTTTTGGCTGATTGTAATATAAATGCCCAAATAAGAGATTAAACAATATAGAAGTTTATTTCTATTTCATGTAAAAGATGTCCAAAGTAGAGCACTCCATGATTGGTCTGGTAGTTCATTGGTATCATGAATTCTGGTTTCTATCTTGATGTTATTACAACAGATTTAGCATTTAATCATATTGCCCAAGGCTTCCCAGGTGGCTCAGTGGTAAAGAATCTGCCTGCCAAAGCAGGAGATGTAGGAGTTACAGATTCAATCCCTGTGTCGGGAAGATCCCCTGGAGAAGGAAATGGCAGCCCTCTCAGAATTCTTGTCTGGAAAATTTCATGGACTCGGGAGCCGTGCAGGCTGAAGTCCATGGGCTGCAAAGAGTTGGACATGACTGAGTGACTCAGCACACACACACATTGCCCAAGAGGCTGCTTGAACTCTGCCCATTGCATCAAAATTCCAGGCATCAGCAAAAACAAAAGTCATCAGGGAAGTTTACTTTACTTCTTTAAAGTGATGTTCCAGAAATCCCATAAAGTATTTCCACTTACATCATATTGTCCAGAAACTAGTTAAAGAGCTACACGTAGGTACCGGGGAAATTGGAAATGTGTTATCTAGGTGGCAATTTGTCCAGCTACAAATAACAAATTTTTAAATTGAAATAGAGGACCAAGTCTCAGACGCTGTGATGACTTTTCATTGTATGAACTTGGTTAGGCTGAACTACAGTCCTAAGTCTTTCAATCAAATACCAATAGAGGAGCTCCCATGAAGGAATTGCACAGATATGATTACAGTCCCTAAACAGGAACTTCATGGTAAAGAAAAGGAACATTATCCTGAATAGGACTGACCTCTTCAGGTGAACCCTTAAAAGAGGACTTAAGCTTTCTCTGAGTTTTAAGATTATTAATGACTTTTGTTTATGGGGTTCTAGAGGACTCATGATCTTTTACTGACTTTTTCTGTAGACTTTCAACTTGCTAATCTGGTGCCTGCAATCACAAAAGCCAATTCCTTGTAATACATCAATATATCTTTTCTTAAATCTTTCTCTACACACACACACACACCTCCTACTGATTGAATGCTAATATATACAGCAATGTTTTGCAATGCCCATTCTAGTAGTTTAGTAATTCCCTCAGTTTTCTCTCAACTATCTCCTTTAAAGTGAAGTGAAGTGAAGTGAAGTGAAGTTGCTCAGCCATGTCCGACTCTTTGCGACCACATGGACTGTAGCCTGCCAGGCTCCTCTGTCCATGGGATTTTACAGGCAAGAATACTGGAGTGGGTTGCCATTTCCTTCCCCAGGAGATCTTCCTGACTCAGGGATTGAACCCCAGTCTCCCGCATTGTAGTCAGGCGCTTTACTGTCTGAGCCACCAGGGAAATCTCTACTTAAAAAAATATGTTTATTTATTTGTTTGCATCTTGTGTTAACTGCAGAACTTGGTATCTTCATTGCATCATATGGGATACTCTGCCTAAAGCACACACTCTTCAGTTGCAGCACCCAGGCTCAAGAGTTGTGGTGGGGGCTTAGTTGCTCTGCAGCATGTGGCATCTTAGTTCCCCGACAAGGGATTGAACCCATGTCTCTTGCATTGCAAGGTGGATTCTTAACCACTGAATCACCAAGGAAGCCCCCTATCTACTTTACCCAGAGCTGCCCATGTGCTTTAAGACTATTATTTTCACTTCAGCAATTGAGTATACAACACATCATCCTCTTGCCAGTTATTGATTCCAGAACAACCATAAGACTTAATTTTAGCCACTGTAGTATAAAAGAGATTTAATTCATGTTTCTCAAAAAGATAATTTCCGTCAACTCTGAGATAAATTTTAGGAAACAACTTTTTTTTCTTGGCTTTAAAGTCAACATGGGAAAATGGAGCCCTAAGAAATTGTTGGCATTGGAAATAAAGGAGAAGGCAGTCTACGGATGAACATGACACATGGAAAATGGAGTGGAGAATCAGACTATTTTATTTTTTAAAGCTGTAGAATCTAGTCAGCCTTGACATTTCATACTGTCAGCATTAAGAGAAACAATACATTTTGCTAATTGTTTAAAGCAGTTTAAATTCTGTTTCTTTTTTTTTTGTTACCAGGAACAAAACATATCCTAACTGATACAACTAGCAAACAATTCATTTTATGAATGATTAAAAATAAACAAGTATCTAATTTTGGCATTGCTTAAAGTAATATCTGAGGATTTCTATGATGTGTCAGACAGTGGCAGACTGCTGTTTTATTTGGCATGCAGACAATTTTTGATTTAGAGTTAAGTACCAAAACATAATCATTTGTTGATAATTTTGAATATTGTGTATGAGAAACCAGTTAATTAGAAAATTACACGGAGCCCTTATGTTTTTCTGTAAAGATCAATGTGAATTACATCTATTCCTCTTGCTTTTTTCTGTGCTTATCAAGAAAGTCTATACAAGGAAGATGATGGCTGTGGTAATGTGCTGTGAGTTAAATTGTGTCCCTCTCAAAAATTATGTTGAAGTTTTAACTCTTGGTACCTGTGAATGTGATCTTTCTTGGACACTGGGTCTCTACAGATGTTATCAAGTTCAGATGAGGTCATTAGGGTGAGCTCTAGTCCAATAAAACTGATGTCCTTCCAAGAGGAGGAGAGTGTCATGTGATGACAGGACAAGAGATTGGAGCCATTCAACTGGAAGCCAAGGAATGCCAAGGATTACAGTGACTGGTAGAAGCTGGAAGTGGCAAAGAAGGATTATACTCATGGTCTCAGAGAGAGTGTGAGCCTGCTGACATAGATTGCAGACTTCTAGACTCAGGAACTGTAAGAGAATAAATTTCTTTTGTTTTCAGCTACCTATGCTGTGGTAATTTGTTACTGCAGTCTCATAAAATGAATATAATATGAACATTTGAAAAATATGAAAGAGAGGAAAAGAGGAAAAAAAAAACTGAGAAGAGAAACTGAATCAAGGATATTCCAGTTAAGTACAGTATGGGGGATATTTATTAGATGCTTTTCAAGAAAAATAAAATATGAGATGGGAAGAAAATGAGGGGACTGTCGATATGTACTTACATATTGGGCCAGGCATGGCATTAATGTGCTTAGTATGTGTTATCGGGTTTAAGTCTTAGAATAGCTTGATGAAGTAGGTATAATTGTCTTTATTTTATGGACGAGGAAGAGGAGACAAAATGAGGTTGAGTAACTCGCACTTTATCACACAAATGTTCGGTGTCAATCTGAGCTCTTTCCTCTAAATCAAGTGTGAGCGAACTGTGGTCTGACACAAGGCTCACTCTGGCCTGCTTCTTGGTTTTGAAAATAAAGTTTTATGGGAAAACAGCCATGTCCATGACTACTTCTACACTTTGACTACACAGTTCAGTTGTCGTCACAGAGACCTACAGCCCACGATGCTGAGAATCCTTACTGCCTGGTCGTTCACAAAAGAGTTTTCTAAACCCTGCTCTAGACTTGTACAAGAAAATCTGTATGTGAGTTTTGGTTCTTCTGCCTTCCTAAATCAAAACTTGGGTGAGTCATTTAAGTTCTGAAGCTGTTTTCCTATCTATAAATTGTGAGTTTATAAAAAAAAAAAAAATCATAGAGTTTTTCTGAGAATCATTTGATATAGTGAATGTTAATATACTTTGTAAACTGTACAGAAATATACAAACCCTCTGCAGTCAACACTTAAAAGCAATAAAACCCACATTGTTTAACTAATTTATCACTTTAATATAGGAAAAAACACTATCATGTGGCTTTAGATTTCTGTCAATTTATGTCATTGGCTTTGTCTTATTAACAAAAATTACAGGCAGATTTACTTCTCAAGCTGCCTTCCTTGTAGGGGTCTTTCTCAGCGGGTGGTCCTTCTTTCCTGGGGATCTGTTTGTTCTGTGATCAAAACAGCAACTTTTTTTTTTCTTCAAAAGGCAGAATTTAATCTTTGTGGTGAGCCACTATAAGAACATTCCTCAGATTCCAGAAGAGAGAGTTTTTCAAATTTAAAGACTTTGCAATCTCCTGATTAAGTCCAACAAATCTAATCTATTATCTTTAGGTGGGAGTTCTAAAAACATAAAGGCTGCTTCATTTCATTCAGTGTCTCCTGTCCAGATTCTAAATTTAATTCTTTCCAACTCTTTTAACAGGACATTCCCTTAGGGTCCACGTTAAAGGCTGCTGGATCATAAAAAATGTGCGCTCATTTTATTAGAGCTCCCTTGATTGCTTGCTGTAGGCATATGGGGTAAGGTTTTAGGCTTGAAGCCATCTCTCTGAATGCATACCAATGCCTAGACTGAAACACATGCTCTTCTAAGCACCTTTCTTCATTGTGCTCCCAAATGATAACTGTTCAAGTCCATAGATGGTGTGGCTACCTGATTTCTTTTAATAAGACAAGTTGTCAATGTATAGTACAGCATGAAAGAAATCACTGAACTGGAAACACTTGTAAAGCCTTTCTGTTTGCATGTAGAAATCAATGTTGAGGCGATCTATTTCTGTCAGTTTTTGTACTTTTTCAGAATTTAGACTCATCAACAGTAAAGACACTCTAAATGTTGATTTTCTACTTTACTTTGCTAGGTTACATGATAAGATACAAGAACAGAAGCTGGGAACTCTCTTTTAGGTAGGATTGTGCTTGGGAAGCGGGACTTCCCAGGTGGCATTCATGGAGAGTGGACACCACTGAAGAGATTTAGCACGCACGAGCTTAGGAGCAGTCGTGTGCTGGAAGTGGCTATCCTGGTTCATGAGATAAATAACTGTTTATCTAACTGTTAAATAATCAGAAATTTTGTAAGCTGGTTATTAAGAATTGCCATAATAAAAATGAAGTTACATGTATATAGTTAATAAAATCAAAAGTCATAGAGACTCAAATACATGACTTCCTAATTATTTTACTACTTTGTTCTATTTCTCTAAAGTGTTTCTGTGTGTCATATCTCTGTTTTGAAAATCTGGATGGTGCAATGGTATGCATATAGGGTATTCCTTCTCACCTCTACCACTTAGTATATCACATTAATGACTTGAAATCAGCCAGGGGGAGAGTATTTACAACATGGAAATTGACAAATACTACAAACCAGAGCTTTTTTTTTTTTTTTATTACTGTTGCTCCTTGAAGAACAGGATTTTAACCTTCACTGTGAAGAGTCCTATAATATTTTCTTGCTGCACACGTTCCCTGTGTTCACTCTTTGCACACATAAAACTTTTTCTAAGCAGTTGCTTTGTTAGAAAGCAGACTCTGTTCATATGTAGAATGGCTTCTATGTAGATTCAAATGGAAACTTGTCCTCACCATAGAATGTTAGCTATATGAAAGTTGGAACTTTATCTTGCTAATCACTGAATTCTCAGCATTTATTGATGCTTGACTACGTTATAATATATTGAATAATATTATCAATATCAACAAATACTTCTAAAGCTTTTACTATGTACCAGAGGGTGTTCTACATATATTAACTCCATTGGTCTTTATAGCAATTTTCTGATGTGGGTTAGTATCATGATTTTAATTTATAGATGAGGAAACTGAGCTGCCCAGAAACTAAGTAATTTTCCTGTGTTCATGCATGAACAACTATGTAGTTATCAGAAAGAAATACATTTCTATAACACTGAAATGAAAAATGGCTTTCTTTTGTTTAAAAAAAAAAAGCAACTGTAGTTTACCCTCACGATTTTGCACACCTAAATAAATATCCCCATTTTTTTCAGTGTAGGCTTACTCAAATTAGTTAAAGCCTTTAAAGTTTTTTTACCTGCTAAAATGGCCAATGTAAAAACTCACTTTTACTGTACCCATTTATATATTTTAATTCTCTTAGCAGACTTTTAAAATTCTGTTTTTGATCTGGAATCTTTCATGCTTCTTGTGCCTGACATCTATTTCAGTCTGATGACCAGTGGCATTTTTCACCTCTGAGTATGATTTGTGAGCTAACTAGTCCACATCCTGGTGATTGTTGCTGCCAATTGGTCCTGAGACTTAAGTTCTTGGTAGGCATCATCATTGGATTAAATGTTTCCGTGATCAATATCTCTAAGCTGATGGCAAGACAGTCATGGAGTTGTAAGCAGAGGGCTATACATATGCCTATGCATTACAAATTGGAGATATTTTTTAAAAATAAAAATACTCTAAATTAGAAAGTTTGTTCTTGGCAACTTTCTGGTTGTTAGATTATTTGGAGATTCATTAGAAGGAATGCTGCCTGCAATCAAGAACTTGGCATTGAGAAAATTGCCCAATCACTTCCAAGTAGGTAGTCCTACCCACTTTTTGTATGAATATTAAAGCCACTCTCAGTGAGCTGATGACAGTGAGTGACTCAGTATGCTTCTCACAAAGGTTGAAAACTATGTGGAAGACTTGATAAGTTAAAAACTTAATGCCATGAATTGGATTCAGTGAAAATTTCTTTAAAAGTTTTAGCAAATGAGTATTTTGTAGACACTGTCTCATTTGATAGCTACATCCCCATGAAATGAGGTTTTTTACAGTACAAGTTGGGTAGATATGACAGTTTAAGTAGGAAATAGCATTAAAACTTCTGATTTTTTTTTCTTTCTAAAAACAAGGAAGACAGTCAAGATGGAGCATGGTAGGGCTAAAAATGGAACTTCTGCATATAGTTACTAGTTACCAATATTTCTACTTCAAAATGATCACATGGAACAATCTCTGGTCATGACTTATGGAGTGAAAGAAAACAATGAAGACAGAAAGTAGGGAGATTTTGACTTACACTCATACATGTGAGAAAACCAAGGGTAGCAATTGCACCATACCTACATTTAAAAATCCTTAAAATTTTCAACAACAAAACCAGGAGGTACCAAGCAGTCAACTCTGTGCTTTGCTCACTTAAATATGTCAGTACCCTCAGTAGTCACCCATCATTCGGTTTTCTTCCTCAAAAAATACATTGCCCGCCTACCCGAGTTTATGTCAGCCATGCTTTCCTAAAAGGATGAATTTTTCTCAGAGCAAAGCAAGAAGAAAAAAAAAGTGAGTTTGTAATTGTATTTGTGCCTGAAAAAATTATATCTGTTTTTTCATTCCCTTCAGATGGTGTGCTTTTCCTAAATTAATGACTGTAGCTGGTGGATATTGAAAGCCTTTACTCCAGTGCATATTTATTCGTTAGTATCTATATGTCTTTTACTGCAGGATATTGATGGAGTGTCATCACCTGCTGAAGTTTAGAATTTCTCTGAAAATATCAACACACAAACCTTATAATTCCCCTTTTCATATATCACGCTCAAATGCCTCCCTTGGCTGCTTTTATGCAGCAGCACTGGGCCAAACGGTGCCCTTGTGGTGGAGAACAGATATAGTGAAAGCCTTCATGCCACCTGACATGCCCTGGCAGGCCCACCCGTGGACACACCTCATCAGGTCTCACATGCTGGCCACATTTTCTGCGGCCTGGTTTTATGTGGTCGCCTCACAGATTCAGAGAAAAGGCCTCCATTGTACTCCCATTGCTATGTCAGTATCAAAACAGCGTGCTCTAGTGAATAGCCTGATAAAAGGCTGCAAATAAAGTTGGGATCCTTAGGTGATTTTCTGTCCCAGGAGAGGCTCACAGCAATCCTGCTGAATCAAAATGAAGTTTATCAGGGTTGGATATATTAAAAGCTCAAATAAGAGAGTACATGCATGTGTGCTAAATCACTTCAGTGGAGTCTGACTCTTTGCAACCCTATGGACTATAGCCCACCAGGCTCCTCTGTCCATGGAATTCTCCAGGCAAGAATACTGGAGTAGGTTGCCATGCACTCTTTTACTACTAAGATATTCTATTGTAGATTCAGACGTATAGTTCTGAGTTAAATACAATATTATTTTTGAAGTCTAAGCAAAGAAAAGATTGGGAATTCTAAATATCATTCACATTTTATTAGAGGTGGAAAAATAGCAGAAAAATCACTGGTATTGATGGAGGATATCTGCTTTCTAATAGGCAGGTTAAGTATTCAAGACCATACTTCTAGGCAGTATTACACATCTGGATTTCTCCTATTCTGGCCAATTGCCTGGACCTAACTTTAAGTCTGTTTTAGTCTCCCTTAATTTTTCTCCTACAACACTATGAAGGTCCTCTGAGGAATATCACCAATTCTAACTGTGTTGTTTCTATTTCTTTGTTGCAAGTTTCTATTTCTTTTTGCAACAACTAAGGATAAATTAGTATCATTCACAATACAGTTTATTATAAATTACAGAAGACAATAAACTCAGCCAGTACTTTCTCTTTTCTTCCAACTTTGAACTTGAAGATAGGACTGCTGAATGAATGGGAAGTGTTCTGACAAAACCTCAATCTAGTTGTTTAGTAAGACAAGAAAATGTTGCATAATAAGGGCAGGACTCTGGAAATAGAAAGTTCCTTCCCAGGTGGCTTAGTGGTAAAGAATCCACCTGCCAATGCAGGAGATACAGGTTCAGTCCCTGGGTTGGAAAGATACCCTGGAGAAGGAGATGGCAACCCTCTCCCAATATTCTTGCCTGGGGAATCCCATGGACAGAGGAGCCTGGTGCGCTATAGTCCATAGGATCATAAAGAGTCAGACATGACTGAAGCACCTTAGCACAACACACTGCATATGATATTTTTCTCTTCCTGACTTACTTCCTCTGTATGACACACTCTAGGCCCATCCATACACTACCATGTGTAAAATAGGTTGCTAGTGGAAATGTGCTAAAAAGCACAGGAACTCAGCTCAGTGTTCTGCAGTGACCTAGAGGGGTGGGATAGGGGTGGGGAAGGAGGGAGGTTCAAGAGGAAGGGAATATATGCTTATATATAACTGATTCTCCACTGATCTCTAGTACCATATTGGGCACCTACTGACCTGGGGAGTTTCTCTTTCAGTATCCTATCATTTTGCCTTTTCATACTGTTCATGGGGTTCTCAAAGCAAGAATACTGAAGTGGTTTGCCATTCCCTTCTCCAGTGGACCACATTCTGTCAGATCTCTCCACCATGACCCGCCCATCTTGGGTTGTCCCACGGGCATGGCTTAGTTTCATTCAGTTAGACAAGGCTGTGGTCCTAGTGTGATTAGATTGACATTTTCTGTGAGTATGGTTTCACTGTGTCTGCCCTCTGATGCCCTCTTGCAACACCTACCATCTTACTTGGGTTTCTCTTACCTTGGGCATGGGGTATCTCTTCACGGCTGC
The DNA here is from genome assembly GCF_027580195.1 of Bos mutus. NCBI lineage: Eukaryota > Metazoa > Chordata > Mammalia > Artiodactyla > Bovidae > Bos > Bos mutus. The sequence goes on along the minus strand of NC_091630.1, from coordinate 32,931,778 downwards.
TCCAGCAAAGTGCAGCCTATGCTCCTTACCTTGGACGAGGGGTATCTCCTCACTGCCGACCTTCCTGACCTTCAGTGTGGGAAAAGGTCAGTTTTCATTCCAATCCCAAAGAAAGGCAATGCCAAAGAATGCTCAAACTACCGCACAATTGCACTCATCTCACACGCTAGGAAAGTAATGCTCAAAATTCTCCAAGCCAGGCTTCAGCAATATGTGAACCGTGAACTTCCAGATGTTCAAGCTGGTTTTAGAAAAGGCAGAGGAACCAGAGATCAAATTGCCAACATCCGCTGGATTATCAAAAAAGCAAGAGAGAGTTCCAGAAAAGCATCTATTTCTGCTTTATTGACTATGCCAAAGCCTTTGACTGTGTGGATCACAATAAAGTGTGGAAAATTCTGAAAGAGATGGGAATACCAGACCACCTGATCTGCCTCTTGAGAAATTTGCATGCCAGTCAGGAAGCAACAGTTAGAACTGGACGTGGAACAACAGACTGGTTCCAAATAGGAAAGGGAGTACGTCAAGGCTGTATATTGTCACCCTGTTTATTTAACTTATATGCAGAGTACATCATGAGAAACTCTGGACTGGAAGAAACACAAGCTGGAATCAAGATTGCTGGGAGAAATATCAATAACCTCAGATATGCAGATGACACCACCCTTATGGCAGAAAGTGAAGAGGAACTAAAAAGTCTCTTGACGAAAGTGAAAGTGGAGAGTGAAAAAGTTGGCTTAAAGCTCAACATTCAGAAAACGAAGATCATGGCATTCAGTCCCATCACTTTATGGGAAATAGATGGGGAAACAGTGGAAATGTGTCAGACTTTATTTTTCTGGACTCCAAAATCACTGCAGATGGTGACTGCAGCCATGAAATTAAAAGATGCTTACTTCTTGGAAGGAAAGTTATGACCAACCTAAATAGCATATTCAAAAGCAGAGACATTACTTTGCCAACAAAGGTCTGTCTAGTCAAGGCTATGGTTTTTCCAGTGGTCATGTATGGATGTGAGAGTTGGACTGTGAAGAAAGCTGAGCGCCGAAGAATTGATGCTTTTGAACTGTGGTGTTGGAGAAGACACTTGAGAGTCCCTTGGACTGCAAGGAGATTCAACCAGTCCATTCTGAAGGAGATCAGCCCTGGGATCTCTTTGGAAGGAATGATGCTAAAGCTGAAACTCCAGTACTTTGGCCACCTCATGAGAAGAGTTGACTCATTGGAAAAGACTCTGATGCTGGGAGGGATTGGGGGCAGGAGGAGAAGGGGACGACAGAGGATGAGATGGCTGGATGGCATCACTGACTCGATGGACATGAGTCTGAGTGAACTCTGGGAGTTGGTGATGGACAAGAAGTCCTGGCGTGCTGCGATTCATGGGGTCGCAAAGAGTCGGACACGACTGAGCGACTGACCTGACCTGATCTGATCTGATCTGTTAGCTGATTCACTTCATTGTACAGCAGAAACTAACAGAACATTGTGAAGCATTTGTACTACAATAAAAAAGTAAGTGAATGCAATCAATCACTTACAAAAAGTAGACTTTAAAATTTTTAATACTGTAGGATAAGACATAGGAAGCAAGTGTTGTGTTTTAAGGTTGTCGATTAAATTATGTGGATACAGAAGCTGATAGAGAGTTTAGATTTGACTTTTAATAAATGATCAAACATTATAAGTATGCAAACTTAAACTGTCTATGGTAGACTTCCATTGGTGTCTCTTAAAGGCCATGCCTTATAGTTTTAAGATTTTGTGTAGTTATTTCTCATATTGGCTTTGGCCTTGGCCATATGGCTTGTTTTGGCCAATGGGACATAGGCAAGTGTGATACAGCAGAGTGCTTGATAAAGTATTTGTTTCTTGGACCATGTGCTGTGTTGTAAAGAAGCTGGCACTGGTCTGTCAGATGATGAGAGGACTGCATGAAAAGAGATGATAGATGATAAGATCGTCTTGGATATTCCAGCCATAGCTGAGCTCCCAGTTGAGTGACTTTATGAGTGACTTATGAGTGACTTTAATTACAAAAGAACCATTCAGCTGATCCCAGTTAACTCTCAGAAACATGAGAAATACTTAATTATCATTGTTTGAAGCCATAGCGTTTGAGATTATTTGTTATTCAATAACAGACAATATAATATCTATCTTTAGGTATTTTTTTAATAGCTTCAGAAGAAAAATCCATTTAATGAGGCAGTGGTTAAATTAAATATCCACTGTTGAGTTACAGTGCCTTCCAAAATCCAAATGGGCAGTTTTTAATGTAAGTTATATGAGCACATCTAAATAGCTTCCTAAGAAGAAAGGATTTTATGAAGAACTCTAACATTTAAAGATTTCTAAAAGAGCTTTCAGTAGCTTGCAGCAATTTATTAAATGATGTATTTTGTCATATATTTTAAACTTATGTAGCAGCTAATTATATTTATGTTTAATCTCTATCATGAACCAAGTCACTAATGATTTTCTTTCTTTTCTTGGTGATATAGATAAGAATTTCTTTGGGAGAATAAACTAGAAAAATTTTTTTCAATAAACTGAAATTGAGGTTGATTATTTGTTGACATATTATTCCCTTTGTAGAAGAATTTGCCTCAGGATTCCTTAAAATTGTAATTCCTTCATTTGTTTATATGATCTTCTGTTGAACTGATATTAAATTTAATAGAAGTCCTTCTCCATTACAGTATTCATTTTAAAAACCAATATATATATATATATATATATATATATAACTATTTTCATATTGTTCTAAAAAGAGCACACAACTGCATATCTTACAAAATGTGAATAAGTAGTTGTAACATATATATTTATGTTACATATGTATAATTATAGTTTCAACAGACAAATTCAGAAAAGAAGTGCTTTGGGTTACAGTTGTTTTTTAAATTAAGCAAAGAGTTGCACCTCTTCAAATGTGAAAGTAGATAGTAAATTGTCATCTGGGAAATAGGTACAATAAAATTTAAATTTTCTATACCTGTTTTTTAAAAAAAATTTCAATAAGGTATATTGTAACTTTCAATTATATAATACTTAAGGATTTATACAATTGTTTCTCAGATGCTTGCATTGACTGGTTGCTAAATGAGAATCACTCTGAAGATTATAAGGTATCCAACTTAAATCCAACAGATATATTAATATGGATCTTGGAGTGTGAAGGTCAAAATCATATAATGTGAAAAGAGCCACATTGGGAGACGTAACCGACTGTGAGAAGATTTTACAATGTGGGCACTTGTTCCAAATCTGGAGTAACAGAATTCTACCTGGGAAGATAAGTATAAAAATCTAGAGATGGGAAAACCCAGAACACACAAAAAGAGTTAGGAGGGAGGGAAAATAACCCCAAGTCACTGGTATAGAGCTTATAAGAGGGAATTGGCAAGGGATGAGAGCAGAGAGATTAATTACCATGTAGATCAAAATTGGTTTATAAAACCAAACTTAATCTCAGGAAATTTAGATTGTATCCTAAGGAAATAGAGAAGGAGGACATAGGGAGCCACTGAAAAGTCTCTGAAGAAGGAAAACAAGATTGCATTTAGAAATATTACCCTGGCTTTCCACATATAACATATGGGCAGGGGTAAAGCTGTTTGCAAGGAGGCCAGTTATGAGGCTATTGGCAGAATGTGGACCATAGATGATTGAGGATGTAGCTCATTATAACTATGATGCTGCTGCTGCTGCTGCTAAGTTGCTTCAGTTGTGTCTGACTCTGTGTGACCCCACAGACGGCAGCCCACCAGGTTCCCCCATCCCTGGGATTCTCCAGGCAAGAACACTAGAGTGGGTTGCCATTTCCTTCTTCAATGCGTGAAAGTGAAAAGTGAAAGTGAAGTCGCTCAGTCATGTCCAACTCTTAGTGACCCCATGGACTGTAGCCCACCATGCTCCTCTATCCATGGGATTTTCCAGGCAAGAGTACTGGAGTGGGGTGCCATTGCCTTCTCCAACTATGATGCTAGAGGGAAGTAAATCTGCTGCACAGAGGTAGAATCAGTAACACGTGGTGATGTGTTAATTCAGTGGGTTGGGGAATGGAAGATGTTGATATTGTTTTCCAATTATAAGGTAAGGCTTGAGCAATAGAATACTGTTTCCTGTTGTACAAGCTCTTTCCTGGGAAATAGGAATATAAGAGGAAAAAATAAATGTTGGGTTAATAATAATAAATTTCTTTTGATGGAGATTGTGTTGTAGGTAGCTGTTACACTGATAAGTAAGATTTATAGTAAAGGGTTGTATGAAAAATGAAGGCAGAGAAAGAAGTGAAGGAGGAAGAGAACAGGAGTATGTGAACAGCTCTTTCAAAAAAATTGGCTCTAAAGGTGAAGAAAGAAATGAAAGATGCAAGAGGATGTGTGGCTAAAAGAAAAATTAATGTTAATGTAATCTGAGCAGGAGAGAAAGAAACTGAAGACAAAGGAAGGAAATAATTGGGAAGGGAAGAGTCTGAGGACACAATAGGGAACTGATCAGAGAGTCTGTTATCTCACCAGAGTCTTTGTCTTTCTGTCTATAACACACACACTCGATAATAATCACCATGAAGTTATTAATTCATGGATAGTATACTAAGATGTAAGGTTACATTACCTACAAAATGTCACTTACCTCGTATGGGAGTGTGCGTGCTAAGTAGCTTCTGTTGTGTCCAACTCTTTGTGACTCTATGGACCGTAGTCCGCCAAGCTCCTCTGTATATGGGATTCTCCAGGCACGAGTACTGGAGTGGTTTTTCATGCCCTCCTCCAGGGGCCTTCCCGACCCAGAGATTAAAACCTGCATTTCTAAAGTATCCTGTTTTGGATGGTAGGTTTTGTTTTATTTTATTTTTTTACCACTAGCGCCACCTGGGAAGCCCTTACCTGGTATGTCTGAGAGCTAAAACTGAATCCTTAGTCTCCTGACAGTTGAATCCAGAGCTTATTCCTCTAGAGGCAGTGGGAACCAGGACTGTTAATCAGTAGCTAGCATACATGATTGACCTCTAGCTGACAAATTAGTAAATCTATTAAAATAATTAGTCACAATAATCCTGAAGCTCCATAGTCAAAACTGTGTTTCCTTTTGAATCTAAATTGATAAGGAGATAATTTTCTTATAATCTAGACTAGACTGAGGTTGCTTGATTTGTTTGAAGTAAAGAAGTATTAGTGACACGTGCAATAACAGAATTTGCATCTCTTGATTCCAGCTGTGTACACTTCCCAACTGCCTCTGCCATTTTTTAACATCAGTCTGTAATGACCCTTCATTAGCTGGTCTTCAAAAAATAAACACTTTGCCTTATGGTTTTAAAGCTACATTCATTTATTTGAACAACAATGTGAATGAATGGCAGGAAAAAATATAATGAGAGAAATAGAGACAATTATTTGACCTCATTTTTTTTCTGTATAGAATTAACCCAGTAACTGCTTTTATTTCATGGCTTATATTATCAGGCAGAGCAGTTTTATTCCTGTATTTAATGTAGATTATTAGATGCTTGGCATTTTTTCTTATTTTGGATTCAAGTTGCATAGGACATGCATTATTCATGGGGAGAAAGTGTGGTAGTATGCACACCAGCATAAACATCATATGTAGGGTATTTTAAATTTAGAAATAGTATTTCACCTTATGCTTCAGGAAGCATCCTACTAAATCATATGATGACTAAAGCATTTGATAGACATTTATCAATCTATGGTAGGATGCCTGCTGTGACAAGCTGTCTTTAGGAACCAAGGATTTGTGAAGATAAAGTTCCACTGGGTTTGTTCTATAAATGGCAATCTGTGTAAATGTACTTGCATTGTAATGTAACAGCATAGATATTGGATTTGCTGGAACAGTTTTAAATTTGAATGTCCTGAGTCCTAACACATGATATATGAAACCATATATCTTGAAATTTTGTTGGGTAAATATAATCCCCAGGCTGGTGACTATACACACTGTTGCCAGCTTGTCTTCTTCAAATCTCTCCTGTATTCATTCTTATCCAAATTCTTCCCCACCCCTGAAGTAAACTGCCCTACATCGATCACTACTGTCTAGATAATGTCATATCGAATGGCCATTTCTCAGTCCTCGTGAGAATAGACCCACTGGATGCATTTGGTAGTTTATCGCTTTGTCCTTCAAACCCTTTCTTCATATTGCCTCCAGGGCTCCATTTCCTTGGCTCTCCGGTACCTCACTAGGTTTTGTTTCTCAGCTTTATGATCCCTAGTTATCAGTTTCCTCAGGGCTCAGTTTTTGAAATTTATCTATATTCATTTTGAAGGTGATCTTGCTCACAGCCAAGGCCTTTCACTATATGAAGCTAATGGCTCTACATTTTCAATCTCTAGAATCAAGTGCTCACCTTTGAACTCAAATATTTATCCCACTTGAATATCTAATGAGTACCACATATTAACAGGTTCACAACCGAACTCTGAATTTCTCTTAGCCCCTACCTGATCCTCTCCTCATCTGTCCCATTACAGGATATGGCAAATCCTTTCTTCAGTTACTCATATCAGAAACCTTAGATTTCTTTCTTTTTGCCACACCTCACACCCAATCTGTCAACATATCATGTCATTTCTGTCTTCAGCTATATCCACTATCAAGGCACTTCTCACCTTCCATCATTGTTTCTCTCACCTAAGTCCCACATTTCTTTTATTTTTAAAAATATTTTTTCAAGCTTTAAACTTTCTATTTTGGATTGGGGTATAGTGTCTGAGTCACCAGAGAAGCCCAATACCTGATGAACAATGTTGTGGTAATTTCAGGTGAACAATGAAGGGTAAGTCCCACGTTTCTTGACAGGATCCTTGCAATTCCTTTCTAACTTTTTCCCTTGCATCCATCTTGGTTGCTTTACAGACTCTTTGTGACCTTGCTTCCAGGGTGATTCTTTTAAAGTTCATTAGATCAAACCTGTCCTCCACTCAAAATTTGCCAATGGCTTTCTGTTTCACTGTGGTGATCCTCACAGCCCTGAGATCTGACCTCCCACCCCCTCATTGCTATTCCCATGATGTCATCTATCAATTCCCTCTTCTCCCACCATTTCCTTCAAGCCTACCCAGCTGCATTCCAGCCACACCAAACTCCTGCTCACACTTCAGGACTTGGACACTTGCTCTTTCTCCTACCTGGGATAGTCTTTGCCCTACAAAACCTGGGCACTCCTTGTCTTCTTCCAGGTACCTGTCACTTTATCTGAGAGACCTTTCTTATCCCTCAGTGATAAATAGTACCTATATTACCATGCATCTACTTTTTGTGTTTACCACTATTTGACAGAATCACATATTTAAAAATTAGAATTGCATGCATCTTTATTGGAATATAATTGCTTTGCAATGTTGTTAGTTTCTGCTGTACAATGAAGTGAATCAGCTATATGTGTATATATATCCCCTCCCTTTTGGATCTCCCATCCCCTACCCGCATCCCACCCATCTAGGTCATCACAGAGCTATGAGCTAAGCTCCTTGTGCTTTATAGCAGGTTCTCATTATCTCTGTATTTTACACATGGTAGTGTATATATGTCAGTCCTAAGCTCCCAGTTCCTCCCACCCTCTCCTTGCCCCCTAGGTCTGCAAGTCCATTCTCTACATCTGTGTCTCTATAGAATTGCACACTACTAGTTAGACAAGTAGAATAGTCAGCTCCGTGGAAGTGGGAACTTCATCTGCTCAATAACCACCGATAATGCCTCATACATGGGGAGTTCTCAATAAATACTTGACAAATGGATAATTATATATGAATTCTTGCTTCCTGAATTGAACACCTGTTTTTCATAGATTAACAATCAGCCAAAGCAAAACTCTGCAACATCTACCTATATAGCTTCCTTTGTAAATCAGCTTCTTAGCTATCTGGCCTTCATTTCTGCATAGACAATGATCAGCTGGAGAAGAGAGGACTCGTATGTACTCTCAATGCAGACTCTGAGTCATAGAAATCTTGGTGTTGAACACAAACAGACTTAACCCTTTGATACCTGGGTTCTGAGTCATGATAACTGCTGACATCAAATTAAAGGCACTGATCTGGCAAATTGTGAATTATAACACTGATTTAGGTTCTGTTAATTATAGTAGTTTCTTCCCAGGAGCGAAATTTGTTTAATATAACAAAAATAGAATCACTCAGAAACACTTTCTCCCAGATTTATACTTTTTACCCTACATGTTGAAGAAATCAGCAGTTTTTGTTTTAAATGCTGCCAGGCAGACCTCCAGCATGACAGGGTCTAGAGTCTGTCTACCCTGGTGGCTTTCAATCAGCTAGGATAGTATTTTCTGTTCAGGAAGAGCTGTTTGATCTTCCTAGTACTAGTCATGTGAATTTGGTTGAGTTCTAATTACCTTTCTCCAGTTTAGTTTGCTTGACTGTAACATGGAAAGAATAGTAGCATTCACTCCATAGGGCTGCCTTAAGGATTAAATGAGATTGTGCATGAAAAGCTCTTAGGAAAATTCCAGAGAAAGTTCTTGCAGCTTCTCTTTCCACTATTATTGTTAGCATGGTATTTTCTGGTTTCAGTGTCCCTGAGTTAAATGTCCTACTTCCAGTGGGTTTAATTTTCTAGAAGATTGCAGAGAAAGTTACAAATGCAGCCTATTGTTCTGAGAATAGTTATAGGGGAACTAAAATTATTTCTTGTGTTTGGGAATTAATGTTCTCAAGTTCTTTTTGAGTTCTAAGGGGAAGTAAGATTAAATTTTTGTGCAATGTTCGGTCAAAAGTGTGCAAGCGGGTTTTATCCTCCCACAAGATAAAAGTGATTTTTAAAATGATTAAAATTTAAAAAAAATCAATTTAAAATGCTTTAAAAACTGGGGCTCAGATGTCTTTATACTATAACATATTTTCCACCTGCAAAACTAATGCTACAGAAGTTTGCATCATGTGTTAGTATTTCTGTAGGAAGGTGTTACTGTTTCCTAAGTAGCATATGGGCTATTAGATCTGATACATAAGAATGATGTGTGCAGCAATCTTCTGAAAGATATTAAAGGATTTGTTGCAAGAGAAACAGAATTTCTAGAGACACAAAAATCAAAATACCAGCTTGAACATTATAATGACACTTTGTAGTTATATATTACCTTTTTCAAAATGCTTCACACCTATTTTAACATTTAAATAACATTTCTGTATGTTAGTAAAAGGCAGGTATTAAACTTCTCTTCATTATAAAGGAAAAAATATTAGGAAGTTAACTACTATGTTTCAGTTTGTACCACTGAGTTCCTTTTGATTGTATTTATTCAATATTTTAATGTTTTTATTATTTTACTGAAAGTGAGAAGATTCTCAGCTGTAGCATTATCTTCAAATATTGGAAATAGCAAATATTGCAACTACCCTGGTTAATTCATCTTGCTATATAGGCTAAAGATCAGGAAATACTGGCATCAAAAATATTACTCTATTCTATTCAGAAATATAATTTACCTTGACAATTGGTGACAGTTTTGATAGATACAGTAACTCTAAATCAAACAGACATTTATTTATTTATTCATCAAGCATTTACTATGCACTTATTATGTACCCACAAAGTGTCAGATACAATAGATACTGAAGATACAGGTTGGGTTATCCTCAATCTCTGCTATCAGGAAAATTCTAATTAAAAAACAATTCTTTTTTGGCCAGGCCACACAGCATATGGGACCCTAGCTCACCAACCAGAGACTGAACCTGTGCCTCCTGCATTGGAAAGGCACAGTCTTAACCAATGGACCACCAAGGAAGTCCCTACATTTCTTGATTACAAAATAAATTCATCTTCAGTAATGATTTTACTGGCATCATTAAATTTTAAAGGAAAATATCTAATGTAAAATGAAATAATGCCTCTATAACAGGTGTAAACAGGAGCCAAATGAGTTAATTGGATAATTTGTGTTTCTCGATGCTAGTACTAGCCTTTGTTAGGCTTTCAGCTGTATAATATGTATGTTCACTGGACTTGGGTGAAATGTGGGCCAATGCTTACCTGTCAGTGTCACTTTAGACCTAGAAGACACATGAAATATAGTGACCCTTCTTTCTAAAATGATGACAATTACTATCTGTAGGAGGAAGTGCCCAAGGTGAATGATAACTGGTAAATATTTTCTTCCATTCTGCATGGCATCCAGTCATGCATTTTAAAATAATCTGTTATTCTTTGTGGTATAAAGCTGAATCCAAAATCTTTCAGAATTTACAATATAGAAGTAAAAATGAACCCAGTGAACTGCTGTTAAGATGGAGACTTCTCTGGGGGTGCAGTGGATAAGAATCGACTTGCCAGGGGACACAGTTTCAACCCCTGGTCTGGGAAGATTCTACTAAGCCAATGAACCTCAACTACCGAGCCCGTACTCTAGAGCCTGCAAGCTGCAATGGCTGAGCTCACCTGTTACAACTACTGAAGCCTGTGCACTGGGAGCCTGTCCTGCATAACAAAAGAAGCCACAGCGATGAGAAGGCCATGCACCACAATGAAGAGTAGTACTGGCTCACTGCAACTGGAGAAAGCCCACACGTGGTAATGAAGACCAAGCACAGCCAAATAAATAAATGAATAAGCAAACAAAATTATTTTTAAAAACTGTATCAAGATGATATTCTGTAATGATGCATATAGGAATGAATTTATGGTAGAATAGAATTTTCTATCTTCTGATATTAAATTTAAATTTACAAATAATGTAAGGGTCAAAGTGCAGTAACATTTCTTTAGTTTTCCTTTCTCATGAAGAATTGTAGCTTTTGCTCTTCTACTGAAGTTCTGTCTCCCTGTCCTTTCTTTGACTCCTTTTCAGTCTAAATGCATGGGTCATTAGTTCACTATTGTTTACATAACTAAACATCCTCACCTCATTCTCTTTCAATCTCACTTGTCCAACATATACCCAGTTCAGAATGAATGAATATATTACCTTTCTACACTTCTATTTGGCAGCTGAAAGAGTCTTGGGAGCATTGATGAAGGCCGTGGTTTGACTTCTCTTGACAACCAATAAGCAGCCATAGATATCAGCCTTGTCAAATACCATAGAATAATTATGTCCATAGAATATGTCCATAATTATGTCCATAGAATAATTATGTGAAGAGAATAGCCAATGGCCAATTGTCCCCTGTAACTCCAAGTAATATTTCCTTAGCTGGCAAAGTTGCTTCCAAACTGTTCTTCCTATGTGGAAAGAGTTCATATGGCAATCTAACTCCCGTGTACATCACTTGAACCCTGGGTGTTGTCACACAGCACAGATTTTCCAGGGTCCTCTTCAGTCTTCCATAACTTACTTCTGGACCAGTTCAAAGGAACATCCCTTCTGATTCTTATGAGAGAACTTCTCCATTGACTCTGTTCCTAAGGACAAGAAACTCCCATTCATTCCTCTCTCTCATAGTCCAAACTCAGCTGCCATAAATACATCTCAGTCTCTCTCTGTTCTAGCATCCTAGTTCTATAGTTAGAATCTCAAAATGTATGTCCTTAGATGTGAATTCAAGAGGAAGTCTCGCTTGTCCCCTTAGGCCTAGAGGAAAAACAACATACTATCCAAATGTGTTTTTTGGTTGTCTCTGCTAACTACATTTGGAGGGAAAAAAAAGGAAGAGTGTTTTTTTTTTTTTTTTTTCAGTTGTGATGAGGAGAAAGGAAAGAGTTAATCTATGAAATTATTTACGGTAGTAAAGGTAAATGTTTTAATAAAACAATACTCCCCATTTTAACCCCATTCTGCCTTTTCAGAAATAAGTCAAAAATTAGAGTGACAATTTTTCTCTCCCAAATTACTGTATGGAGCATATAGTAATGCTTTTCACCACAAGATGTTGGACAAGGACTGGCAATTGAGTTTTTAGTGATGCAGGAATAGAGAGATTGTCTTATGTGGATGAATGGCAATTTAACTGATGAATTGGCAACTAAATCTGAAAAAAAATGACAGAATTGGAACTGAAAATTAAAACTATGTGGTAAATTTATGTGCAAATTTGAGGTGAGAGCTAGGTGTTTTAGAGAAGGTTAACTAGAATAGCAAGTGACTGGCTATGGACATAGAAGAGGTTCAGCTCAGGTTACATGCATTTCATCAATTCCCAGGGTTAATTTCATGTCATAGCCGGTTTGGCAACTATTTCCTTTCTTTATCCAAACCACATGTGTTTACCTCCTAAGGTGATGCATTAAGTCACAGTCAAGTTTATGAGGCAAAAGATATTGAAGTTAGGTAGAATCTCCAAACTAGCTCCCTGATTGATACTGTGAAAAGCAGTTTGATTCAGTTCAAAGGAGCAATTTTTGTTCATGGCCTCTGTACCAACCAGTGTACTAGACAGTGATACAAAGATAAAGACATGACTTCTGCCACTGAAGACATTGATATATGGTTGATTCAGAACATCAATTGTGGAATTCTCCCTAACAGATTTGCAGAAAAGATATTACAGGAAAAAGTAGTTGCTTAAAATCCAAGCTGGGTTATTCTTTAAGAACAGTACCCTCTGGGGTTGTGTAATGCAGAGGGCTTGGAGATAATCAATTTTCAGCAACTACTAATATAATTTCTAAATATTTGAGGCAAAATTATTTCTACCATCTCCCTTTTTAAAGACTTATTCTGGGAGGAATGGGGATAAGGATAATGGACCTGGTGAAAATGGATTGACTTGTAGTTATTGTGATTTCAGTTAAAATTAATAGGCTTAAAAAAAATACAGCTGTGAAAATCCTGTAGCAATATGTGATTAATCCCATTAAAAAGAGATGGCTACAAAAAAATAAACAAAAGAACAAAATGAGAACAAACAAAAAAGAAAAAGTTAATTTATAATAATACAAAACAAAGGAAAAAAGATAAAACAAAAAAGAGTATAAAAGAGATGGATGGAAGAATATGCTTTCCTTGGGAGAAAAAGTGTAATTCAAAAATAATTGTATTTGATAGAATTTTGCCTTAGATTGTTGTTTATGTTTTGTTCTCTGCAAATCAAATGGAAGGGTATCCCATATGAATTTGCTTAAATGTGTTTAGTAAATGCTAACTTCAAAATAATTAATCACTAGATTAGTCATTAATTGGTCACCTGATACTGGGTGAATACAGGACAGGAAGTTTAACATATATAGATTAGGGAGACTGTTTATTTCTCTCATTTAATAACCATATACAAAGTAGATTGCTTTATTACTTATTTCATTTTCAAAAATTCCCAAGAAGTTGACTACATATACTCTCTGTTTATTATTTTGACTTGTTTATATATTTTTCTGGTTATTTTACTTTCTTAGGCTCAGAAAGTGTTAGTCATTCAGTCGTGTCTGACTCTTTGCAATCCCATAGACTGTAGCCTGGCAGGCTCCTCTATCCATGGAATTCTCCAGGCAAGAATACTGGAGTGGGTTGCGATTTCCTTTTCCAAGGCTCAGAAGTTAATATTTAAACATTTTAAGAATGGAATAAGATATGATTGCTGTGATGTCATATTTAAATTATGGTAAACTAGGCAATGCCAAAGAATGCTCAAACTACCGCACAATTGCACTCATCTCACACGCTAGGAAAGTAACGCTCAAAATTTTCCAAGCCAGGCTTCAGCAGTACGTGAACCATGAACTTCCAGATGTTCAAGCTGGTTTTAGAAAAGGCAGAGGAACCAGAGATCAAATTGCCAACATCCACTGGATCATCAAAAAAGCAAGAGAGTTCCAGAAAAACATCTATTTCTGCTTTATTGACTATGCCAAAACCTTTGACTGTGTGGATTACAATAAACTGTGGAAAGTTCTGAAAGAGATGGGAATACTAGACCACCTGACCTGCCTCTTGAGAAACCTATATGCAGCACAGGAAGCAACAGTTAGAACTAGACATGGAACAACAGACTGGTTCCAAATAGGAAAAGGAGTACGTCAAGGCTGTATACTGTCACCCTGCTTATTTAACCTATATGCAGAGTACATCATGAGAAATGCTGGGCTGGAGGAAGCACAAGCTAGAATCAAGATTGCCGGGAGAAATATCAACAACCTCAGATATGCAGATGACACCACCCTTATGGCAGAAAGTGAAGAGGAACTAAAAAGCCTCTTGATGAAAGTGAAAGAGAGTGAAAAAGTTGGCTTAAAGCTCAACATTCAAAAAACGAAGATCATGGCATCTGGTCTCATCACTTCATGGAAAATAGATGGAGAAACAGTGGAAACAGTGTCAGACTTTAGTTTTTTGGGCTCCAAAATCACTGCAGATGGTGACTGCAGCCATGAAATTAAAAGACGCTTACCCCTTGGAAGGAAGGTTATGACCAATCTAGCTAGTATATTGAAAAGCAGAGCTATTACTTTGCCAACAAAGGTCTGTCTAGTCAAGGCTATGGTTTTTCCAGTGGTCATGTATGGATGTGAGAGTTGGACTGTGAAGAAAGTTGAGCGCTGAAGAATTGATGCTTTTGAACTGTGGTGTTGGAGAAGACTCTTGAGAGTCCCTTGGACTGCAAGGAGATCCAACCAGTCTATCATAAAGGAGATCAGTCCTGGGTGTTCATTGGAAGGACTGATGCTGAAGCTGAAACTCCAATACTTTGGCCACCTCATGAGAAGAGTTGACTCATTTGAGAAGACCCTGATGCTGGGAGGGATCGGGGGCAGGAGGAGAAGGGGATGACAAGGGATACGATGGCTGGATGGCATCACTGACTTGATGGACATGAATTTGAGTGAACTCCGGAAGTTGGTGATGGACAGGGAGGCCTGGCATGCTGCAATTCATGGTGTCGCAGAGTTGGGCATGACTGAGCGACTGAACTGAACTGAAACTAAATAATAGTAAGGCTTTGGAAAATTGACAGTTGTGAGTTTACATTTAGTAAAACAAAATACCTTGGATAAGAGGAAATGAACTTCACATAGGAGAAAAATAAAGGCACCAATGTAGGTATGCCAGGTAGCAGCTCGGTTGCCCACAAAGTACAGATAATTCTACTGTGAAGCTTTAAAACAAAGTGGTTTGTTGTTTTGACTTCCCAGGTAGCTCAGTGGTAAAGAATCTGCCATCAGTGCAGGAAAGGATCACAGTATAAGCAGCCTGAAAGTGAGCTGTTGTAGTAAATGTGGGAATTTAGCTACCCAAACATAATGAAAATAATTCAAATTTAAATTTAACTGATGTGCCCTGATTCACTAATTATGGACACAACAATTGCTGTATAACATTTATTATTATTATTACTATTATTGCTATTATTTACATAATCAAGGCATCATTATCTTTTAAAAAAATAATTTCTTCTTTCTTGAGAACTTCTGCTCCTTCCCTGATTTACCCAAAGTCTCTAGGTCTTAATTCTGGAAGATCTGATCAGCTTATCAGTTCTAAGTATTTGTTCTTTTTGCATAGCATGTTAACTGATAATCTTGTGGAAGTTGCTTGTACACTCACAGAATGAGTCTGTAGTTGATCTAGGTCCTGGCTCGGACACAGTGACCTCTGGTTTCAAGTTTCAATCTATTTGGTTCAAACTTAGACCCTCATCAGTTTTTCAAAAGTCTGAAAGGAATTTGCCAAGAGAAAGTTGAAAAAAGAAGCAATGAGATGATGATATGAGTAAGAATGGAAAACAGACAGAACCAAGGACTTTTTTTTTATTGGTAGAATCAACAAAATTTGGCATTTTCTTGTGGATACTGGGTAAAAGTGAAAGATAACTTCAGCACTTCTGTCTTGAGAAACTGGGTTGGTGAAGGTATTATTTACAGAGGCAGAAACACTGGAAGAAGAACAGATACGCAGCAGGAGAGAGAAGGTTTACTTTGAAACATACTGAGTAGTAATTGCTTCTAAATATAGAGGGATTAGTTGATACCCGGATACATAGTTCTGAAGATTAAACGAGAACACTAAACTAAAATTCAGGGTTTGTCATAAATGTGTATACGTTATTTATTCCTTAGGCATTAGTTTCTAAAACACTAGAAATTTACCTTACTGGAATGAAATGCTTTTAATATATTGATCTCTTGTCATTGAAAGGATTCAAGCAGAAGTTAAATTTTTTTGGTCTCCATTATAGAAAATGGGATCACTGGGCAACTTCAAATTCTCCAGTTTTCTTTCCAAATTCTTTCTTAACTAGGTAAAAATATGGAAATTTCAAATGCTGGTAGAAATAAACTTTTTTCCCCATGAAACTCAAAACTTATGTAATTCAGTAAAGGTCTTATTCAAAGACCATGAAGAGGGCTCTTACCTCCAGAGACAAGGCTCAGGTTATACGCAGTGCTCAGTTGCTTGTAGAAATGAAAGAGAAAAATATTGTCAGTAAAGCAGCAGAGGAGGAGTTGCAAAAAAAAAAAACAAAAACAAACAAAAAAAAGATTTTGGGTTGAGAGGCAGACAGATTTTTGTTCAAATCCAGGTTATGCAACTTATCTGCTACTTAATGCCAGACTACTTATTTAATCTTTCAGTGTTCTCACATTAGATCAGGGAAGTGAAATCTACTAGCTGTGAAGATGAAACAGAATATCTGTAATGTACTTAGCACAGCGACTTTCACATCTGTGGGTCCTAATGACATAAAGTGGTTATCAGCACTTCGTATATTATAACTTAGGTTAAAAAAGTTAATTTGTACAAAATCTGCATTTTGAATAAAGTGTCTCTATAAGTCTAGGAGCTATGTAAATTACATACATATTATATAAGTTAAAATATGTATCTATACATTTAGTTGAAAGTAAAATATAAACATGTGGAAACAAAATTTTTTACTAAAATTTTATGGTTACTTGACACTGAAGCATTTAAAGAAAACCTGCATTCATTTATTTATTTTTTCCTTGCTATGATCAGCCTAAGTGATGAGAAAATTAATTTTGGGCACCATTTGAAGTAAAAATAACTGGATTGGGCTAATGATTAAACACAGAATATTTAATTATCTATATTTCTTAAACTGGAACTAATATTAAGATACACTGCTTACCTTTAAGCTAGCTAAGCAAGAATAGAAGTCACTCACCATGTTATTATTATTTTTTTTTTTTCTGTTATTAAGGGTGCCCTGATAGCAAATCACAGAAAGTCATGAAAAGAGGGGAAAACCAGTGTCCTTTAGTAGATCTTTCCTCAATGGAAAGAGGGAGGGTAAAGTTGTGAGAAGAGTTCATGCCTGATGATCACAGAACAGGCTCCCAGACCAAAGTCTCCTGACTTCAACCCCTTCTTCCCATTCACAAACCTGTGCTCCTTCTAATATAAACTGCCAGACAGTCTACACCACAGCAAAAATCTGTCATAAGCCCACACGACAGACAGCCCCTATGGATTCATAAGCTTGAGCAAGCGTGCTGGGAAAAGTTGTATTGGATAAAACTATATTGCCTTCTTGGGGATCCAGACTATTAATGAGCGTATTATGATGAGTGCATTCTGTCCATCCAAACGGATGCATGCAGCTTGCTGGGGCTGCTGTTACAAGGCAATGGTTTGGCTTGTCATGATTACATCTGTTATGTTTACTTTGAATTTTCCCAGGTCTGAAGCTTGTTCTAGTTATAAGTCTTCAGTTGTAAGTGATACTACCTCTGCACCTGAAATCCATTTAAATTCTCAGCTGCCCATGGGGGTACAACTCAAGTCTCCTCATTGTTTTGAAATGACCAGCTCCAGGACACCAGGCCATCAAGATAGCTGGCGAGTAGTAGCTGATTATCTCACAGATGTTCCAGCCAGACACTTCCCAGCTTCGGGGCAGGAAATAGTATTTAAAAATGGAGATCTTACTGCCAGATACAGATACCTTAGAAGATACTGTATCTTAGACATTCAAAAAAGAGCATGATCTAAAAAATATTTTGATGAGAACCATGCACACAAACAATGAGCTATTCCAGCCAGCAAACACTCGTTTCACGTTTTTACAAATACATGTTAAAACTGATGAAAGACTGCCAACTGTTTTTCAAGTGCATCTGGGGTTGGGAGAGGGCAGGTAGTGAGTTTAGTTCTACTTTATTTCTCTTTCTCATATAAATGTGGATATTCTCCAAGATTGTGTATTAATTTCTTATTTCTCTTTAACTAGCATTTCTTAAATAACATGGATCTTAGAGCAATAACATTTAGTCTTTTTTGGGGGGAGTTGGTGATTATTACCTCCATGTAGACTACAGTAAAAGCTATGGCACTTTTTCCTAGAAAAATGTACTGAATTGCACATACATCCATATTCACAAAACTTTTTGCAGATAATTTAGGAATGCACTGACTGAAATCCATCTGTGCATTTCTTAGGAGTTGAAAACTGAAGACTGAGAAAGTAATGAAGAAGACTTGCAATAGTTTAGGAAAGAAATAACAAATAAAGCTAATAGAAAGCAATTAGAGCTGCCTTCTATAGACTCTGTTGTCTCCATTTTATTGAAATTTAAAATTGCACAGGTATCTTGCATTGTATTTCTCTTGGAGAGTACTGCTTTAGATAATAGGAAGATATTTTACTCATGGGAGAGACATTTTCATATATCTAGTATATTAAAAAGATTTTCAAAGATCAGGTGGAATTAATCCAAAGATATATTTTATTTGACCCAACATATTAAATGTAGTAATATGTCAATATGCAATTATTTTGGAAATTTTCAATACTTCACTTTTTGGTATCAAGTCTTCAAAATCTGGTATGTGTTTCACACTTTTCACATTTGAAGTAAGATGCTAAACTTTTAACATTTAAAGTGAAATGAAGTCTTGTTTCTAAATCATGTTTAATAGTAACAACACAAAATTTGCATTGCTTCAACTTTGACCTCTCCATTAATTAAAGTGGTATATCAGCAATTCAATTTCTCAATTGCTCTAGCCATGTTTCAAAAGCTCTGGGTCCACAATATTGGAAAGCTCATGCTAATAAGATAAAATTGAAATTCTATGTACTATGGATTATGGAAAATGACTCTTGCTGCCACTCCTTCCAACACACCGTCCAGACTTGGCAAACATTTTCCCACACCCATATGTACTGTGATGTTCTCATGCTTCTTTGTCTGAAGATCCTTGGCTCATCTTTTTTACAACTCTCTTCACCTTCATTTGACTCTGCTACTAGAAGTCTCAGGACAACTCTTTTTATTCTGCTGCCATGCCAGTCCCAACTGAATATGGTTCTTCCTTTCTTCTCCCAGGGAAACACAGTGTTACTGAGTATTTGCAACCAGTATAAGCCTCTTTCAGATGCATTTTCTCATATTATCCTGTCAATGCCAACGGAGGCTGAAATTCAGAGAAGACTGTTGTTTACAATCATTTGCCTGGAAACCAGGGAAGGAACCAAAATCATTAGCCAGATATTACTTTGCCAAAAAAGTCCATCTCATCAAACCTATGGGATTTCCGGTAGTCATGTATGGATGTGAGAGTTGGACCATAAAGAAGGCTAAATGTTGAAGAATTGACGCTTTTGAACTGTGATGTTGGAAAAAACTCTTGAGAGTCCCTTGGACTGCAAGATCAAACCATTCAACCCTAAAGGAAATCAACTCTGAATATTCATTGGAAGGGCTGAAGCTCCAATATTTTGGCTACCTGATTCAAAGAGCTGACTCATTAGAAAAGACCCTCATGCTGGGAACAAGTGAAGGCAGGAGGAGAAGGGGATGACAGAGGACGAGATGGTTGAATGGCATAACTGACTCAATGGACATGAGGTTAAGCAAGCTACAGGAGATGGTAAAGGACAGGGAAGCCTGGCATGCTGCAGTCCGTGGGGTCGCAGAGTCGGACAGGAATGAGCGACTTAACAACAACAACCAACATGTTCTGAATACCAAATGTAAAAATCCAGCTATATTTGCATCTGCCTTCTCTTATCTTCTGTTATGTTGGAGGAAATAAATCTCCAGTATAAATCAGATCAGTCGCTCAGTCGTGTCCGACTCTTTGCCACCCCATGAATCACAGCACGCCAGGCCTCTCTGTCCATCTCCAACTCCTGGAGTTTACTCAGACTCACGTCCATCGAGTCAGTGATGCCATCCAGCCATCTCATCCTCTGTCGTCCCCTTCTCCTCTTGCTCCCAATCCCTCCCAGTATCAGAGTCTTTTCCAATGAGTCAACCCTTTGCGTGAGGTGGCCAAAGTACTGGAGTTTCAGCTTTAGCATCATTCCTTCCAAAGAAATCCCAGGGCTGATCTCCTTCAGAATGGACTGGTTGGATCTCCTTGCAGTCCAAGGAACTCTCAAGAGTCTTCTCCAACACCACAGTTCAAAAGCATCAATTCTTTGGCACTGAGCCTTCTTCACAGTCCAACTCTCACATCCATACATGACCACAGGAAAAACCATAGCCTTGACTAGACGAACCTTTGTTGGCAAAGTAATGTCTCTGCTTTTGAATATGCTATCTAGGTTGCTCATAACTTTCCTTCCAAGGAGTAAGCATCTTTTAATTTCATGGCTGCAGTCAGCATCTGCAGTGATTTTGGAGTCCAGAAAAATAAAGTCTGACACATTTCCACTGTTTCACCATCTATTTCCCATGAAGTGATGGGACCGGATGCCATGATTTTCGTTTTCTGAATGTTGAGCTTTAAGCCCACTTTTTCACTCTCCACTTTCACCTTCATCAAGAGGCTTTTTAGTTCTTCTTCAATTTCTGCCATAAGGGTGGTGTTATCTGCATATCTGAGGTTATTGATATTTCTCCCGGCAATCTTGATTCCAGCTTGTTCTTATTCCAGCCTAGCGTTTCTCATGATGTACTCTGCATATAAGTTAAATAAGCAGGGTGACAATGTACAGCCTTGATGAACTCCTTTTCCTATTTGGAACCAGTCTGTTGTTCCATGTCCAGTTCTAACTGTTGCTTCCTGACCTGCATACAGGTTTCTCAAGAGGCAGATCAGGTGGCCTGGTATTCTGATCTCTTTCAGAATTTTCCACCGTTTATTGTGATCCACACAGTCAAAGGCTTTGGCATAGTCAATAAAGCAGAAGTAGATGTTTTTCTGGAACTCTCTTTCTTTTTCCATGATCCAGCATATGTTGGGTATTTGATCTCTGGTTCCTCTGCCTTTGCTAAAACCAGCTTGAACATCTGGAAGTTCATGGTTCATGTACTGCTGAAGCCTGGCTTGGAGAATTTTGTTCATTACTTTACTAGCATGTGAGATGAGTGCAATTGTGCAGTAGTTTGAGCATTCTTTGGCATTGCCTTTCTTTGGGATTGGAATGAAAACTGACCTTTTCCAGTCCTGTTGCCACTGCTGAGTTTTCCAAATTTGCTGGCCTATTGAGTGCAGCACTTTCACAGCATCATCTTTCAGGATTTGGAATAGCTCAACTGGAATTCCATCACTTCCACTAGCTTTGTTTGTAGTGATGCTTTCTAAGGCCCACTTGACTTCACATTCCAGGATGTCTGGCTCTAGGTCAGTGATCACACATCGTGATTATCTGGGTCATGAAGATCTTTTTTGTATAGTTCTTCTGTGTATTCTTGCCATCTCTTCTTAATATCTTCTGCTTGTGTTAGGTCCATACCATTTCTGTCCTTTATTGAGCCCATCTTTGCATGAAATGTTCCTTTGGTATCTCTGATTTTCTTGAAGAGATCCCTAGTCTTTCCCGTTCTGTTGTTTTCCTCTATTTCTTTGCATTGATCGCTGAAGAAGGCTTTCTTATCTCTTCTTGCTATTCTTTGGAACTCTGCATTCAGATGTTTGTATCTTTCCTTTTCTCCTTTGCTTTTCGCTTCTCTTCTTTTCACAGCTATTTGTAAGGCCTCCCCAGACAGCCATATTGCTTTTTTGCATTTCTTTTCCATGGGAATGGTCTTGATCCCTGTCTCCTGTACAGTGTCATGAACCTCATTCCATAGCTCATCAGGCACTCTATCTATCAGATCTAGGCCCTTAAATCTATTTCTCACTTCCACTGTATAATCATAAGGGATTTGATTTAGGTCATACCTGAATGGTCTAGTGGTTTTCCCTACTTTCTTTGATTTCAGTCTGAATTTGGCAATAAGGAGTTCATGGTCTGAGCCACAGTCAGCTCCTGGTCTTGTTTTGGTTGACTGTTTAGAGCTTCTCCATCTTTGGCTGCAAAGAATATAATCAGTGTGATTTTGGTGTTGACCATCGTGGCTTGTATTATTACATTGTAAAATAGTGCTATTTATGTTACTTTCATAAGTGCTTTAGATGACATCACTTTTCACATTATCAGTGACTTTGCTTGTTATTAATACCATAGCTTGCTATCATCTAAGACATAGAAGAAACATTTAGCAGTTGTCTAATCCATGATTTTCCCCATCCTCCTACTCCTTCTAGTTTGTTTTTGTTTTCAAGCTCCAGAGTATTTTTTTTCAAATATAATGCTATAAAAGCTGAAGGCATAAAAGAGTAAAGAGAAAAAAAAAAAAAGATTGAAAAGAAGCAGAATATATTGTCCAAGTTCATTAAGTATACCACTAGAAGAACAAGGACAAAAACGTGGACTTTTTCATTCTTGGTATAGTGCTCTTTCCATTTTATTGTAACTTCTCCCAAGACCTTACTTCATGAAGAAGCAAACTGTTCCCCTTAAACTTTAATGAGTAGAAAGATATATCTTTTAAATTTCATCAAAAAAGCTAAGACAAAGTCTAAGGGCTACAAAACAAGTATTCAGTGCTAGGTACTGATGTTTTCAAACTGTAGGTAAATTTCGACAACCATCAGGATACAATTGTGTATCCATCGGGGGTTAAAGAAGTAGTATTTCTTTTACTACTATATTCCATTGTCATTCAGGGTGGGCTTCCCTAGTGCCTCAGTGGTAAAGAATCCCCCTGCCAATGCAGGAGACATGGATTCAATCCCTGGATCTGGAAGATCCCCTGGAGAAAGAAATGGCAACCAATTCCAGTATTCTTGCCTGGGAAATTCCATGAATAGAAGAGTCTGGTGAGTCTGGTGAGACAGTCTATGGGGTTGCAAAAAAGTCAGACACAACTTAGTAACTAAACAGCAGTTGGCATCCAGGGTTGGGTGTTCTTGAAATTATTTTCAAGAGCTAAAACTGAAATCTTATTTCTTTCTAATGCCTATTTCTCTTCATGCTGTTCCACAATTTGTGTAAGAAAACAAACTGAAAGTTATTAATTTGATGAGTAAAGTATTTTCAGGGTGTCCACTTGTTAAAGCATTTCCCAACAATCATAGTTAAAATTAAGCCTTCTAAACAGTGACAAATTAGAAAGCACTCATTTTTCAATTTATCCCTCTCCTCTCCCTCATCTCCTGGTTTGTTTTTCACATCTGTAACTCTACTTGTGTTTTGTAGATAAGTTTATAAGTACGTATCTACTTACTAATAGATAAGTTTAAGTTTATTTGTAGATAAGTTTATTTAAATCTTTTTTTAAAAGATTCTACCTACAAGTGGTAGCTATAAAATTTGTCTTTGTCTGACTTATTTCACTCAGCATGACAATCTCGAGGTCCATCCAAGTTGCTGCAAATGATATTATTTTGTTCTTTTTAATGATTAAGTAATATTCTATTGTTTATATGCATCACATCTTCTTTATAAATTCCTCTGTTGATGGATATTTCGGTTGCTCTATCTCCTGGCAATTGTAAACAGTGCTACAATGAACATTGGGGTGCATGTATCTTAATTATGTTTTTCTCCAGACTTTTTTTTTATCAGAAGAGTGGGTATTCTGGTTAAAGTCTATGAATAAAAGAAGGATGGGGACCATGTCAGATTGTTCATAAAAAATATTTTCAGAATTTTTTATATCATAAGACTATGGGCCTGCATATGGATTTCTAATAAGCAAAGGACTTTAAAATACACCTAAGAGCTTATCTTGATCATTAATCTGCAAATCACATTCATTGTTTAATATTATTTAGGATATTGGGGTCAAATTGTTTGAATATGACCTAGCTAAAACAGGGGAGATGTTGACTATATGTTACCCAGATATTACTGAGGATTTTCCTGCTTTTCATGATCAGACAAACCTGGTTTAAACTCTGTTTCTCAATTTATTACATGTATGTCCTCCTGTGATTCTTACAAAGTTACAACCTTTCAATCAACTTCTTTTACACTGGTCTTCTTGGGTACAAAACATTGCCAACTGATGGCCGTTTAAAGAAATGTAACCACAACAGGCAGAAGGTTGTTTGAGTTATTTCACTGAGACTATACAGGGGTTTATGTGCAGCAGGTACAAATGAAATGGGAGCTACTACTTTTCTATTGACTTCATCTCTGCTTCCACTTTTTGGAGACAATATAAATCCCACCTGCAGCATAAAACCACCTGGAAAAGGGCCAGAAGCAGCTCCAGAAGCTATTTTCACGGAGCCTTCCTTATTAAAGCTTTAATATCTTTCTTAGCCAGCAATCACCCCCTCATTCACTCACTAACCCACCTGCCCTAGAATTCTGATGAAAAGCATCTTCCTTTTGTGTGAACCCTGTGATCAGCCCTTGTTATAGCCCTTCTTAGCCCTGATTCTCACTTTTATTTACAGAAAAACGTCGCTTAGTATTCATTTAAAGTAAAACCTCTTGCTCATGCTCTCCAGCTCTGTAGGTTAAACTTAAGCACGTGCATGTGCACGCACACACAAATTATTTTCCATGATTTCTACATTACAGTGGGTATTCAAAAGCTCTGAGGTGGGACTTTCCTTGGTAGCCCAGTGGTTAAGACTTGGCCTTTCAGCGTAGATGGTGAGGGCTTGATCCCTGGTTGGGGAGCAAAGATCACATATGTCTCACTATCAAAAAACCAAAACATAAACGGAAGAAATATTGTAACAAATTCAATAAAGATCTAAAAAGAAAACAAAAGCCATGAGGCTATGAAAAAAAGGATATCACACTACACCGCACTACAACTCAAAACAACACAATACAATCCAATTTGACATAAAAAAGCAGCAAAGTCAAGTTTCTCCTGATTTTTTAACATTCCTGACTGTTAACTGTTGAGGATCAGAAAGGTTTCTTAATTCCACAAATACTTATTTAAGAGTTATCTAGATGTCCTGCCTTGCACTGCCCTATGTTGGGTACAAGAAATAGTGTAATGAGTAAGACTCACCCTCTTTCCTTGAAGAAGTTCATGGTAAAAATTACAATAATATCTTTCTTTTGATTTATTGTTAACCAACCAGTAGGCACAACACTTGTATCGGTCATCTTTATAGTACTCTGTAGAGGAAACACGCTTATCCCAAATATGCTTATGATCACTGCTCAGGAAGTTACTTTTATAACAAGGTGCTCATTCTCTCTGGGAATCTCAGGCTTCCCACTCCTCTCACACCTATCAGTGTCAAAGGTTTTGGATTTCTTGGACCAGTGGAGAGTTAACTAACCTCATGCTTGAGGACACCATAGGAGTCCCCAGAAGCAACTCATTTCAAAGTGCACTTGAGCCTGGATCTGAACTAGTGAGTTTCTAGCTCTGCTTTTGGCATGTCACGTGACCGTCAAGTCTCTGGACTACGGACAGACCATTTTATTTCACTTCCAACAAAAGGTAGGTTACAAAAGAGAGGCTGAAATTTTAATCATCTCATAAAGCACTCTAGAAAGAATCTTAAAAACAAACAAACAGAAAACACCTCTGTGCTAGTAGAGGATGAATCCATGAACTGAAGAGAGGCTTGGATTGTTTAGCAGTTCTTCTGAACTGTTTCTGCATCATCAAGGAAATCAGAATGGTTGGAACTCTGGGAGAAGCACAAGGTGAGGAGTAGTGTGGCTGTCCAAACCAAAGTGGATATTGTTGGTGGAAGTTATTTGGGATGAAGAATGAGAAGAAATGGAAAAGTAAGGAATTTTCCTTATTTTGAGGAGCTTAAAAGCTTCCACTCCATTCTGACAAGTACAAAGTGGAATAGATAGAAGAATCAGGAACTCTTCTTGGATCTGGAAGGGAGAGGGGACATATGTCAGACTGCTGACCCAAGATTGGAGAAACAGGCATATACAGGAAGTCATGGCTGCTTAGAGTCCATTAAATACACACCAAGCTCTAATGAGGCTCAGAATATTCTCAAATGCTTTTTTCTATTTCTTGAGTGTTCAGTTCAGTTCAGTTCATTTCAGTCACTCAGTCGTGTCCGACTCTTTGTGACCCCATGAATCACAGCACACCAGGCCTCCCTGTCCATCACCAACTCCCGGAGTTCACTTAAACTCATGTCAATCAAGTCGATGATGCCATCCAGCCGTCTCATCCTCTGTCGTCCCCTTCTTTTCCTGCCCCCAATCCCTCCCAGCATCAGGGTCTTCTCAAATGAGTCAACTCTTCGCATGAGGTGGCCAAAGTTCTGGAGTTTCAGCTTCAACATCAGTCCTTGCAAAGAACACCCAGGACTGATCTCCTTTAGGATGGTCTGGTAGTATCTCCTTGTAGTTCAAAGACTCTCAAGAGTCTTCTCCAACACCACAGTTCAAAAGTATCAATTCTTCGGCGCTCAGCTTTCTTCACAGTCCAACTCTCACATCCATACATGACCACTGGAACAACAATAGCCTTGACTAGACAGATCTTTGTTGGCAAAGTAAATCTCTGCTTTTTAATATGCTATCTAGGTTGTTCATAACTTTCCTTCCAAGGAGTAAGCATCTTTTAATTTCATGGCTGTAGTCACCATCTGCAGTGATTTTGGAGCCCCATAAAACAAAGTCTGACACTGTTTCCACTGTTTCCCCATCTATTTCCCATGAAGTGATGGGACCAGATGTTAACAGTCATTTATTCTTCAAATCTTAGCTCACTCCCCAATCCAATCCGAATCCATCCTTTTTACTCATTCCCTTGGCATACTGAATGAATTAATGAATGCATAAGGACATACTTCATTGCTATCACATGTCTCCTTTTTGCAGACCCACAGTTGCCCTTTATTGAAAAACTCATATCTAATGTATAGAGGCCATTTTTAGGACCTTGAATTCATTTTCATTGCATAGCCTGTTCCTATTTACAAAGTGTGTTCTTAAAGAGTCTGTCATTTAATTCTTATGAAGGAGACATTAGTTTTATTGCTGTTCTACAGATAGAGAAAGTTTCAGAAATGATCACATCCATTATCTGATAAATGCCAAAAACATGTAAAAAGGGAGACGAAAGTGATTTGGAGCCTGGATGATCTGAATGGTTTCTTCACTCTGTGCTCTCCTTGACTAGGTAAAGCTAGTTTGAATTTCAAAATGAATTCTCTTCTAGTCTCTGTGAAAAGACATCAACCATCAGACCCAGTGAACATTCAAGGCAAATATCGAAAAACTTTCCATTTAAACACTAAACACCAGTGACAATCACAAAAAGGGCAACTCTGTTCCCACCTCCCTTGCATCCATCCCCTCACCACAAACACTCAAACAAGCCATTAAATAGGAGAGAAAATGTGTTCCAAATATTCTACTCCAATTTTGATTTCTTGATGTGATTATAGCCATGAGGAAATCACTCAGAACAGCTGTGTAGAGATTTCAGATGTTTATCAGCTTGGCATTTCTGGAAAAAAAAAAAAAAAGTCTCTGAAACCTAATCACTCTATGGCATGAGGTTACACAGACCCCTAAGAAATAGCGAGAGCTTGAGGATTGTGATAGCCATTAAAATTGGAATGTTATCTCCTAGCAGATCCAGCAAAGCAGAAACTAAAAGCTCACTATGATTTTCTCATATATATAATTTTCTCATTATCATTTGTATATAAACTAAGTGTTAACATAAATAGATATTTTAATATGAAGGCTTATATTTTTGTCTCTCTCTCTCTCTTTTTTTTTTTTTTTTTGAGTAGCTAACTAATCTTGCTGGAAATGTTCAAGTAGAAAAATATGTTGAGTAATAACTACATAGTCTTGGGGATTTTCAATAATGTTAGACTATAAACCTAGATAATCCTCTTTGGTTTCAGAAGAGAAATAAGTTTCAAGCTAGATGAAAACTACAGATTGAAAAAAAGAAAGCCAACTTCTGCTCAGCTGTCAAAGTACAAAATAAATCAGTGGACCTTGGGTAATAACTCAGTCAACCACTTGCTGTTCAGTCCAAATAGGTAAGCCAGACTGTCTTTCGGTGTAGAGTAAAAATTTTAAGTATTCAAATAGCATTTTTCTATAAGTTAATGTAACCTGAAAACTAGATTTAGTCTAGCTTCTCTCGTTGACTCGAAAAGATACGTGTAACAATTTCTACGGGAAATATTATCAGACAGCTTGTTATATTTGTAAATACATGGAAAAATTCCTTTGATATCTGCTACTATCTTTACATGATTGGCAGTTTTCAAGAATTCTGGTAGAGCTTATGACTACTTCAGCCAATAGAGCACGGGTGAAGTAACACCATGTGATTTATGAGATAGAATAATAAAGATAATGCTGTTTCTTCCTTACTCATTTAAATTCTTGCAAATGATAACCTCAGTTGCCATGCAAAAATTCCAACTACTCCAAAAGCCACCATGCTGTGAAGACCCCCAAATCACAAGGAGAAACCATATATACCTGTAGGTGGGCCAGGCAGCCGCATAAGTCTCCCCGCCCAAGGGCCGTATATGCAAGTGAACAAATCTCCACATGACTCTGGCTTCCAGCCTGCAAGTCATCCTCAACCTCTAAGTTTTTCCAGGGAGGCCCTGGATACTGTGGACCAGAGACAAGCCATTTCTGCGGTTTCCTGTCTAAATTCTTCTTGTCCTACAGACTCTGTGTGAATAATGGAATGATTGATTTGAGCCACTCAGCCTTGGGTTGATTTCATGATGCAGCAATAGGAACTGGAACAATGGGTGACCGGAATATTTTTCCAGTGACCGCAGCCTTCAGACTATAAACCCAAATAGACTTCCCAACTCTTTGGCAGGCTTCCTCTTGGATGATGTTAGCAAAGAGCACCAGCTGAGTTTGCAGAAGCAGAGGTGCTAATCCTGCCTTCCCCACAGATACACCAACAATGTGCACGTGAAATGGAGACTAGAGGAAGCAATTCACATGATTGAAGGAATATTTTAAATAAAGCGTAGCTTCCACAACCCAGAAGTATCAGGCAAAGATTTTATACAGTTTGATTATCTTGATATCAGTTTAAATGCTACTTCATTTTGCATGTATTATCTGATCATTGTATGAAATCTACAGAAAGGTCTGAATTAGCAACGAGGAAATGGGAAGTCATTCATTAACAAATAATACTACTCAGTTCTTATATGAGGTTTGACGTAGGGATTAGTAAAATGCATAAAAAGCATTTGGCCCCAGAGACTAACTCCATGATCATTCCACAATAATCAATTTGCCTTCCAGACTCTGTGACCAATGCCCTGATATAGACCAGCTCAGCTGGAAGTGACATCATTTAATTTGTGTTATTGGAAGGAATAGTGGTTTCTCCTATCATCTTAATGATCTAAAGAGACCAGAAAAATCTATGTTCATATTCAGCCCCTTTCTTTACCAACTCAGTCCTGGAAACTAGCATCTCACTAATTTCTCTAGCACTATTAATACATGTCAAAGTAATTAAAGAATTTAGGAAACATTTAGGCTAAAACATTCAGAAGTGAATTGATTCATAAACTTACTTCCAATTTACTTTTCCCCCAGAGAAGGACAGAAAAATCACTATGGCCCAAAGAAACTTAAGAGTGCACATACATTATTTTAAAAAGAGTTGAGTCCTTTTCCTTTTATTCGGAAAAAATTGTTTAGTAAAAACATGCTGGGAGGCATATACATTGGCAGTGTCTTCCCTCCATGGAGTATAAAATTTATTCACTCTCCCAATAAAATGGTTCTCATTTTCATTCCAACTATATATGCTTGGTAAGGCAGAGTAAGGGGCTTCCCCAATGGCTCAGTGGTAAAGAATCTACCTGCCAATGCAGGAGACATGGGTTCAATACTTGGGTTGGGAAGATTCCCTGGTGGAGGAAATGGCAACCCACCTCCAGCATTCTTGCTTGGATAAAAATCCCATGGACAAAGGAGCCTGGCAGTCTATACACTCCATGGGGTCGCAAAGAGTCATACATGACTGAATGACTAAGCAGGAGTACAAAGGCAGAATAATACTTTTTTTTTTTTTTTTGGCTGCACCATGCAGCTTGTGGGATCTTAGTTCTCCCACTAGGGATCGAATCCAGGCCCTCAGCAGTGAAAACACAGAGTTTTAACCAATGGACAGCCAGGGAATTCCTTTGATTTTATTCTTAAACTCAGTAATGTCTGCTTCTATAATGATAACTTTTGTGTTGTCACACACACTCATACACACACACATATACACACACAAAGCCAAAAAAGGAGGTGGAGAATTAGCCAACTTTGCTCATCTCAGGCTGTGTAAACAGCTAAATTTGACAACTCAAGGAATCACACTAAACCTATATTCATTGTAACAAAGTGGGGGGTAAGCAAATATTCAACTTTACTTTGGACAGCTAAATCCCTTTAGCTTTATGAGGTTCACCTAGAACTTTAGTAGCTTCTGAGTGTAGTGGAATAGAAAAGGGTCAGTCTACTGAAGTCTTTAGTCATCAAGCAAAGACTTTATTGCTATGACACTAGAGTGATGGAGAAAACCATAATCAGGTTAAAACTAAAATCATAGCTCTGTTTTAGATTAGTACAATGCACACTTTTATACAGGCAACCTATATAAACTCATACTTCTATGGATTAACTGGCGTGTAACAGGTATTTTGTGAAAAAATCCTGTTTTTCAATTTAATAGAGAAAAGGAGTCATTAACTCACTCATTCCTCAGTGGAATTTCTATAGGCAGGTTTTATAAACAACTTATTTTACAGCCTGTGTATAGCACATGTGTGAATGTGTCGGTAGGCAAGCATAAACTTGAACATAAATATATTAATAAAACAAACCAACCTCAACCAACTTTTGTAATTTTTTTTGTTTATAGGTTTAAGCAGCTTACCTGATCTGAAAATAAGGAAATCTTATTGTTCATAAATAAAATCATTCTATTTATAACAAGCCCATGAGTTTCATAAGGGTCATTACTGACCTCTATACATTTGTACTTTGAGGAAAGTGGTGTCAGTCATAAACCCTTTTTCCAATGTGGGCTAAATTCAGCTTGTTTCAAGGATAATCTGGCAACCATACCTTTCTCCTCACACTGTTCATTCAATATACAGATCTAATCTGCCTTCCTTTCTTTCACTCAACCTCTGTGTGTGTGTGTGTGTGTGTGTGTATGGTGGGACAAGAAGACTTTTTCTCAACTTTCTATCCTGTAAATTGCCTTTTAATAACTAATTAAGAGCCCATATGTATATGACTCTTCCTTGCTCATATAAATCCACTTTGAATGTAAATTCATGGAAAAATAAAAAGTACGTTTCTTTTTTTGCTACAAGTAATAGCAGATGTTTACAAAATATAAGCTTTGATCATTAGCAGAATGTTTGAGTATCTATGGTATGTTTATTCAATGAAATACTATATGACACTGAGAATGAATACAATTTTCCTCCCTGCAATGGCATGGATGGATCTCCCAGACCAACACTGGCAAAATAAGTCAGAATCCAAAAGAATATATTCTATACAATTCCACTTACATGCAGTTTAAATCTAATATACAATGTTGGAATGCAAATTATGTTTACATGTAGAAAAGTAACATAGAGGGGGCTTTGGATTGGCTTTTAGGGACTGATAATGTTACTGTTTTTGATCAGGGTGTTAGTCACCTGAGTAAGTTCACATTACATAAATCATCAAGTTGTGCACTTGGCGACAGTAGTAAATAACCCACCTGCCAGTGCAGAAGGCGTGAGAGACATGGGTTTGATCCCTGGGTCAGGAAGATCCCCTGGAGGAGGCCATGACAACCCACTCCAGTATTCTTGCCTGAAAAATCCCATGGACAGAGGAGCCTGGTGGGTTATGGTCCGTAGGGTTGCAAAGCGTCGGACACAACTGAAGCAACTGAGCACGCACGCATGCATGTGCACTTGTTATTTATGCATTTGAGAATAATATCTTTTGGTTTAATAAGTTCAGAAATGAACCAAAACTGAAAAACCTAAAACAAGGAATTGCCTGGTGGTTCAGTTCTTTGGATTCCGAAATTTAACTGCAGGGGCATGGGTTTGATTCCTGGTCAGGGAATTAAGATCCTGCATAAAAGGTGTTATGACCGCAAACCAAACCAAACAAAAACGACAAAAAACTTAAAACAAGAAAACCATTTAAGTCTATCTCTGCATTATTTTGGTCCTAATATAGCATTCACCTTCTTGTGTTCCATTTTTTATATGAATTCTTTTTTCTTTTAGTTTCTTTTCACAAGGCCTACAGAATGTTTTCCTACATCAGTGGTTTCCATTTGACGCTTGCCATTCAGGTCAGTAAAAGAGCTTCCTGGGTCAAAACTACAACATATTTTCCTAGGATTAATCAAATTATCTGGGTCATTCTTGGCAGTAATTAAAGCTGGAGAAGTTAGTTTGTAGTCACTTTTTCCTTTTTCTTCTCCCTTTCTTGTTTCCCTCCCTCCTCTATTCCTTTTGCCATTTTTCTCAACTTACTTTTCAGAGCCTTTCTTGATCCCTTGGTTATGCCTTTATATGTCAAGATCTACAAATCTTTCTGTGATGGAAACCTACTTTGATAATGGTAGAGACATGTCCTTATGTTGTTATTTTTGTTTAGTCACTAAGTCCTTTCTGACTCTTTTGAGACCCCGTGAACTGTAGCCCACCAGGCTCCTCTGTCCATGGGATTTTGCAAGCAAGAATACAGGAGTGGGTTGCCATTTCCTTCTCCAATGGACATTCCTGACCCAGGGATGGAACCTGTGTCTCATGCATTGCAGGCAGATTCTTCACACAAAGCCACTCAGGAAACCCATATGTGCCTATGTGCTTAGTCACTCAGTCGTGTCAGACTCTTTGCGACCCCATGGACTGTAGCCCGCCAGGCTCCTCTCTCCATGGGGATTCTCCAGGCAAAAATACTGGCCCAAATTCATAGAATGTACAACATCAAGAGTGAACCCTAATGGAAACTCTGGCCTTTGGATGATAATGATGTGTCCATGTAAGTTCCTCATTTGTAACAAATGTACTGCTCTGCTGGAGGATGTTGGTAACAGGAAAGACTACTCATGCATGAGAGCAGGGTGTAGGGAGGAAATCTTTGTATCATTTGCTCAAGTTTCTAATTAAAAAAATAGATATTTAAATAGGTATCAGAAAATACTAAACATATCTAGTACTTACATGAGTGGACCTTTCCTTCTAGCCTTCAGCTTTCTTTACCTCTAAATAGAAGATATAATCCAGAGCATTATTCCAGTGTGCAAACAATAATTAGTAAGGACTAGACTATAATTAACCTAGGCGATGCCTTTTGTGAGCATTAGACAAAGCATTCCTTCCTCAAGTGAAAATGAAATTTGTTTGAAGTGAATGTATTATTGCACAGTCTGAAAAGCCTGGATCAGGAGAGCTTTTTAGAGCCACTCAGGCTCTGTGCACACATATATGCCCCCTCAAGTAAAGAATCCTGTCCCATCAAAGTAGGATGGAAGTCAGTGAGCAGGTGGAATTTGATGTCCAGAAGCTGAGATGAGGTGACAGAGGTAACCTCAGGCAATGCTGAAATAGAGCAAGGGCGAAGAACAGCTGATCTAGTAAGTGCAAGATTGTGTTCCTCCAAATGAGTGTCTGTGACCATGTGGATTCAGATGTATTATTCTGGGGTTGCCTCTTTCCTGCTCCAGCATCAGCTGGGAGGCCTGGATTTTAATCCATACTGAAGAGATACAAAGTATCTCTAGATTTTTTGACTGCCCCAGAAAAGGAGTCAGTTCATAAATGCTGTTTCTTCTTTCTACTATAGAGTGGCACTATTGAGTAACTGTCTTGCACATCCAATGGACCCACTCCTGCTGGGGAATATAACATTATACTAGGGCTTCCCTGGTGGCTCAGATGGTGAAGAATCTGCCTGCAATGCAGGAGATCAGAGTTCAGTCCCTGGGTCAAGAAGATCCCGTGGAGAAAGGAATGGCCACCCACTCCAGTACTCTTGCCTGGAGAATTCCATGGTTAGAGGAGCCTGGGTGGGATACAGTCCATGGGGGCAAAAAGAGTCAGATATGACTGAAAGGCTACAATTTTTTTTCAGGCAACATGTGAGAGAATATTAGTTCATTCTTTCATGCTCAGTCAATCTCATGGTACCTAAGTGTATATGAACTTTTAACAATGTGTGTAAACTATGCCAAACCAAATCAACCATCTCCCACCAAATACAACTTTTCTTAGCCTAGGTTACCAGTACAACCTCCGCTTTCCTCAAGATAATTTTATTTCAAGGAACTTGATTTTTCCTAACATTGGTGATAATCACTAACAATAAGTTGAGTATTGGTTCTTTTGCTTCCCAAATTCCCTCAGTTCTCAATTGGATCCACTTCCATGATAAATTCCACTTGGAAAATCAGTTAACTCGGAGTGGTTTTGATATAGTCAGAAAATACTCTGTTAGCCCCACTCCCATCACCAATCTTTGCCAGTAGGCGTTTCCTTGACTTGATGTGCTCAGTCCTTCAATTATATCTGACTCTTTGAGATCCCATGGTCTGTAGCCTACCAGACTCCTAATTGAGAGCTGGTGCTAGTGTTTGATTCTGGAAAATGATCTACTTAAAGGTGCATAGTATCTCCTTTGGCCCTAAATATACAGAGGAAAAATAGTTTTTTAAAGAAAATAAAACAAAATTCTGTCTTTGCTTTTAAGGGCATTTTATTTTAAAAAGATTGCGCAAATGAGTATTTGGATAAAAGAAGCTATAATGAGAAAATTTTTATAGAATTATATCTTGATGTGTTCAGTCATTCAGTCATGCCTGATTCTTTGTGACCCCATGGACTGTAGCCCACCAGGCTCCTCTGTCCATTGAGTTTGTCAGGCAAGAATACTGGAGTGGGTTGCCATTTCCTCCTTCCGGAGATCTTCCTGACCTAGGGATTGAACCTGCATCTCCTGGGTCTCTTCTGTTTGTAACCAGATTCTTTACCACTGAGACACCTGTTAGTTTCTGTCAAA
Source organism: Bos mutus (assembly GCF_027580195.1). NCBI lineage: Eukaryota > Metazoa > Chordata > Mammalia > Artiodactyla > Bovidae > Bos > Bos mutus. The sequence continues at coordinate 32,896,628 of NC_091630.1, read as the reverse complement.
TCAGAGGCCATTTATTTCATTCAGACAAGCTGACCGAGTTAATTTAATATATAGTTGCATTAGAAAGAGTAGACATTTTTACTGATAGCCATCATATGAAATGAAGTTGATTTTGGTCCACAGTTTATATTATTTTTTTCCTCACAATTTAGTTTAATAAGATATGAATGACATGCTATGAATAAATAATAAGCCATGATTTCTGCTGGCAATTACATGTTTTTAAGTGCAAAATGTAGGAGATTAACTGACCACCTCTCTCCTCTTTCATCCCCACACTTGTATATCTGGTTTTATTTTTAGAAACCGAATATCAGATTAGTTGAACATATTTTGATAGGTTTAAATGTCTTCAGCGCAAAGGAAATGTCTGAGGCTTTCTAATTTGAGTAAATTTTAAAGACAAGCTGGCTGGCATTAGGCAATCTGATAAATTCTTTTCCTGTGGAGAGCTGTAAGAAGGTCAGGGAAACAAAGCACTTACAAAACTCTTTCCCTGGAGAGAGCAGGCGGGGGAGGGGGACAGTGAGAGAGCTGAGAGCCGGCTTGTCCAAGATGCTTTCATCCGCTGGGTGTCACTGCTGATATGAGATTGAACAAACTGAAAGATATTCCTATGGCAGCAAGAATTTCTGAGAGACAGGATGTGAAAACCCCAGAGGTTTAGATGCTATCGCTTTGCCTTGCTACACGACTGAAAATACCTTGCAGATTTGTTTCAGAGTGGTGAGCATTCTGGAAAGGGTCCTGGTACTATACATTAAAAAAAAAAAAAAAAAAGAAATATTAGAATTCCTCCCTGTGGCTGAGTAAGCCTCGGTAATAGGTACATTCTTGCATGGATTAAATATGCTCTTATGATATGTGTCTGTTTTTCTCAGTTTAGCAAAAAAGTGTTTAAGAGAACACAGCTCCACTGAGGACTTTGGCACTGGAACATACCTGCAGCTTATTCCTTGGGTTTTCCAGCTTGTAAACAGTGAACAAGCCACTGTGTTGCCCAAGTAGACAAGAATTAGGTTAATACTGCAGCTTTCTTCCTCTCATTTGGTTAAACAGAGTTGACATCTAGTGATAACTTAGGCTTCCTCTGGAGTTTTTTATTCTGCTCTTTTTTTTTTTTTAGCCCATTAGTCTTTTGCTCGAAACAGTTTAAGAAAGTAGATAGAAACTGAAACAATTTTCTCATTATGTGATGTCCTTTGTCTTGTTTCTGAAATAAAAAAGAAGTACTGACATAGAATCAGCTCAGTTCAGTTCAGTCGCTCAGTCGTGTCTGACTTTTTGCGACCCCATGAACCGCAGCATGCCAGGCCTCCCTGTCCATCACCAACTGCTGGAATCTACCCATACCCATGTCCATGGAGTCGGTGATGCCATCCAACCATCTCATCTTCTGTTGTCCCCTTCTCCTCCTGCCCTCAATCTTTCCCAGCATCAGGGTCTTTTCCAATGAGTCAGCTCTTTGCATCAGGTGGCCAAAGTATTGGAGTTTCAGCTTCAACATCAGTCCTTCCAATAAACACATAGGACTGATCTCCTTTAGGGTGGATTGGTTGCATCTTCTTGCTGTCCAAGGGACTCCCAAGAGTCTTATGCAACACCAAAGTTCAAAAGCATCAATTCTTCTGTGCTCAGCTTTCTTTATAGTCCAACTCTCACATCCATACCTGACTATTGGAAAAACCCATAGCTTTGACTAGATAGACCACTGGAGGATGCAAGGGCTGGGGGTGGGGAGTATCTTTCAAATAAGGGAAGAAATATGGAAATAAAAAGAAATGGAGATGCAGAAAGAAGATAAAGGATAAAAGAATGAAGGAGTTAAAAAGGTTAGAAGCAGAAGAAGAAAAAGAGGAAGAAGCAGCAGGAGAGGAGAGGGAGGGGACAGGGGAGGAAGAGAGAGAGAAGAAGAAGAAGAGGAAGAAGACAGAGAAGGAGAAAGGGGAAAAAAGAGAGAGGAAAGACAAGAGGAAAGAGGAAATAAATACTTTCCCACCCTCTTATTTAATGAATTTTTGGGTCATTTTTGGTGCTATGTGTGGTTTGGGGTGGGGGGTGACAGATTGGGGGAGGCAAGTCGTACCACCTGTGACTTTGGGTCACACAGAAACCAAAAAGTAGAACTCGTTATTAATCAAAGTAACCAGAGATGCAGGTTCAAGGCTGAAAGAGAGGAGACCTGTTTGAGAAAGAATAGGGAATTCATGACCATTTTCAAGGCACAGAGTATTTGAAAGTCTAAGAGCTGAACTCGGGAATTGAAGGGACTACAAAACTGTCCCATGCTCCCATTTTATCCTGGCTAGCTTCCTGTATTCATATGAACAGAACTGCCACAGCAGATTGAGGTGGTTGTTATTCCACAGAAATGGCCTCAGGTAAAACGTGGATCCTATTTAGAGTTCTCCATTCAGCTTCCTGGCATTTTGAAATAAGCGGACAAGGTGGAGGTGACAGGTTTGTACAGGATGTTAGCTCTGTAAGATAGATACCTGTCCTGTTTGTTCACTGTTACATTCTTAGCACTCAGCACATAGTAGGTGTTTAGTCCATTTCTCTTGAATTGTTGAATGGACAAGTCTCCCAGAAGAGTGACTTTGGTACTTGTGACTCCCAGACATTTAGTTAGATTTTGTTTTCCCAGCATTTGCCCTTGTCCCAGAAGTGGGCACTCTTGTATATACTTCAGATGTGCCCTAAGTACTGAGTCTCTTGTATCCTACTGGATGTTTCCTGGATCGTTCAGCAGAAGGAGTCTCGAAAATCTATTTATTAATTAAATCTCAGCAACACTAGAACAATCGAAGGAGGAAAGAACATGGTGTCAAGTCACCAGAAAGGGAGCTCTAAGTCCCTTGTTAAAGGATTATCTTGGTGAGTAGGTGACATGAACACAAAGCTTCCTACCAAGTCAACTCTTTTATTTTCAGAACACTGCTTAATAAGCTGATTATGCATGCCAAAACATTTTTTCTTTTCAGAAAAATTAACCCATACTTGTGCTTAAAAATTACAACAAACCTGGTATAGCCAACAAAATCTATGAAGTCTAGTTGCTTTTTAATGTAATTTTGGTTTGGGTAAATGTAGTCCATAGAGTTGCGAGAGTAGGACACAAATGAGCAACTAAACAACAGATGTAGTTACAGAGAAGTTGCAGCAAACAGATTGTTTTAATTCATTTAAGTTATGGTGTTTAAAACCTTTTCCCCTCCATCCTGAGTAGGCAAGAATATTGGCATTGGAAACAGAAGTGACAATGCCACTGCCTCCTTTGCTCTCTGTTTTCCACAGTATGAGTCTATGATTATCTTAAGTGTGCATCTTAATTGGAAATATTCTTGAGAGGAAAAAATATATTCCCCTGCATATTCTCACATGAATAATGTTGCAAACTTAACTGATTAAAATTCGCTCTGGTTGGCAACTAAGTAAAAGTGATTTCTTTCATTTAGGTTTGTTTTCTATAAAGTATTAATATGTGTGTGAGTATGTGTAGGTGTGTATGTGTGAGTGTGTATTGACAGGCATTATATAATACATGCATATGTTCATATGTATATATATGCATACTTTTTTTCTTTGGTGGGATTTCATCAGAGGAATCGCAATTAATTAGTTACAAATATATGAGAGCTATAAGCAATAATAAGTAAAGCATTATTACCCAATGCCAGTAAAGTCAGAGTAGGATAGTTAGTGAAAATCTTTTGATACTACTGATTGGATTGAGATAATCTCCTGGGGGCAGAAATACAGACTTCATCATTAAAGACAATTGCAAACTAGATTACTGAAAACATCAGTGGCCATACTATTGGAATATTTCTCTAGCCATGTAGGCTTGTCTTAAATGTTTCCTTAGTTTTTTGGATTTACCTTAGGCTTTGTATTATTTTTGTATTCAGCTTTATCTTTCTGTGCTTTTATTGTATAGTTGCTAAGACAGTACCGGAGGCTAGTCTTTCATTTTTGTGCTTATCCTGCAATTTCCTTTAAGTGCATACACATCACTATTATGGCGATTCAATGTGTGTGATTAAATCAACACTATTAAAATTTAATGAGGAAACATTTCTAAGATCTTCTTTAATAATTTATGCCTCGAGTAGATATTCTTGGTATTTTTCACATAATTCATGAGACAAAATGTGTGTGTGGCGGTATATGTTTTCACTGGCAAATAAGCTTATGATTGTGAAATGAACTTGTAAGCAGTTCAGGGAAGATGAAGGCAATAAAGGTAATAATAAAGGAAAAGGAGATTGGGATTGACATATGTACACTATATATATACTATATATATTTATATGCATCAGTTCAGTTCAGTTCAGTCGCTCAGTCGTGTCCGACTCTTTGTGACCCCATGAATCGAGCACGCCAGGCCTCCCTATCCATCACCAACTCCTGGAGTTCACCCAAACTCATGTGCATCGAGTCGGTGATGCCATCCAGCCATCTCATCCTCTGTCATCCCCTTCTCCTCCCGCCCCCAATCCCTACCAGCATCAGAGTCTTTTCCAACGAGTCAACTCTATGCTGCTGCTGCTAAGTCGCTTCAGTCGTGTCCGACTCTGTGCGACCCCATAGACAGCAGCCCACCAGGCTCCCCCGTCCCTGGGATTCTCCAGGCAAGAACACTAGAGTGGGTTGCCATTTCCTCCTCCAATGCATGAAAGTGAAAAGTGAAAGTGAAGTCGCTCAGTCATGTCCGACTCTTCGCAACCCCATGGACTGCAGCCTACCAGGCTCCTCTATCCATGGGATTTTCCAGGCAAGAGTACTGGAGTGGGGTGCCATCACCTTCTCCGAGTCAACTCTATATATCAGGTCATATCAGTTCAGTTCAGTCGCTCAGTTGTGTCCGACTGTTCGCGACCACATGGACTACAGCATGCCAGGCTTCCCTGTCCATCACCAACTCCCGGAGCTTACTCAAACTCATGTCCATCCAGTCGGTGATGCCATCCAACCATCTCATCCTCTGTTGTCCCCTTCTCCTCCCACCTTCGATCTTTCCCAGCATCAGGGTCTTTTCAAATGAGTCAGTTCTTAACATCAGGTGGCCGAAGTATTGGAGTTTCAGCTTCAGTATTCAGTCCTTCCAATGAATATTCAGGACTCATTTCCTTTAGGATGGACTGGTTGGATCTCCTTGCTGTCCAAGGGATTCTCAAGAGTCTTGTCCAACACCACAATTCAAAAGCATCAATTCTTCGGCATTGGGCTTTCTTTATAGTCCAACTCTCACATCCATACATGACTACTGGAAAAATCATAGCTTTAATGAGATGGACCTTTTTTGACCAAGTAATGTCTCTGCTTTTTAATATGCTGACTAGATTGGTCATAACTTTTCTTCCAAGGAGCAAGTGTCTTTTAATTTCATGGCTGCAATCACCATCTGCAGTGATTTTGGAGCCCTAAAATGTATCTTTCACTGTTTCCCTTATTTCCCCATCTATTTGCCATATGTATATATATATAAAACCACGTGTGCTCAGTCACTTCAGTTATGTCTGATTCTTTGCGACCCTATGGACTGTTGCCCACTGGGCTCCTCTGTCCGTGGGATTCTCCAGGAAATAATAATGGAATGGGTTGCCATTTCCTTCTCCAGGGGATCTTCCTGACCCAGGGATCAAACCCAGGGACCCAGGGATCCCTGCATCTCCTGCATTGAAGGCAGATTAGATTAATAAGGACCTACCATCTAACACAGAAAATTCTACTCAATACACTGTAATGACCTATACAGGAAAAGAATCTAAAAAGGAGTGGATATATGTATATGTATAATTGACTTACTTTGTTGTATACCTGAAACCAATACAACATTATAAATCAACTGTACTCCAGTAAAAATTTTTTGAAAGAAAAAAATCTATTTTTCATATAGCAATGCCATTATTCTGAATACTGAGCTGGCTTGCACACAGGGAGCTGACAGTATCTATATATGGGTCAGTATTTTCTGTGAAGCACTATTTGGAACTGGTGAAAATGTGTGCCATATAGGTAGGAAGAATAAAGAGTTAACCCTAATGTCCCTTATGAAAATCCCTGTGTGAGAAATTGAGCCTACGTTGCTGGGGTAAAACCAACACGTTTTAGGCTGGAATGTGTATGCACAAGAGGCTTTATTGATATTTCATGGCAATTTAACGCAGCATAACTTGCAGTCTCTAGTACAGTGCTGCCCCCATACATAATTTTCATTGACTTCTTAACATTTAAACTAGACACAATTTAAATCTTTCTAAGCAGGTCAGCGTAAGGAAAAGCCTTATTGCCTACAAGTAGTTTCATGGTGGGGATAAACTTTAATTGCCTCTCTGTCGGTGAATAATTAGTAGTATTGCATGTTATGTGCAAAGAAAATTATAACCAACAGTAACCTGTTAAAAAGAGTTATAGTTGTTCTGTTTTTTTTTTTTTTTTTTGGGAAGCGGGGGCTGGACTATATTAGATTATTAAATGCTCTGGGCTCTCAAATTTATTAGGTAGAGACCTTAAAGAAAACAAGTCTTAAAGATAATATTTCTAGCTAAGATATTATATCCTCTATTTCTTCCCTCACTTGAACTTTCCTAGTCCATAAAAAGGATCATAAACCATGACATGAGTTTAAATTTTTTGTTTTTTCTCTCAGTCATAAGACAATGTTAGCGTGGAGACTGTATTTTGTATTTCTCCTGTCTGATTTCATTGGCCACAGTGTCTCCTTTTGGATTTTAAAGAATACAGTTTTTCTTATCTTTCATAAATAGTTAGCCATATTTTTAAACAATAAAAAAATATTGTCAAAAATTGGAATTTAAGACAAAAAGTTCATCTTATTCCCACAGAGCAGATGAACAACATAAAGTCTCCTGGGTCTGTTCATTTCATGTTCTCTCCTGTTATTCTCAGGTAAACAGATTCATTCTCTGAACATGACTAAATCGTCTCAGCAGATAGGAGATAATGGAATCTTTTAAACTGGTGGTAAATGTCTCTCTCCCTGGGAACATTGGGGAATATTTGAGAATGATTTTATCACATTCTCTGTGTGGGGATTTCCACAGCCATTTATTGAGTATTGGCCAGAGGGCACTACATGACCACTGTATAAGGTACCGCGCTACACAGTGAAGACCGTTCTCATCCAGGGCACCCACAGTGCTTTGTAGAGAACCAGTTAGCTTTATTATTATTTTTTTAAGTATTTATTTATTTTGGCTGCATTAGTTCTTATTTGTGACATGCAGGATCTTTCACTAAGAGCGCAGACTCCCTAATTGTGGCCCGGAGGCTCAGTAGTTGTGGAGTGAGGCCTTAGTTGCTCTGCTGCATGTGGGATCTTAGTTCTCTGACCAGGGATCAAGCCCGTGTACCCTGCATTGCAAAGCAGATTCTTAACCACTGGACCACCAGGGAAGTCCCAGCTTTATTCTTAATATGAGAGAAATCTCTAGTCTTCTCTGATTCCCATAGGTCAAATTAAGTGTTCCTATTCAGTGTTTCCATAGTAGCTTTTACATATATTTATCATACTATTCCATATTTTTTAAAAAATTGTCACTCTGTGACTGTCTCCCACAGATACTTTTGAGCCCTTGCAGCATATGGCTGTTTCCTGTTCACTTTTCAAGGTGGGAACTCAGTGCAAAGACTTTTAATGAAATAAACTAGTGGAGCATCCAGGAAGCTAAATTAAACCATATGATTTTAAAAGGATAAGAAATGTCAAATGTGGTAAATAGTGAAGTAGGATTTAAAATTTAATAAACTTCATTATTCAGATAAAAAGAGGAATATTGTTATTTTTCTTGTGTTGAATCATGAAGCATCATATTCTGATGAAAATATGGTATGTTCAAAACTTAAGAAGTTTCCTTCAAGGTATTAGAATTATGATATATTGGTAATTACTTAATCAGTCACTTCATAGGTGACAACCCCAAATCAGAGTCTTTAACTGATGTGTTTAAGGCTTCTTGTTCATATAGATATTTTATGACAGAATCAGAACTAAATGTGGAAGTAGTAAAACTCACAAGGAGGACTTCTCTGGTGGTTCAGTGGTTAAGAATCCACCTGCCAATGCAGGGGACATGGGTTCGATCCCTGGTCTGGGGAGATCTCACAAGCTGTGGGGCACCTAAACCCATGAACCGGAGCTACTGAAGCCTGTGCACCTAGAGCCCATGCTCTGCAACAAAAGAAGCCATCACAAGAGAAGCCCATGTACTGCAACTAGAGTAGCCCCCATTCACCACAGAGGAAGCCCACGTGCAGCAAAAAAGATCCACTGCAACCAAAACTAAATATATAATTAAGTTAAGAAACCCACAGAGACAGGAGTTGTACTCCCCAACATCTAACACGGGTGCCTGCCATTTGTGAGAACTCTACAAGGTCAGTTGAATGACACTGAATGAATGGATGCTTCTCAACTCTTAGTTCACAGTTCATTCAATTACACCATATGGCCTTCCTGGAATGAAGCTGATGGATGACTTAAAGATAAAACAGATACACACTGGTCCAGAAAAAAGTTTTATTTGAGCCAGGATCAGTGTCTTCTCTTAACTAAAATATTAGAAGATGGTAAGTCAAGCAGTTTCTCAGTAGCAAATTTCACATACTTCAGTCATTATCAGTTGGACTCTGTTATGTGATGTGTTGGGAAGATCCCCTGGAGGAGGGAATGGCAACTGATTCCAGTATTCTTGCCTGGAGAATTCCATGGACAGAGGAACCTGGCAGGCTATAGTCTGTGGGGTTGCAAAGAGTTGGACATGACTGAGTGGCTAACACAGCTTACTACATGAAGCTTGTTTCTTGGAATTCACCTGCACTTGGTGGATGGATCAATTTATGTGAACTGGATGAACCATGCTAATAATATTTTAGCAGCAGTCTGTTTCCCTCCTGTGATTTATATTCTAATGTATAAAACAAGTTGTTGTTGCAGTTGTTTAGTTGCTAAGTAATGGTATGTCACACTATGGTCTATAGCCTGCCAGGCTCCACTGTCCATGAGATTTCCCAGGCAAGAACACAGAAGAGGATTGCCATTTCCTTCTCCAAGGGATTTTCCCAAGCCAGGGATCAAACCCATGTCTCCTGTGTTGCAGGTCAATTCTTTACCACTGTGCCACCCGGGAAGACTATACAAGATTGCATGCTAATTATACATTATCTCCTTTTAGCTGCATATTTTCTCCCTAACAACAATGTAAAGTTGACAAAAGCAATGGCTGTGTATCTTTTATAGCAAATGAGAAGAGGAGTAGCTTCTCTTTGTCCATGATTTTTCAAAACACGAAGAGAAGCATTATGAATAAAAATATAAATGTGCTTACATCTTATTAAGCATATTAACTTCCTCAAGCATACTGCTTAGAGTTGTCTTTGAACCGTTTTCATTTACAGTCTAAGCTTTGTTACCTGCTGTGCTGTTCTTATTTTTCCCCTTCTCTTATGGCTCAGAGCTCAATGGAGAGTAATTTGATGAGTAATATTGTGTACACAAAGCTGCACCAATTCTTTGGTTTGAAATTCAGCTTTCTCCAAATTTTGTTTGATCAAATGCATTGGCAGAAATGGAAAGAATTTTGTGGATATTTCTAGCACATTTGAGTACTAAATCTACATTCATATAGCTTTAAAAGGAAATGATAGGCATAATAACAATAACTAGATGAGACTACTATTCACTCATGTATATTTTGTCACTGTGATTGTCACCATGAAAATTGTTTGAGGGACTTCCCTGGTGGTCCAGTGGTTAAGACTCTGCATTCTGGTGTGGGGGGTTGGGTTTGATTCCTGGTTAGGAAACTAAGATCCCACTTGCTTCATGGCCAAAAAACCAAAACATAAAATAGAAGCAATATGGTAACAAATTCAATACAGACTATAAAAATGGTCCACATAAAAAAAAATCTTTTAAAAAAAGGTCTTTGGAAATGAATATTGGTGTTTCTGTTATCTTTTGATGTAAAGAGGGCCACCTCAGAACTTAGCAACCTAAAACAATAGTTTACTGGTCTCATAGCTCTGTGTACTGAGCAGGGTCAACTAAACTCTTCTCACTAAGAGTCTATCATGAGATTGCTGTTCCCTGGTGGCTGAGGTGAGTTATTTGAGGGTTCAGCTGTAGTGGCTGATTCTCCCCAGAATGTTTTAAGAAACCAAGGTAGAAGCTTGTGACCTAGCTTCAGAAGCCAAGCTATTCTATTATTTATTCAAGGTCAGACAAAATTCCCTATGGGAAGCATATACAAAATGACATACATTGCAGGGAATGTGGCTCTTTGGGGAAACTTCTTAATTTGTTTAGGTAATCTGTTTTTGCTGTATTAGTCACTTTCAGGGCCCTCCATGAAGTGTATTAAGTCATTATAGGTCAGTAATAGTATACAAGTGGAAAAATACATAAGACTGTAAATTTCTTTTTCTTATAATTTTCTTATTATTTTTCTTATATATTTCATGTGAAATCTTATTTTGATATTTCATTAATTTTTATCATTTCCAAGGCACCATGTCAAGATAGCCTTTTCTCTCCTTGATCACTCTCAGTACATAAATGTGCCAGTTATTGATTTCCAGTGACAATACATCAATAAACCATATAATAAACAGTTCAAAAATTTTGTTAAGGCATGGAAAGAAAATTTGATAACCTGTAGTCATGAAAATAAAGACATAGTGAATTTTAAAGCTGCAGATAGTGCTACTGCTTGATTCCCATTTATTGCTTTTTTGAACAGTAATTAGACATTTATAATATTCTAGAAAATCTGAATCTCAAGCTATATGCAACATGGTTTCTGCCATGAAATTAATGCTTTTGCAAGGTGTTCTGTATCAGTTGTTCTTAAGTTTAATGTGCAGCAGAATCACTGGAAGGCTTATTAAAACACAGATGACTGTGTTTTTTTTTTTTTTTTTCCCTCTCTGAGGCATTTTATTTGTATGTATTATATCCTAAGAATCTAAGGGTTTTCCCTTCTGTATGTTTTCGTCTTGGGGATCTTACCCCAAGTGTTTCTGATTTTTTCAGTCTGGGAGGATTTGAAGATTTCCATGTGAAACATACTATCAGGGGATACTGTTACTGCTGGTCTGGGGAACATACTTTTATAAACACTCAGCTAGACAACGATCTCATCATGCCTACTTCTCATCTAATTCAGGACGAGATCAAGATCAGCCAAATTGTGGCAGTTAGAAATAAGCAACCAAGCAAACTGGCACTCTGTCTGATTCCAAAACAATGCCTGTAGACAATTTCTGGGTTCAGTTTTTCTTGAGTAAACCCAGACTGACTCCAAGGAATTTATACTCTTACTGAATCAGAGTCAGTAATGACTGAAAAAGTCAATTGGTCAAATTCAATTTTCAATATTGGAAAACCCATCAACTGTTTCATCATAATTGATTTACACAGAAAAGCCCTTAGAGACAACCTAATTTCCAGAAAGGCAATAATATAATGGAAAGACCATGGAATTTCAAATTAGAAACCAAGATGGGAGTTTTGAGTTTACCAATTACTGGTTATGGTATCTTGGGAGTATTTTCTTTCTTTCTGGGAATATTTGTTACCCTTTCCAATAAAATTAAGAAAAAGAACATAATAAAATTCTTATTATAAAAGTGCTATGAAAATCAGCTGAGGTGGAGTATAGAAAAACTCTTTATCAGTTAGTATAGAGATCTTCCAGATATTTGCAGTCATTATTGACTAGCAATTGAGTTAGCACTGTCTTATTTTGCCGCTAATTGGAATCCACATACCTGTTGGTCTTTACTCTCCATAGTTATTCAGACAGTTTCAGGTGATTAATTGATTCATCCTTGAACTTATCTTTTATCTCTTCTGTTCTTTTCTTTTCTCTGATTGCATCAGTGTTCTCAACTTCATTATTTCAAGTCTGATTAAGTGAAGCTTTCTGCCTGGAGGCCAATATTCTTCTAAATCCCACCCCATCTGCAACCCCACATACACATCAAATAAGTATTTATTTATACTATAAATGTTCCTCTCAGGAAGAAAAGGAAGAATGATAAAAATATAAGAATCAAATCATTATTTACTAAATACTGTTTCAGTCATTGTGGTTAAAAAACTATCTGTGTACTATCTTTAACATTTGCAACAGCTCTTTTAGGCATGCTGCAGTCTGTGGGGTTGCAGAGTCAGATGACTGAGTGACTGAACAACAACAACTTTTAGATCAACTCTAATATTTTCTTGATTTGACCATTGAAGAAGCTGAAATCTAAACAGATTTCTGAGATCAAGCACAAGTAAGGACTGCAACTAGAATGCAAATGCAAGTCTGTTCATGTGGAGAGGACTTCTAACTACCCCATGGTTGACCCTAAGTCCTCTCTGGTTTCACAGAGCCTAAATAGAAACATAAGAACATGAAACAAGACCATCCAGGTTTTTGAGGGATTCTCCCAAGTACAATCCTCACCTCCTCTACTCAGTCTGAATTTATTTCCTTATTGTTCCTATGAGGGCTTCTCTGGTGGCTCAGATGGTAAAGAATCTGCCTGCAATACACGGAGACCCCAGTTCCATCCTTGGGTCAGGAAGATTCCCTGGAGAAGGGAATGGCCATCCACTCCAGTAACTATTATTAATTCACACATTCTTGAACTCATTTTTGAACTCCTTAGGTGGCACTGTTTAGGGTTATTTAGCCCTCTATGTGAAATACTCAGAAGAAGATTGCGAGCTTTGACTGCAGTGATGTAGGTGTGAGAACAAAAAAAAGGTGTACAAGAAAGTAAATTTCTAGGGTTTCCTTAGTGGCTTAGTGGTGAAGAATTCACCTGCCAATGCAAGAGGCATGGGTTTGATCCCTGATTGGGGAAGATTCTACATGCCCTGGAGCAACTAAGCCCATGTGCCACAATTACTGAGTCTGTGCTCTAGAGATCAGGAGCCACAATTACTGAGTCCATGTGCTGCAACTACAGAAGCCCATGTGCTCTAGAGCCCATGATCCACAATAAGAGAAACCACCGCAATAAGAAGCCCGCCCATGGCAACAGGAGAGTAGTTCCCACTTTCCAAAGCTAGAGAAAGCACAGTCAACAATGAAGATCCAGCAGAGCCAAAAATAAACAAATAAATAAAATATTTTTTAAAAAAAGAAAGTAAATTTCTGGAAAGGGCAGATTTCAAAAGACACATGCAATACTTCCGAAAATTCCTGCTAGGAACAGGATTATACCATAGATACTTAAGATTTATAATATCCCTCATGCCCTAGGCGTGAGAAGGAGAACTAATGGGTGTCAGCACCGTTACCAGTGAAATACTGTCTTTCACATTAAATGTAGGTTTCTCAGATCTTCTCCTTGGTGACTAGAACTATTACTGGCTTCTCAGTTCTTTCTGTTTTTAGCTTTTTTGAAAGTAATATTGAGGAAGAAAAGTTTGAAATCTACAATGCTAGTATTCACAACAAGAACACAGACAGATGGAAATCCCAATCCATATTAGTTACCATTAAAAAAAAAAAAAACAAAACTAATATTGGCTAAAGCAAGATATCTGTACGGCAGATGTCCATCTTTCTCCAACAGCTCTGAATACCAGCTGTTCAGATGAGGTTTTCATGAAGCGTAAAGTCTGAGCATTGCTATTCTCTGTCCTGTGTATTCTTATTTTTTTTCACAGCAGTAAAAGAAAATGGACTTCAGGAAGAAAGTGAGGCAAACTACTGGTACAGTATGGCACTCATTTCGTGCTTCTTCTCCATTCATATGAGTGCAAAGTCTCTAAGACAGGACTTAGAGCGAAAAATTGAAGGGATACCAAATATTTTCCTTTCATGTATGAAATATGCAGAACCACTTTCCTTGCCTGATGGTAATTCAATTTTATAGGGTTAGCAAATATTTTTTTCCCTCCAAACTTTAATATCAAGAGGACTTTTCAATTTAGAAATAAATATCCTGCCTCTACCAAGGGCTTTACTGTGATTAACCTTCATAACTAACTGGGGAGGTTGCTTACTATGAATGTGCTTGCATGGGAACTTCAAGCTGGTTTTATTGACATAAGAGGTCAGTGTAACAAGGTCCTAGCATCAAGGGAGGAGAGCAGAGAAGCTATACTAATTGTGGCCATGAAGAGCATGTAAGTGTTTTCATTAGAAGTCAATACTCATGCACATTTTAAATTCGCCATCTGGCCCTCTTTGCATTGATATTTGAAATGCAGGAAGCTGATTTCATAACCAGATTTCTTCATCAATTTGTCATGTATTTATAGAATACATTTGTTACCATTTCTAGGTAATGTAAGTGAAAGCAGGGCAATATGCATAAAAATATATTTTATTTTTGTCTTTCTTTGGATATTTTGAATTCTAACTGCAAAATATTGCAAAAATATAGTTTTAGTTTACTATTTAGGAAGAATTAACTTAGTCTTATTAAAAATATACACTAATCATAGGAATTGAAGAACTATTTGAAAATGTATAGTTAATATTTAACTAAGTTTATTTATGAAACTCTTGATTTGCGTGTCTGGGGGAGTATCATGGAGATATATTCTTTTGTTCTTAGCTCTATGGGAATTACAAAGAGCTCAGCAGGTATATATTAGAGCTGCAATTGCCTTCTAGTAGCATATATAATCAGAAATTTTTATTTCATAGCTGATTGTTATTTACTCAGATTATTATTACTTGGTTCAACATGTGTGGCTCATACATGAAGGGGACATTATTAACTAACATTCTTTGAATTTCTGTTTGCTTACTTTGTTCCTAGCTAAGACTGTTTAAACCATCTTTACTCTTTCTCTTGTTTTTAAACAACGTCACTGACAACAACATGAGTCTTAATGTCTAAGACTGAGAGATTTGGGACATTTTAAAAAATAATAATTCACTCAATGAATGAAAATATATTGAGAACTTATTAATATGCTAGACACTATTCTTGGTGCTGGAAATTCTTCAGTAGGATATAATAAGCGCAGCTGACAAATAAGAATCCTTTACATGCATTTTCTTGTATAATAATTACAATAAACCCATGAGACAACCTTCCTCCTCCCGTTTTACAGATAAGAAAACTGATGTTGAGAGTAGTTAAATAATTACCTAATGTTTCACAGCTAGGATGGAGTGGATCTGGGATTTAACACCAGATTTTTCTGGCTTGCTTTACTCCACTTTTCCTAGGCTAACACTCATGAAATGTTAATGGAATTGGCGTTTAATGTTCTGCCTTTAGTAAAATGCAGCCAAATTCTGTATTTTAAGTTCTATCCCTAAAGTAACTGTCACTGGTTCCACTTGTGCCCTCTCATTGGCCACGATCACAATTTTCTTTTTGTGCCTGTGTTCTTGTAGTCATGTGATTTATTTCAGTTGGACTGCTCACTGCTCTTCCCTTCACTCCTTAGGTAAATCTTATACTCTGTATCCCTTTTTAAGTTCAGTGAAAACTCATTTATTCCTCCCCCAAATCTTCTCTGTCTTCAAATTTCACTGAGCTTCCTTGTCTCTGATTTTCTCCACTACTCTCTGTTGTTCTACCAAATTGAGTGCTAAATTATGTATTACCTTGTCATGTGTTATTTGCTCATTTTCATTTATATTTTGACATTTTAAAGTAAACTATTGTATCTTCTTTAGCATTTCTACCAAACAGTCAGACAGACAGACTGTTATATCAAGATGTTAATGCATGGTAGGGAACAAATTAACCAGAGACTGAGTGGATTAGAATATCAAAAACATTAATCTATTCTAACAAATCTGCTGAGTAATGTGAAAAAAACCTGCTTTTTTACTTCTGTCAGTAAAGTAAGGAATGAAAATATTAATTTGTAGAAAATGCCACACTGCAGAACAAGAAATGACTGACAACAAACAGATCAGGAAGTCAACAGGAAATCATGTCACAAAAGGGCATTAGCTGGGATCTCAGCTAATCCAATCACCACGGGCAGGAAAATTACCCAGAAGTCACCATTTTTCAGCAGAAACTGGAAATATTTTATTGATAAGATTAAGAACTTTCACAATATCATCAGAGACATGAATTTCAAAATATGAAATACATAATGAAGGTATTTTGCAAGGATTAAGTTTGCTGCTTCAGGGACTCTGGCAAAGGTTTTGAGCAGTTATCATAATGTTTAAAAAAAGAAAGTTGTTAAGAATCTGTCAGTATGCCTCCCTCCTGGCTTTGATGACACTCTGCCCTGATCATAGACACAAGTACACTTGCCTATAATGGAGGATGACTCATTAGGTTACCATGGCATTATGAAAATATTATGTAATCCACACTTTATTGGGTATAAAGTGATTAAACAGAAAGTCTCCCAGCTACCGTTGCCTTGGGAAGTTTTAATGATGCTATGCAGAAAGTATCATGGCTATTGCCCAAATGGAGAATCTGTGCCTCCTTCAGTCTCCAGGCAGGAATGGACTGTTCCCACCAGAGGGCCTTTAGAATCCCTTTCACACTTTCAAGTGGAGAGAGCACATCATTGGAGCAGAAAATGGCATTTTCCCCCACAGGCAGACTGGGAGAGAGATGATAGGCACATAATACTCAATTCAGAACAATGCAACAATGAGTTACATACGCATTTCTGGGGCTAACAAATAAAGTTTTGGTTTTCAAAATTGCTTCACTGGGGTTTATGTAAGCAAAGTCCATGTCTTTGTATGATAGACCCTGAACCAAGAAGTGAAGAACTCAGAACAGAGGGGAAAGCTAAGGAACTGGAAGGCAAAGTCAGACTTTACCATGACATGGAATCTGCATGTATAATCACAAAGCATCTTAACTGTTATGAAGAAAAAGTACAAGGGAGAGGGAATGATTAGTTTTAAAATTGATTAGATAAAGCCTGGAGGATGGGAGCATAGTGAATTTTACTAAAAAAAGTGCCATTTAAGTTGAGATCTGAAGGATGAGTAGGCACTATGTAGGCCCCACGTTGGCAGGGGAGAAGGCAGTGGTGGGTGGAGAGAGGTGGACAGCACATCACTTGCCAAACCGTGGCATTGCATAGACCAGGAAGCCAGCCAGCGCAGCTGGAGCTAAGAGAGGAAGGGGAAGGGGAAGTTTGGGGGCAGATTCTCCGGGCCTGTGAGTAACTGGGTCTTGATTCTAATGGAAAGTCTCTACACTTTTAAGATTAAGAGGATGACATTATGTCCAATTTCAAAATGTGTGTGTCCATGATATAAACAATAGATTACATGGTACTAAATGAGTTAGGAAGGAACCAAACCAAAGGAAAACAGCCCTTATTGACTCTGCTGTCAGCTGCAGGTAAAAGAAACCTGTATTGTATTTTTTGGGTCATGTAAAGATGAGGTCATGCATGGTATTAGGTAAAAGGAAGAAAACGGGGCTATGACCTTGATGGGAGGTGGACAGAGTCATACCCAGGAGAAGATTGGAGAGTTCTCCTTGGTGATGGTGAGAGGATGAGAGTTTGCCAGTCCTGAGACTGGCATGGGTCCTGGCAAAGAACCTCCTGAGAGATGATGGATCTCTGATGTTAGAGCTCATGAGTGTCAGTCTGTGTTGGTTATTCCTGATCAGTGAGGCAACAGCCTTGGGAACATCAGGTTATCATGTGAGGTGGTGCCACTGTCTTTCTTAAAAGGCCCTGTGAGAATAAGCAAGGAGTATGGCAGCATGGCACCCCACGCCAGTACTCTTGCCTGGAAAATCCCATGGACAGAGGAGCCTGGTGGGCTGCAGTCCATGGGGTTGCAAAGAGTTGGACACGACTGAGCGACTTCACTTTCACTTTTCACTTTCATGCATTGGAGGAGGAAATGGCAACCCACTCTAGTGTTCTTGCCTGGAGAATCCCAGGGACGGCGGGGCCTGGTGGGCTGCGGTCTATGGGGTCGCGCAGAGTCGGAAACGACTGAAGCCACTTAGCAGCAGCAGCATGGCAGTAGACCAGTGTAGTCAAAATAGATTGCTTTCCTATCATTTTTACCATATAAATTAGAGAATCTTCAAAACTTGCAGACTGAATTTCTCCTTGTTAGATAGGTAGATGTAGGTAGAGAGAATTATGAACTGGGGGTTTAAACCACTAAGTTTGTTACAAAGCAAAAATTACTGGAACTTCTAACTCATTTATTAGAACCATCATCTTCCACAACTCAGGGCAAATAGTGACTTTTCCACTTTTTACCCCCTCCTCCTGTCTTCTCAACTTTCTTTAAGTCTCCTCTTGATGAGAAATATGTCACAAGAAGTTGCTTGCTTTTTACTGAACAAGTTGGTACATTTTTTTCAACCAATTTATTATTTTATGTTTATCATGCTGTATTATAAGTGTCGTGTTTCTGTACATGTTTCTTAATAATATCATATTTGTTTAGAGACTAGTAAGTAATATTTTATAACATGATAGTTGTATATAGGTGGGCATCTTATGTATGTATATTTACATGCTTTTCAGGAAATTGATTAGAGGTTTAGTGTTCACATGCAATATAATATTCCCTTTTTACATAATGGGAAATAAGCTCCTCTTTGGGATTTCTTACCCAGAATATCAGATTTTTCAGAAATGAATTATTGATATTAACTGGGAAATGCTTGTATTCAGATTTTCCAGTTTTTATAGTGGAGAGTGAAAAAGTGGGCTTAAAGCTCAACATTCAGAAAACGAAGATCATGGCATCCAGTCCCATCACTTTCATGGGAAATAGATGGGGAAACAGTGGAAACAGTGTCAGACTTTATTTTTCTGGGCTCCAAAATCACTGCAGATGGTGACTACAGCCATGAAATTAAAAGACGCTTACTCCTTGGAAGGAAAGTTATGACCAACCCAGATAGCATATTCAAAAGCAGAGACATTACTTTGCCAACAAAGTTTCATCTAGTCAAGGTTATGGTTTTTCCTGTGGTCATGTATGGATGTGAGAGTTGGACTGTGAAGAAGGCTGAGCGCCGAAGAATTGATGCTTTTGAACTGTGGTGTTGGAGAAGACTCTTGAGAGTCCCTTGGACTGGAAGGAGATCCAACCAGTCCATTCTGAAGGAGATCGGCCCTGGGATTTCTTTGGAAGGAATGATGCTAAAGCTGAAACTGCAGTACTTTGGCCACCTCATGCGAAGAGTTGACTCATTGGAAAAGACTCTGATGCTGGGAGGGATTGGGGGCAGGAGGAGAAGGGGACGACAGAGGATGAGATGGCTGGATGGCATCACTGACTCGATGGACGTGAGTCTGAGTGAACTCCGGGAGTTGGTGATGGACAGGGAGGCCTGGCATGCTGCAATTCTTGGGGTCGCAAAGAGTCGGACACGACTGAGCGACTGAACTGAACTGATAGTGGAAGAATCAAGAGAGAAGGGATTGCTGTGTTAGTGACCACAGAATGATGTGTGCAAGTGTATGGAAGATACTGAGTTTGTTTTGGAGATGTTACTTGTCTGGTTTTTTCACACATAGGTAGAGAAGCCAAGTAGGCAGTTTCTTAGCAAGAAAAAACTAAAACCTTCAGAAACCACCGGCCGTCCTTTCCAGTGGTTGTTGAACAAGTTGTGTTCATGTCAACTGATAAAATCATGAGCAGGAACTATATACATATAGTGGGCCCAGGAGGTCTATCTCCAGGCTCATAGATGAACGCACTTATTTTACACAGATACTACTTAATATTCACTCCTTTGAAGCCAGAAATTGAGGACAGACTTCTGCTGGTCATAGCAGTGGTTTACAGAATCTTCCATTTTTAACTCATATAATAGAAACCCTTCCAGTATAAGAGTTATATTTCACATGACCAGAGCAATTGACTCTAGCTCCTAAAGAGATTAAATATCACTATGTAGAGAGAGAAATATAGCTGTACATTGCTGTTAAAATTCCATATATGTACCAGTGAGATGTGAAGAACATATGTTCAGCCATAAATATGTTCATGTAAAGCAGTCCAGTCCTCCTGTGAGTAATCACATGCCAAGACATTTGAAGAAACGCAAATAAAGTGCTCAGAAGTGTTTTTGGCACTTTGTAAGTGCTCAATAAATGTTAACTGCAGTAATAATATTATTGTTATTCTTTTCCTTTGGTTTCTACTCCTCTTCCTCCTCCTCTGCTCTTTCTTCCTCCTCATATCCGTTGCTTCTTTAATAATGCCGTTAGAGTTCTGTTATTGATTCATAGGCATCCACATTCAAAAACAGAGTCATGATTCATTGTCTTCCTTGCCTTTTTACTTTTCCAATTAATTTCCTTCTAAGGTCAATTTCATTCCCACACCCTTTAGTTCTCTCTGCCATTTTACGCTCACTGCCACTCACATGTTTAATATTTCTATTACTTTTCATCTAGAAAGCACCAGCCCCAAACCTAGGGTGGATTACCCACTAGGTAGTCAAGCATAGACTTGGAGCATTACAAAAGAAGCATATCATAAAGTTCAGTTTTGGTGAACTTTTCCAGAGTTTTTCTATCAGAAAACTTAGAAAAATATATTGAAGCTTTGCTACATGTTTCATTCTTAATAGTTAAGCATCAATTTTATTTTGATTCACAGTTAAGGGAGGTAATACCATAAAATGTTCAAACTTTAGGGCTTCTAAAATCTTTTCATCTTACCCAGTCTGACTTATCTCTTTTAGTCTAGCTGCTTCTTTCTCATGTACACTTTTTCAGGATAGTGGATGCCTCTGTAATGAAATTTCACTGCTTAAATGAACAGATTTATAAAATATACAGCAACCATAGGGAAGTATATTAGAGAGAGTTTCATATGCCATGAGGGTCTTAGTATAAAGAATAGACTTTAATAGGGAAAGGTATAGCAAAAGTGAGGCAAGAGAAGGTCATCCATTGATGTCTCATTATCCCCAGAGAGATTCTTTGAGGACAGAATTCTTCTGGATACAACATGGGTTTGTGTTCCAGGCGTGGGTAATTGTCCTTCTGCTAGACTCCCTCTTTTCTGTGCATGGGAGAGAATACCTTTGGAAGAGGTGAGCGTAGATGTTCAATGTGAGTATCCATGCCAGCTCTTCAGAGAGCTGTCTGAAAAATGCTAGCTGCTTGGGGAAGGGAGTGAACTAGGAAGTTGAGTTGGGTGCACTCTTTGCTAGCAAAATTGGGAAGTGATTGGTCTCTGTCAATCCATTACAAGATAGTCTGAGCTTCAAGATTTATTCACTGGACAAATTTATTTGTCTTTCTCCATAACCTCTTGAGTACCATCAAGTTTGGATCTAAATCTACCTTTCTGTCTCCTGTGATCTGCCCCATGCATTCTGTGCTTTCCTTTTTTATTTGAATATTTTCTGTGCTATCTTTATTTGAAAAATTTGCTCATATTGGAATATCTTACTACCTTATTATGTCAGCCCTAAACTCACACACTTACACTTGTCTCCTCCATCAACTTTGCATTTGTATTACATAACTTTGAGAAATCATATTAAAAGTTTCCCCCTTTATGGAGTCCATTTACTTAACATATTCTAGAATCTGACAAAGAGGGACAACATTTAAAAAGCTAAGTACATTATTTATGAATTCAATTATTTCTTGAGTAATGGTGTAATTTCATTATATTCATCAACTCTAAATAATATAATAATGCTTTTGTTCAAAAATTCTATTTAATTGATTTAAGAATGCCAAGGGACACAAACTGACTCAGAAATGTCAGAATATTTTGTACGAACTAAATTTTTATGAACATATGAAGAGGCCGAGCCAAGATATCAGTATCAAGCTTTTGGTAAAAGTGACTACAGACGTCTAAGCCACAATTTCCATAAAACTTTGTCAGTCAGGCAATGAAATCTGAGCTTCCTTTAAAAAGTCTATAAAATTGCATTATTCACTAGTTTCAGAATATAGCATATGTTAAATAGAAATGATTTCTGATGTAAACTGCAAAACCCAAGGAGGACCTAAAAAAGACTCTGAAGAAGAAAGATCATACCTGAGACAGACATTTATTAAACTTTGAGAAAGTATCAACAAGAGTTAAAGTAAAAACCCATGGGGCACTTAATTGTACCCAAGTAGGTGGCACAGAGTATTTTTAAATGGTGTGAAATTGCTTCTTGGCTAGGAATATGTGGTCAATAAGTAGTTTGCAAAATAATAATTTATATTTTGGAAAGAACTTATAAATAATTGTATCATGAGATGTCTTCTTGTTATCATCACCATTGGAAAATTTTCCCCAAGAATTTATAACATGTGAAGAACTCTCCACAACACAGAGATGGATGTGGCCTCTGCCCAGTGGCTTCTGCAACCTAAACACAACTGGTAACAAAGAAAACATAAAACCATTGAACGATAGATGACCTACACAGAGATGATGCAGTTTGCATATGGTTTCATTTTTTGGGTTCCTACTTTGAGACCTCTCCCATTGCTCTAGGATTTTAAAAGGATGTCACATGTGAGATCGCAGAATTTATCTTGTTTTCTGCTTCTGAATCCCAGTCACAGAGAAGACAGGGAGATAGGAAGTAAATAGGCCAACATTTCTGATATTCTATTAGATACTGAAGTTTCAAAGGATAGAAAAAATATCTATATCAACTAAGATGATGCTTGCTTATGCTAAGCATTCAATATTGCCAGGTGAATAAACTGTGATAATTGATAGAGAGAAATGCTGGTGCCGTAGTAGCACACAGATGATTCCTTGGGAAGAGGGCATCTGTTAATGTATCAATTGGTCAGCTGAGCAAAGCCACTGTAAGCATTTTTTAGGAAGTTGAGAATATTTTAAATCTTAAAATATGCTTTCCAGGATGACCAGGGTTTATGGTTCAAAAGGTAGAAACAGAAGTGTTGGTAAGAGAGGAGGTTGAAAAGATGGGCTGGACCCAGATCTTTAAGAATGATAGGTCATTCTTAAGGCATGTGTAGTTATAACACAGGGGTGATGAGACCAGTTTTGCATCTCATAAGAATCTGTTTGATACCACTGTGGAGAACACTGCTCCCTGAAAGTTTATTTAAGGAAATAATGGTACCAACTTCCCAAATTGGGGGAATGAAATAAACATTCAGATTCAGGAAGCATAAATCACACCAAATAGAATAAATCTAAGTAAGTCTATGCCAAGAAACATTATAATCTAATTGACAAAAGTAAAAAACTAAGACTAAACTTTGAAAACAGTAAAAGAAGGAAGACTCATCACATACAAGGGAGTCCCTGTAAGGCTATCAGCAGATTTCTCAGCAGCAACCTTGTGGTCCAGGAGGGAGTAAGATGATGTATTCAAAGTGCTGAAAGAAAAAAAAAAATCTGCCAAATAAGAATACTATTCATATCAAAACTTCCCTTGTGGCTCAGATTGTAAAGAATCTGCCTGCAATGTGGGAGGCCCAGGTTTGATCCCTGGGTGGAAAGATCCCCTGGAGAAGGAAATGGCAACTACTCCGGTATTCTTGCCTAGAGAATTCCATGGACAAAGGAGCCTGGAGGGCGATAGTCCAAGGGATCGCAAAGAGTTGAACATGACTGAGAGACTACATTTTGGGCTTCCCTGGTGGCTCAGATGATAAAGAATCTGCCTACAATGCAGGAGATCTGGGTTCCATCCCTGGGTTGGGAAGATCCCCTGGAGGAGGGGTTGGCAACCCACTCTAGTATTCTTGCATGAAGAATCTCCATTGACAGAGGAGCCTGGCAGACTACAGTCCATGAGGTTGCAAAGATTCAGACACTGCTGAGTAACTAAGCACATACATATCAAAAAGTTTCTTCAAAAATGGAGAGATAAAGACTTTCCCAGACAAATAAAAGCTAAAGGAGTTCATCACTACTAATCTACTTTACAAGAAATTCTAGGAGTTTTCCAAATTAAAACAAAAGGATGCTAAACAGTAACACAGAAGTATATGAAAATATGGAACTGTGGTAAATATAAAAAATCTGTAATTTTATAATGGTGGTATGTAAATCATTATTAATTTTAGGATAAAATTAGAAAATAAATATTAATAATGAATATAATTAAATAGATTGGCTAATGGATACAAAATATAAAATGATACAATTGTGACATAAATAACATAATGTATATTGGGAGGGTGACATAAAAGAATAGAGTTGCATGCAAATAAAGTTAAATTGCTATTGACTTAAAATAGACTGCCTAAGATGTTTTATGTACATGGCACCTCATGGTACATAAAAATGTACTACATGCTACAAAAAATACATACAAACATGCCAAAAAAGAGGAGAAAGAAATCAAAGAATGTGGTTACAATAAATCAAGTAACACAAAAGAAGATAGCAAGAGAAGAAAAGAGAATAAAAAACTGCAAAATAGAAAAAAGCCAAAACAGCAATAGTAAGTTTTTCCCTGTGGATAATTTCTTTTAAACTAATTGGATTAAGTGGATTAAACTTATTGATAATAGAGCAAGACCCAACTACAAACTGCCTACAATGGACTTATTTTAGAATTAAGGACACAAATAGTCTGAAAGTAAAAGGATGGGAAAAGATACTCAACACAAATGGTAACCAAAAGAGAGCAGAGGTGGTTATACTTTTAACAGACAAAATAAACTTTAAGTCAAAAACTGTCACAGGGGCAAAGGACATGATATGACAATAAAAGAATGAATTCATCAAAAATAAATCATGAGAAACGCTGGACTGGAAGAAACACAAGCTGGAATCAAGATTGTGGGAAGAAATATCAATAACCTCAGATATGCAGATGACACCACCCTTATGGCAGAAAGTGAAGAGGAACTAAAAAGCCTCTTGATGAAAGTGAAAGTGGAGAGTGAAAAAGTTGGCTTAAAGCTCAACATTCAGAAAACGAAGATCATGGCATCTGGTCCCATCACTTCATGGGAAATAGATGGGGAAACAGTGGAAACAGTGTCAGACTTTATTTTTCTGGGCTCCAAAATCACTGCAGATGGTGACTGCAGCCATGAAATTAAAAGACGCTTACTCCTTGGAAGGAAAGTTATGACCAACCTAGATAGCATATTCAAAAGCAAAGACATTACTTTGCCAACAAAGGTCGGTCTAGTCAAGGCTATGGTTTTTCCTGTGGTCATGTATGGATGTGAGAGTTGGACTGTGAAGAAGGCTAAGTGCGGAAGAATTGATGCTTTTGAACTGTGGTGTTGGAGAAGACTCTTGAGAGTCCCTTGGACTGCAAGGAGATCCAACCAGTCCATTGAAGGAGATCGGCCCTGGGATTTCTTTGGAAGGAATGATGCTAAAGCTGAAACTCCAGTACTTTGGCCACCTCATGTGAAGAGTTGACTCATTGGAAAAGACTCTGATGCTGGGAGGGATTGGGGGCAGGAGGAGAAGGGGACAACAGAGGATGAGATGGCTGGATGGCATCACTGACTCAATGGATGTGAGTCTGAGTGAACTCCGGGAGTTGGTGATGGACAGGGAGGCCTGGTGTGCTGCGATTCATGGGATCGTAAAGAGTCGGACACAACTGAGCAACTGGTCTGATCTGATCTGATAATATATATATGCACCCAATACCAGAGCCCCAAAATATATACAGCAAAAATTAATGATATGGATAGAATATCCAGACAAGTCAAGTGATCTTTGACAAGTACACCAAGAATTCACAATGGGAAAGGACGTTCTTTTCAATAAATGGTGATGAGGAAACTAAATTGTGCTCTTCTGTGCTCAGTCACACAATCATGTCTGACTCTTGCAACCCCACGTACTATAGTCCACTAGGCTCCTCTGACCATGGGATTTTTCAGGCAAGAATACTGAAGTGAGTTGCCATTTCCTCCTATAGAGGATTTTCTTAACCCAGGGAGTGAACCCGTGTTTCCTGTGTCTCCTGCATTGAAGGCAGATTCTTTACCCATTAAGCCAGTGGGGAAGCCAGAAAAGTAAATACATGCAAAAGAAAAAAATATAATCAGAATCTTGTACCATATAAAAATTAGCTCAAAAATTAAGGACTAAGTATAACACCTGAACCTAAAACTCCTACAAGAAATCATAAGGCAAAACTTCTTTTACTTAGATATTGGCAGTGATTTTTGGATATTATACCAAAAGAACAGGCAACAAAATAAAAAAAGACAAGTGGGACCACATAGAACTAAAAAGCTTCTGCATAGCAAAGGAAACAACAAACTGAACCAAAAGTCAACCTACAGAATGGGAGAAAGTATTTGCAAATCATATACTTGATAAGGAATTAATTTCAAAATTATATAAGGAACCCATATAACTGAATAGTGAAAGAGAAATAACTCTATTAAAAATGGGACAGTGGACTTGAACAGACATTCCGTCAAAAAAGACACACAAATGGCTAACAGGTGTATGAAAAAGCTATCAATAATTATCAGAGAAATGTAAAACAATAGTGAGATACCATCGCATAGCTGTTCAGTTCAGTTCAGTTCAATTCAGTCGCTCAGTCGTGTCCGGCTATTTGCAACTCCATGAACCACAGCACGCCAGGCCTCTCTGTCCATCACCAACTTCCGGAGTCCACCCACACCCACGTCCATCGAGTCAGTGATGCCATCCAACTATCTCATCCTTTGTCATCCCCTTCTCCTGCCCTCAATCTTTTCCAGCATCAGGGTCTTTTCAAATGAGTCAGCTCTTCACATCAGGTGGTCAAAGTATTGGAGTTTCAGCTTCAACATCAGTCCTTCCAATGAACACCCAGGACAGATCTCCTTTATGATGGACTGGTTGGATCTCCTTGCAGTCCAAGGGACTCTCAAGAGCCTTCTCCAACATCACAGTTCAAAAGCATCAATTCTTCGGTGCTCAGCCTTCTTTATAGTCCAACTCTCACATCATAATATGACCACTGGAAAAACCATAGCCTTGACTAGAAGGACGTTTGTTGGCAAAGTAATGTCTCTGCTTTTTAATATGCTGTCTAGGTAACTTTCCTTCCAAGGAGTAAGCATCTTTTAATTTCATGGCTGCAGTCACCAGCTGCAGTGATTTTGGAGCCCCCCAAAATAAAGTTTGACACTGTGTCCACTGTTTCCCCATCTATTTGCCATGAAGTGATGGGACCGGATGCCATGATCTTAGTTTTCTGAATGTTGAGCTTTAAGCCAACTTTTTCACTCTCCTCCTTCACTTTCATCAAGAGGCTCTTTAGTTCTTCACTTTCTGCCATAAGGGTGGTGTCATCTGCATATCTGAGGTTATTGATATTTCTCCCGGCAATCTTGATTCCAGCTTGTGCTTCTTCCAGCCCAGCGTTTCTCATGATGTACTCTGCATGTAAGTTAAATAAGCAAGGTGACAATATACAGCCTTGACGAACTCCTTTTCCTTTTTGGAACCAGTCTGTTGTTCCATGTCCAGTTCTAACTGTTGCTTCCTGACCTGCATACAGGTTTCTCAAGAGGCAGGTCAGGTGGTCTGGTATTCCCATCTCTTTCAGAATTTTCCACAGTTGATTGTGATCCATACAGTCAAAGTCTTTGGCATAGTCAATAAAGCAGAAAGAGATGTTTTTCTGGAACTCTCTTGCTTTTTTGATGATCCATCGGATGTTGGCAATTTGATCTCTGGTTCCTCTGCCTTTTCTAAAACCAGCTTGAACATCTGGAAGTTCACGGTTCACGTATTGCTGAAGCCTGGCTTGGAGAATTTTGAGCATTACTTTACTGGCATGTGAGATGAGTGCAATTGTGCGGTAGTGTGAGCACTCTTTGGCATTGCCTTTCTTTGGGATTGGAATGAAAACTGACCTTTTCCAGTCCTGTGGCCACTGCTGAGTTTTCCAAATTTGCTGGCATATTGAGTGCAGCACTTTCACAGCATCATCTTTCATGATTTGAAATAGCTCAGCTGGAATTCCATCACCTCTAGTAGCTTTGTTCGTAGTGATGCTTTCTAAGGCCCACTTGACTTCTCATTCCAGGATGTCTGTCATAGCTGTTGGGATAGCTATTTCTTGCCCAAAACAAAGGATGAGTATGAGTTAGCTTGTGGAGAAATATGAACCCTGTATATTGTTGGTGGGATGTCAAATACTGTAGCATCTATGGAAAATAAAGTTTTCTCAAAAAAAGAAAAATATAAATATCATAAAATCCAGCAATCCTACTTCTGGATATATTGATATATCCAAGAAATTGAAATCAGCATCTTAAAGAGATATCTGTACTCCCATGTTGAAGCAGCATTATTCACAATAGCTAAGATATGCATGACCCAAACGAATATTGGCAGATGAATGGACAAAGAAAATATGGTGTATACATACAAGAGTAATATGTTATTCAGCCTTAGAAAAGAAGGGAATCTGATTTGCAACAACATGCTGTCACAGAACGACAAATGCTGTAAGATTTCACTTATATGGGCTATCTTAAATAGTCAAACTCTTAGGAAAAGAGAAAACAATAGTGGTTGCTAGGGACTGAGGGCAGAGGGAAGTGAGGAGTCATTCGTTAGGTATAAAGTTTCAGTTATGCTAGATGAATAAGTTCTAGAGATCTGCTGTACACCATAGTGCCTATAGATAATGGTATAGTGTTGTGAGTGTCAACATTTGTTCAGAAGGTAGAATTTCTGTCAAATGCTCTTCCAACAATAACAAAAAACCCAACCAAACAACAACAAAGGGGCATAAGGGAAGTTTGAGACGAATTGGATATGTCTATTGAGTTGGACATGTCTATCACTTTGATTGAGGCTGATGGCATCATGAATGTTTGCATATGTTCAAACTCTTCAAATTATATATTTTATGTAATTATGTGTCTTTCATGGTATATTAATTATACCTTAATAAAACTACTTTAAAAAGAGCAGGGGCTCAGATTTCACTAATCATCCATAGTTTGTGTACACCTGCTATAAACCCCGACATAGGAGTTTTTATGTTTGTTCTTGTCAAATTTCCACATCTAGAACAGAGTTTGGTATACAGAGGCACTGTTGAATGATCTAGGAAATGAAAACACATTACAACCTAAAAAAGAAGTTCAGTAAATGTTTATTTATAGGGATACCTGCATTCATTCACAGATGTGAGAATTGTTTTGTATAGGGGAGTTTCAAGAAGGCTTTATTTTTAATAGTTTATAATTTTAAAAATCACTGTTTATAAGTAATAAAGATTGAGAGTTTTTATAATTCTTAATTGTATAATGTAGTCATCATGGAAAAGCTGTTAGCTTGATAGATGCTTTAAAAAGTTTGAGTATGTTACCACCTCCCAGCAGGGAGTTACAAATGGTATTATGTTAGAGCCAAGCATAGACTGCCTCTCCCCTGGTGTTAAGCAAGTTTTCCTATCAAACTTTGACAGTTTGTAGATGCCCTGTAAGCCATCTCCCTTGACCAATCTTTTTTCTTACAAATAAATGGTTATGAGAAAGCTCAACTCCAAAACAGTTTCCTATCATCTAATATTTTCAGCTCACTCCCTCAAAAATTTAAACTATATAAAAACATCTAAACATCTATTTATATGAAAGTGTGGTAAGTTATGGTAATAAATTGCATTATTTCACTAACTGATCATATTAGGAACAACACAGACACACAAACATGCAGACACACACACAAATGCCCCAAAATACAATACTTTGATCCCATTTGTCCCCTACCTAAATGGGAAGTAAAAGCTTTCTCGCACAGGAAACCACATCTGATTAAAAACAAGAAGCAGAAATTTTCACTTGCCTGAAAAATTTTAAGTGTATTTTAATACTGGTATAAATGAACTACAACAAAGATTATATTTATAACCATCTGAGACTCTGCCTTCTTAACTACTGGTCATATGAACTGGGAAAAAAAGAGTCTTAGATTATGTTATTGTTTATTGTGAAATAGTTGAATGGTAACAATATATACACTGTTACAGTAACGGTATTATTAAAACCCTATCAAATCAAGGTTATAGTGCAGAATCCTGGCTTCACCAGTTGGTTTAGAAACAGACTAATTAAATTACTCCATTCAGATAATAATACTAATGAAATAGATATTTACACAGTGCTTGTCCCATAGAGTCTGCCACGGTCATTTTTCAGGGTAAAGAAAGATCTAATCAAGTATGTATATTTTTCAAAGTATATATGTTAATTTGAAAGCTGAGTAAGTTGTAGAAGTGTTTCAGGATCAATGACTAAAAAGAGAGGACGAAAAGCTTAGTCCTTGGCGAAGTAGAGTTGGGAATCATTAATCATTTTAAAGTAAATGTTTCTCTACCTGAATCTCTGCCAAAAGCCTTGACAGAATGCAGACTTCTAGAAGATCCCAACCTGCTGATGACAACAATGTTTGTTATACAGTATGCAATATTACAAAAGATCCTTTCAGTGCTTGAGCTTTTAAAAAGATGCCTGTATCCAGGATTTCTGATAAAGCTTACAATTGTTTTGAGTGATATTCAGTTTTAATATACGAGGCTTCATGCCATTACATGCACCAGTTCCATCCTTCATGCTGCATTGGAAGGCTCAGTTAAACCAACTGGGGCCAATTCTAGAAGCCTTCTTGCCAATGATGACATGGCTTCCTGTCTAGAATCTCTAGTGTATTCTCATGCAGTCTGACTTACAAAGAAGCCAAGTCATAGGAGACTCAGATAATTTTTGAACCACACCTTGCTTTTTTAATCAGCAGAGGTTGATAGAAATAAATGCTGTGAACTATTTCACGCTCATATTGCCTCATTCATAATGTGGCTGTCACATAAAATTATCCGCCCACACTTTACCAGGAAGAATCTTTGCCTGCTCCTTCATCCATCAGGAGAAAGCACTCCAAATACAAATTTCTTGGCTGCTTTACAGGTCATTACCTATTTTGATCGAGAAAGTGGATGACAAAGCCTTTCAAGTAACAAAAGTTTCCATTAAAGGCCATTTTAACTTGAAATGTTACAATTAAGCTTTTTGATATGCAGTCTTCTAGAGATCAAAAATTTAGATATTATAATTTTTTTCAAAACAGAAAAACAGAATGAAGTATGTACATTACATAATTACAGAACTTCCTAAGTACTAATATTTCTGCTGGAGAATCAATTTTTGATACCCCTGCCCAGAACACAAAACAAAACAAATATGGAAATGCCAAACATTTATTTTTATTTACATATCTGTACATTACTTTTGTAGATAGAAAAAAAAAAGTATGGCTTGATAACATTCTAAAAAAATACAGCTTTCTGTTGCTGATTAGTTTCTAATTTGTGTCTGACTCTTGAGACCCCATGGACTACAGCCCTCCAGGCTTCTCTATTCATGGGATTTTCCAGGCAAGAATACTGGAGTCGGCTGCCATGCCCTCCTCCAGTGGATCTTCCTGACCCTGGGGTTGAGTCCATGTCTCCTTCACTGGCAGGCAGATTCTTTACCCCTGAGCCACCAGGGAAACCCCAGAGTTCTCTAGATCTGGACATCTACCTCTGATACCTCCTGGATATATTCTTTAACTTGGGATAGAGTACAAAAAAGATCTGTAAGAAAAATGACTGCACTAAAATTATAGTAAGCAAGTTATACATAATTTACTATACATTTGAGTAGAATTATATAACAAAATTAAACTTTTGAATGATAGCAAAATTTTTATATTTCATCATTATAAAATTGTTAAAATCTTTAGTTATGAAACAATGAATTCCTGGCGCTACTAGTTTCAATGTCTCCAATTTATCTTCCTTAATTATTAGCAGTGTTTTGATATTCTCTCTTCATCCTTGTACCACTACAGTTTAGGTTGAATTGTCATTTCTCTGGATAAGACCTTTTATTATTATTTTAGAGCACTCTTGGTTTTTTATCTACAGTTGCAAAAATTTCTCTTCAAGTAAAGGGTTGGTTTCTGAAAATTCAGTTTTCAGTGGTACTTTGGTTCCCTGAAAAGCACACTGCAAAATTCTTGCCAGTATATACTTATTACAGAATAATAGTATCACTATTTCTGAGACCCTGGGGTAGGTTCATGAATTTAATTTCTGGCCAGGTTTGTTTTCACAAAGTGTCCTGTTCCACTTTGAATCAGACTTAAACTCAAACTCAATTTAAGCAATTTGTTTAGAAAATGTTGCATGTCTTGTTCTCTTTCCAGGGTTATAGCAGGTTGGGATATTCAAGCCAGTTCTCCCATTGAAGCCAACAACAGATGCTGGATAAAATATTTCATGACTACCTTTCAAAAAACATAAAAACTCTGACGAGGTAGTAAGGAATTACCAAACCAAAGTCGAAGGAAAGCCTGGAGCTGAAGAGGGAAAGGAGTACAAAAATTGTTTTTGCCTAAGATACAATTATTAATCAAAGCTAATTTGCACTTATTTTTGATGGCTTAACCATGAGGGGAACAGAAGTTAAAGCCCAAAATCTTTCAACCACACAAATCTGATAAGAGATTATTCCTACATTAAGCTAGGGCTTCAGAGGACTACAGTATTAGAGTCATGGTAAGTCATAAATGAATCTGCTTTCCACCCCCTGAATATGAGGTAAAGTTGCCATAGTGATGTGTGGAGCAGAATACGGGGGAAGGGGGACCCTAAAAACTGATAATTCTAACTAAGTTGAAGAAAAGATTTGCAGCCCAGATTAATCTCACTTGGTAGTTATAAAATAACCTATAGAATGTGAATACAGTTCATAGTGATCAAAGAGGGGTAGTGTCCTTAGTTGCCTGAAAAAAAAAATCTCTAGAGAGGGATCCTTTTAAAAATTTTTTTAAAATATTCACATATGTAATATTTCAAGACCATGGGCAGCACACAGTTGAAAATACCAAGCATATAAGGATTCATAGTATTACACGTAAGAATCAGTAAAAAAAATAAATAAAAAAACAAATAAAGGTAGTAAAAACCTAGCCACAAAGATTGCAGATACTGTGTTTGAAAAGTAAGGAGACTGCAAATATCTACGCATGTAAAAATGGCCAAAAGATATTTAAAAGATGGAGAACTTCTATCCAACAAGAAGATAAAAAAGATGCCCAATATTGCTAACTATTAGAGAAATGCAAATCAAAACTACAATAAGATATCATCTCACACCAGTCAGAGTGACCATCATTAAAAAGTCTACAAATAATAAATACTAGACAGGGTGTAGAGAAAGAGAACACTCTGACACTGTTGGTAGCAATGTAAGTTGATGAGGTCACTATGGAGAACAGTGAGGACATTTCTTAGAAAACTAAAAATAGAGTAACCATATGATCCTGCCTTTTCATACTGTCCATGGGGTTCTCAAGGCAAGGATACTGAAGTGGTTTGCCATTCCTTTCTCCAGTGGACAACATTTTGGCAGAACTCTCCACCATGACCCATCTGTCTTGGGTGGCCCTACACGGCATGGCTCATAGTTTCACTGAGTTAGACAAGGCTGTGGTCCATGTGATTAGATTGGTTAGTTTTCTGTGATTGTGGTTTCTGTCTGTCTTCCCTCTGATGCCCTATCTCAGTGCCTACCATCTTACTGGGGTTTCTCTGACCTTGGACGTGGTGTATTTCCTCACGGCCCCGCTCCTGAACTTGGACGTGGGGTATCTCCTCTCAGATGCTCGCTGCTCCAGCGCCGAGCAGAAGATGGCAAGAGTGAACATCAACATTTTAGGAATCGGTGAACTAAAATGGACTGGAATAGGTGAATTTAACTCAGATGACCATCATATCTACTACTGTGCACAGGAATTCCTTAGAAGAAATGGAGTAACCATCATAGTCAACAAAAGAGTCTGAAATGCAGTACTTCAATGCAATCTCAAAAAAGACAAAATGATCTCTGTTCGTTTCCAAGGCAAACCATTCAATAATACAGTAATCCAAGTCTATGCCCCGACAAGAAATGCTAAAGAAGCTGAAGTCAAACGGTTCTATGAAGACCTACAAGACCTTTTAGAACTAACACACAAAAAAGATATCCTTTTCATTATAGGGGACTGGAACGCAAAAGTAGGAAGTCAAGAAACACCTGGAGTAACAGGCAAATCTGGCCTTGGAGGACAGAATGAAACAGGGCAAAGGCTCATAGAGTTTTGCCAAGAGAACTCACTGGTCATAAAACACTGTCTTCCGGCAACACAAGAGAAGACTCCACACATAGACATCACCAGATGGTCAACACCAAAATCACACTGATTATATTCTCTGCAGCCAAAGATGGAGAAGCTCTATACAGTCAGCAAAAACAAGACCGGGAGCTGACTGTGGCTCAGATCATGAACTCCTTATTGCCAAATTCAGACTTAAATTGGAGAAATTAGGGAAAACCACTAGACCATTCAGGTATGACCTAAATCAAATCCCTTACAATTATACAGTGAAAGTGGGAAATAGATTTACAGGACTACATCTGATAGAGTGCCTGATAAACTATGGATGAAGGTTCATGACATTGTACAGGAGACAGGGATTAAGATCATCCCCAAGAAAAAGAAATGCAAAAAAGCAAAATGGCTGTCTGAGGAGGCATTACAAATAGCTTTGAAAAGAAGAGAAGTGAAAAACAAAGGAAAAAAGGAAAGATACAGCCATTTGAATGCAGAGTTCCAAAGAATAGCAAGGAGAGATAAGAAAGCCTTTCTCAGTGATCAATGCAAAGAAATAGGGGAAAAGAATAGAATAGGAAAGACTAGAGATCTGTTCAAGAAAATTAGAGATACCAAGGGAACACTGCATGCAAAGATGGGCTCAAGAAAGAGCAGAAATGGTATGGACTTAACAGAAGCAGAAGATATTAAGAAGAGGTGGCAAGAATATACTGAAGAACTATACAAAAAAGATGTTCACGCCCCACATGATCATGAATATATGATCACTCATCTAGAGCCAGATATCCTGGAATGTGAAGTCAAGTGGGTATTAGGAAGCATCACTACAAACAAAGCTAGTGGAGGTGATGGAATTCCAGTTGAGCTATTTCAAATCTTAAATGATGATGCTGTGAAAGTGCTGCAGTCAATATGCCAGTAAATTTGTAAAACTCAGCAGTGGCCACAGGACTGGAAAAATTAGTTTTCATTTCAATCCCAAAGAAAGGCAATGCCAAAGATTGCTCAAGCTACCACATATTTGCAGTCATCTACATGCTAGCAAAGTAATGATCAAAATTCTCCAAGCCAGTATTGAACAATACATGAACCATAGATTTCCAGATGTTCCAGCTGGATTTATAAAAGGCAGAGGAACCAGAGATCAAATCACCAACATCTGTTAGATCATCAAAAAGCAAAATAGTTTCAGAAAAACATCAGCTTCTGCTTTATTGACTATACTAAAGCCTTTGACTGTGTGGATCACAACAAACTGGAAAATTCTGAAAGACATGGGAATACCAAACCACCTGACCTGCCTCTTGAGAAACCTGTATGCAGGTCAGGAAGCAACAGTTAGAACTGGACATGGAACAACAGAGTGGTTCCAAATCGAGAAAGGAGTATGTCAGGCTGTATATATTGTCACCCTGCTTATTTAACTTCTATGCAGAGAACATCATGAGAAATGCTGGGCTGGAGCAAGCACTAGCTGGATTCAAGATTGCCGGGAGAAATATCAATAATGTCAGATATGCAGATGACACCACTCTTATGGCAGAAAGTGAAGAAGAACTAAAGAGCCTCTTGATGAAAGTGAAAGAGGAGAGTGAAAAAGTTGGCTTAAAGCTCAACATTCAGAAAACTAAGATCATGGCATATGGTCCCATCACTTCATTGCAAATAGATGGGGAAATAGTGGAAACAGTGGCTGACTTTATTTTTGGGGGCTCCAAAATCACTGCAGATGTTGATTGCAGCCATGAAATTAAAAGACGCTTATTCCTGGGAAGGAAAGTTATGACCAACCTAGGTAGCATATTCAAAAGCAGAGACATTACTTTACCAACAAAGGTCTGTCTAGTCAAAGCTATGGTTTTTCCAGTAGTCATGTATGGAAGTGAGAGTTCGACTATAAAGGAAGCTGAGTGTTGAAGAATTGATGCTTTTGAACTGTGGTGTTGGAGAAGGCTCTTGGGAGTCCCTTGGACTGCAAGGAGATCCAACCAGTCCATCCTAAAGATCAGTCCTGAGTGTTCATTGGAAGGACTGCTGTTGCAGCTGAAACTCTAATACTTTGACCACTTGATGAGAAGAACTGACTCATTTGAAAAGACCCTGATTCTGGGAAAGATTGAATGTGGGAGAAGTGGACGACAGAGGATGAGATGCATGAATGGCATCAATGACTCAATGGACTGAGTTTGGGTAAACTCTGGGAATTGGTGATAGACAGGGAGGCCTGGCATGCTGCAGTACGTGGGGTTGCAAGGAGTTGGACATGACTGAGCGACTGAACTGAACTGAACTGATATGATCCTGCAATCATACTCCTGGGCATATATTCAGAGGAAATTCTAATTGAAAAAGATACATGCACCCCAATGTTCATAGTAGCACTATTACAATAAACAAGACATGGAAGTAACCTAAATGCCCATTGAAAGGTGAATGGATAAAGAAGATGTGGCATAAATATACAGTGCAATATTACTCAGCCATAAAAAAGAATGAAAGAATGCCATTGGCAGCAACATGGATGGAGTTAGAAGTAAGTGAGACAGAGAAAGACAAACAGGTTGCCTTCAAGAGTGGTGTGTGGATTAATATTTAATCTATAAAAAACATAGAGGAGTCAGAGACAAATTACAAAAAAAATAAAATAATTGATAATCCATTGAAAACAGCCTTCAATAATGTTGGCAAAGAGAAATAAGACAAATGAAAACTGAGAAAACGCAATGCCTGAGACATTGTTCAGTTCAGTTGAGTCACACAGTTGTGTCCAACTCTTTGTGACCCCATAAACTGCAGCACGCCAGGCCTCCCTGTCCATCACCATGACACATTGTAGGTGTTTAGTAAATATTTCTTTGTAAGTCAGATTCTTTGAAGCCTAATTCAATAACTCTTCCTTTACTAATATTCTTAGAGACAGGATCAGCTGCAAAGCTTGTTCAGTTTGTATCTAAGATACATAGACCAGCCATCAGTTCAGTTCAGTTGCTCAGTCATAATGACTCTTTGTGACCCCATGGACTGCAGCATGCCAAGCCTCCCTGTCCATCATAATTCCCAGACCTTACTCAAACTCATGTCCATTGAGTCGGTGATGCCATCCAACCATCTCATCCTCTGTCATTGCCTTCTATTCTTGCCCTCAATCTTTCCCAGTATCAGGGTCTTTTCAAATGAGTCAGTTCTTCTCATCAGGTGCCCAAAGTATTGGAGTGTCAGCTTCAGCATCATTCCTTTCAATGAATATTCACGACTGATTTCCTTAGAATGGACTAGTTGGATCTCCTTGCAGTCCAAGGGACTCTTAAGAGCCTTCTCCAACACCACAGTTTAAAAGCATCAATTTTTCAGCACTCCGTTTTCTTTATAGTAGAACTCTCACTTCCATACATGACTACTGGAAAAACCATAGCTTTGACTAGATGGACCTTTGTTGGCAAAGTAATGTCTCTGCTTTTTAATATGCTGTCTAGGTTGGCCATAGCTTTCCTTCCAAGGAGTAAGCTGCTTTTGATTTCATTGCTGCAATCACCATCTGCAGTTATTTTGTAGCCCCCCAAAATTAAGTCTGTCACTGTTTCCATCGTTTCCGCATCTATTCGCCATGAAGTGATGGGACTGGATGCCATGATCTTAGTTTTCCGAATGTCGTTTTAAACCAACTTTTTTATTCTCCTCTCTCATTTCCATCAAGAGGTTTTTCTTCACTTTCTGCCATAAGAGTGGTGTCATCTGCATATATGAGGTCATTGATATTTCTCCTGGCAATCTTGATTCCAGCTTGTGCTTCATCTAGCCCAGCATTTCTCATGATGTATTCTGCATATAAGTTAAATAAGCAGGCTGGCAATATAAAGCCTTGATGTACTCCTTTCCCAATTTGGAATCAGTCTGTTGTTCCATGTCCAGTTCTAAATGTTGCTTCTTGACCTGCATATAGATTTCTCAGGAGGCAGATCAGGTGGTCTGGTATTCCCATCTCTTTAAGAATTTTCCACAGTTTGTTGTCATCTACACAGTCAAAGGCTTTCCTCACCCAGGGATTGAACCCTGGTATTCTGCATTGCAGGCAGAGCCTTTATGGTCCGAATGAGGGTGGCAGAAAGGGGCCCAAGCTTCCCTGCCTCCAGGCAAGGGATACTGTAATCTCAGCTGAGGAATGATAACTCCTTCCTCATAGCCTTCATTCCATCCATCCCACTCACCTGTCCTTTTTGGCTTGGCCAATGGAAAAAGTCTACAAGACGGCAGAGTAGAAGGACATGAGCTCATCTTCTCCTGCAAGAACTCCA
Source organism: Bos mutus (assembly GCF_027580195.1). Classification (NCBI taxonomy): domain Eukaryota; kingdom Metazoa; phylum Chordata; class Mammalia; order Artiodactyla; family Bovidae; genus Bos; species Bos mutus. The sequence goes on along the minus strand of NC_091630.1, from coordinate 32,858,284 downwards.
AAATTACAACTCAGAGCTGAACAAACATTGACAGGAGAATGTTTGATCCCACCAAAAAAAGATACCCCATGGTGGTAAGGGGGGGGGAGTTGAAATCACATTTAGAATAAACCCCATACCCACCAGAGACCCTCGGGAGGGCTCAAATAAACCTTGTGCCTAGCAGGACCCAGAGACCCCACAGAGACTGAGCCAGAACTGTGTTTGAGTTTCTCCTGTGGAGGTATGAGTCATCAGTGGCCTGCCTCAGGGGAGGGGGCTCTGGGTGCAGACCTGGGTGTGGTATAAGCCCTCTTGGAGGAGGTTGCCATTAACCCCATCATACAGTCACCAGAACTTACACAGGGCTGGCTAAACAGACTCTTGAAGGGCACAAACAAAACCTCATGTGCACGAGGACCCAGGAGAAAGGTGCAGTGACCTCAAAAGAGACTGACCCAGGATTGCCTGTGAGTGTCCAGAAATTTCTGGTGGAAGCATGGGTAGATGGTGGCCCACTGCAGGGTCTGGGGCATTGAGTCATCTGTGCACACATGAACTTTTTGAAGGAGGTCTCCATGAATTCATTTCCTCCACCATAGTTTGGCCTCAGGTCAAAAAACAAGGTGGGAACACAGCCACACCCATCAACAGAAAATTGAATTGAAGATTTACTGAGCATGGCCCCACCCATCAGAACAAGATCCAGTTTCCCCCTCAGTCAGTCTCTCCCATCAGGAAGCTTCCATAAGTCTCTTATCCTTATCCATCAGAAGGCAGACAGAGTGAAAACCACAATCACAGAAAACTAACCAAACTGATCACATGAACCACAGCCTTGTCTAACTCAATGATACTATGAGCCATGCTGTGTAGGGCCACCAAAGATGGATGGGTCATGGTGAACACTTCTGCCAAAACGTGGTCCACTGGAGAAGGGAATGGCAAACCACTTCAGTATTCTTGCCTTGAGAACCCCATGAACAGTATGAAAAGGCAAAAAGATAGGACACTGAAAGATGAACTCCCCAGGTCAGTAGGTGCCCAATATGCTACTGGAGATCAGTGGAGAAATAACTCCAAAAAGAATAAAGAAACCAGCCATTTGGTGGTCCAAATACTGGTGACTTTGAAGAGTGGCAAGTTACATAGTTATCCCATACTTGAAGTGACTGTGGTCCAGAAAATGAGCATATGGCTATTCTCATCCCAGATACTAATGACTTGGGACAATATTATACCAGTCTCAACAATATAGGAAGTTTCATTTGCTTCCGATGTTAGACAAGCAATGCTCAGCATTGTTGATTACCACTTCAGTTCAGTTCAGTTAGGTCACTCAGTTGTGTCCGACTCTTTGCGACCCCATGAATCGCAGCACGCCAGGCCTCCCTGTCCATCACCAACTCCCAGAGTTCACCCAGACTCGTGTCCATTGAGTCAGTGATGCCATCCAGCCATCTCATCCTCTGTCGTCCCCTTCTCCTCTTGCCCCCAATCCCTCCCAGCATCAGTCTTTTCCAATGAGTCAACTCTTCGCATGAGGTGGCCAAAGTACTGGAGTTTCAGCTTTAGCATCATTCCTTCCAAAGAAATCCCAGGGCTGATCTCCTTCAGAATGGACTGGTTGGATCTCCTTGCAGTCCAAGGGACTCTCAAGAGTCTTATCCAACACCACAGTGCAAAAGCATCAATTCTTCAGCGCTCAGCCTTCTTCACAGTCCAACTCTCACATCCATACATGACCACAGGAAAAACCATAGCCTTGACTAGACGAACCTTTGTTGGCAAAGTAACATCTCTGCTTCTGAATATGCTATCTAGGTTGGTCATAACTTTCCTTCCAAGGAGTAAGCATCTTTTAATTTCATGGCTGCAGTCACCGTCTGCAGTGATTTTGGAGCCCAGAAAAATAAAGTCTGACACTGTTTCCACTGTTTCCCCATCTGTTTCCCATGAAGTGATGGGACTGGATGCCATGATCTTTGTTTTCTGAATGTTGAGCTTTAAGCCAACTTTTTCACTCTCCTCTTTCACCAAGAGGCTTTTTAGTTCCTCTTCACTTTCTGTCATAAGGGTGGTGTCATCTGCATATCTGAGTCTGAGTCTGAAATGCAGTACCTGGATGCAATCTCAAGAAAAGTCCACAAGCAATAAATGCTGGAGAGCATGTGGAGAAAAGGAAACCCTCTTACACTGTTGGTGGGAATGCAAACTAGTACAGCCACTATGGAGAAGAGTGTGGAGATTCCTTAAAAAACTGGAAATAGAACTGCCTTATGATCCAGCAATCCCACTGCTGGGCATACACACTGAGGAAACCAGAAGGGAAAGAGACACGTGTACCCCAGTGTTCATTGCAGCACTGTTTATAATAGCCAGGACATGGAAGCAACCTAGATGTCCATCAGCAGATGAATGGATAAGAAAGCTGTGGTACATATACATAATGGAGTATTACTCAGCCATTAAAAAGAATTCATTTGAATCAGTTCTAATGAGATGGATGAAACTGGAGCCTATTATACAGAGTGAAGTAAGCCAGAAAGAAAAACACCAATACAGTATATTAACACATATATATGGAATTTAGAAAGATGGTAACAATAACCCTGTATATGAGACAGCAAAAGAGACACTGATGTATAGAACAGTCTTATGGACTCTGTGGGAGAGAGAGAGGGTGGGAAGATTTGGGAGAATGGCATTGAAACATGTATAATATCATGTATGAAATGAGTCACCAGTCTAGGTTCAATGCACGATACTGGATGCTTGGGGCTGGTGCACTGGGATGACCCAGAGGGGTGGTATGGGGAGGGAGGAGGGAGGAGGGAGGAGGCTTCAGGATGGGGAACACATGTATACCTGTGGCGGATTCATTTTGATATTTGGCAAAACCAATACAATATTGTAAAGTTTAAAAATAAAATAAAATTAAAAAAAAAACATAAAAAAAAAAAAAAAAAAAATGGCAGAATGATCTCTGTTCATTTCCAAGGCAAACCATTCAATATCACGGTAATCCAAGTCTATGCCCCAACCAGTAATGCTGAAGAAACTGAATTTGAACGGTTCTATGAAGATCTACAAGACCTTTTAGAACTAACACCCAAAAAAGATGTCCTTTTTTTTATAGGGGACTGGAATGCAAAAGTAGAAAGTCAAGAAACACCTGGAGTAACAGGCAAATTTGGCCTTGGAATACGGAATGAAGCAGGGCAAAGACTAATAGAATTTTGCCAAGAAAATGCATCGGTCATAGCAAACACCCTCTTTCAACAACACAAGAGAAGACTCTACACATGGACATCACCAGATGGTTAACACCAAAATCGGATTGATTATGTTCTTTGTAGCCAAAGATGGAGAAGCTCTATACAGTCAACAAAAATAAGACCAGGAGCTGACTGTGGCTCAGATCATGAACTCCTTATTACCAAATTCAGACTTAAATTGAAGAAAATAGGGAAAATCACTAGACCATTCAGGTATGACCTAAATCAAATCCCTTATGATTATACAGTGGAAGTGAGAAATAGATTTAAGGGTCTAGATCTGATAGATAGAGTGCCTGATGAACTATGGAATGAGGTTCGTGACATTGTACAGGAGACAGGGATCAAGACCATCCCCATGGAAAAGAAATGCAGAAAAGCAAAATGGCCATCTGGGGAGGCCTTACAAATAGCTGTGAAAAGAAGAGAAGCAAAAAGCAAAGGAGAAAAGGAAAAATATAAGCATCTGAATGCAGAGTTCCAAAGAATAGCAAGAAGAGATAAGAAAGCCTTCCTCAGTGATCAATGCAAAGAAATAGAAGAAAACAAGAGAATGGGAAAGACTAGAGATCTCTTCAAGAACATCAGAGATACCAAAGAAACATTTCATGCAAAGGTGGGCTCGATAAAGGACAGAAATGGTATGGACCTAACAGATTACCACTTAGTGTTACCAAACACCAATGCCCCACTGTTCATACCAACTCATTATAATCAGATATTTGGAAAATCATTCACGCAAAAATTCTAAAAGAATAAATAAAATTGAATTTTTGAAGTTACAATAATTGTCTATGTGTTATATTCAGGAGCAAATATTTGGTGTGCATTGTTATTTATGTAGACATGTTTTTAAATATTACTATGATTTGGCTGTATGTTCAATTAAGACACTAGTTTTTTGTATGCATTTGTATCTGTGTGTATTGTGTATGTGTATGTGTATATGTCTATAATATAATGTATTCCAGAAAAGAAGGGAGGAAGACATTTTGAAGGGGGTGATTTCTTTGTGCTTCCTGATTTAGGTGTTTCACAATATATGTGCACAGCTCTACTCAATACTCTATAACGGCCTGTATGGGAAAAGAATCTAAAAAAGAGTGGGTATATGCATAACAGATTCACTCTGCTGTACAGCAGAAAGTAACACAACATTGTAAACCAACTCTACTCAAATAAGGTTTTTTTTTTTTTAAAATAATTGACTTTTATATAATGCATCATACAAAGCAGCTTTGTATTTGACTCATTTCATCTTTACCAAAATGCTTTATGACTGTCAAGGAGCTTATTGAATGTTTCATTTTTCAAAAAGCAAGTAAGTAGATATTCAGAAAAATTATGTGACTTACCCAAGGTCATGTTACCACAAGATGAGGTGCTCAGACTGATATGCAGAGACTGTTTCCAAAGGCATTAAGGGAAGAATGTTTGGTGTCAGGAGACTGCACTCAATGTGTGGGTCTTTCAACATGTCAAGCCTTGTAGTCACTGGTGATACAGAGAAAAACAAAGGCAGATACTTTCATTAAGATGCTGTTAGACAGAGGATGAGTTGGTTGGATGGCATCACCGACTCAATGGACATGAGCTTAAACAAATCTGGGAGATAGTGGAGAACAGGGAAGCCTGGTGTGATGCAGTGCATGGGGTCACAAAGAGTTGGGCATGACTTAGCAACTGAACAAGATCGTATAGGGCTCTGAAGACCAGGCAGCAGTGGAGAGATCACAGTGAGGCTCTGAGAGCCATTAAAAAAGGAAATGAAAATAAATTCCCACATACCTACAGAATGGGTAAAATGCACACACTGACAATACCAAATGCTGATGAGGATATAGAGCAACAGAAACTCCTCATTGTTGGTGGCACAGTCACTTTGCAAGAATGCTTGGGAGTTTCCTGCAAAGCTAAACATAGTTTTATCACACAATTCAGCAACATGCTCCTGGGCATTTACCCAGATGAGTTGAAAACACAAAAAACTTGCACACAAAGGCTTATAGTAGCTCTATTCATAAGTACTCAAACCTGGAAGGAACCCAATGGGCTCCAATAGATGAATGGATAAGCAAAATGTGGTACATCCGTACCATGGAATATTTACTCACCGATAAAAAGAAATGAACTATCAAATCACAAAATGACATAGAGGAACCTCAGATGCAAATTTCTAAGGGAAAGAAGCCAGCCTGCAAGTGCTACATACTTTTTGATTCCAATTATATGACATCGTGGAAGAGGAGAAACTACAGAGACAGTAAGAATATCAGTGGTCAAAAATGGTGAAGGGAATGAATAAGTGGATTTTACAGGGATCTTAGGGCAGTGACACTATTCTGTATGCTGCTGTCATGCGGATATGAATTTGATGATCCATAGAACTGTAAAACAGAGAACCCTAATGTCAACTGTGGACTTTAGTTAATAACATTGCACTGATATTGATTCCTTAATTATAACAAATGTATGACACTAATGCAAGGTGTTAATAATAAAGGAAATTGTGAATGGGTTGGGGAAGGCAGGGTAAAGGGGAACTTTGTTTCTTAGATAAAATCTTTATCTAAGAAATAAATTTTATTAAATATTAATTTTTGAAAAAGGTCATGGGCAAGGGACAAACAGAAGACAGTGATAGGGGTCAGAAAACAGGGGGGTGTCCATCCCATACTTAGGGCTATTATAGATATGGAGAACCTTTTCTGCCACACCAGAGTGTTTAATGGAATCTGCATAAGCAAGAGCATCTGTTCTGGACACTTTAAGAACCAGTGTATCTCTGGTATTAAGGCAGGCAGGTGAGAACTGGATTTTTATCATCTGACTTCAAATCCAAGACCCCTTTCTTTACTGGAAGTTACTGATATAATCACCACAAATTTCAAGGTGAATATAAACATGGAAGAGAGTTCTGGAGAAATTGGCAAAACGTAAAAATTATTCTGAAGGAGAACTTTAAAGTAGATACATTGTTCAGAATGAACTTTGTTTTATTCAACTGGTCCACCGCTCTTTGTTTCTTTAAAAAAATATTCTGCAAACAAATTCAAATGTCTGGCAGTCAGACTCATGGCTCCCTGAGGATTTTATGCTCAAGGGGAAACAATAAGGGAATGGAAGGTACTCTGGAATGTAACTTTCCCAGCTAAAAAGTGCTAACTAGATCAGTGTTTTGAATAAACTCCAGTAGATGGAGCGAGAGAGTAGGCAGCAGCATGTTTTTCTGGGTGCATTTTGAAAGAAAGCAGCCGTATTTTCAACAGCTCAGAGTCTGTGTGATTTCTGGCAAGACGTTTAGCAGAGGAGGAGAGCAGACAGTTTTATAGCCTCTGTCACTCTTCTTGGCAGAGTCAGAAGACCCTCTGGTCTATTGGACTTGAGGATTCCTTTCCTCTAGAAATATTTGATGGCAGCCAAGTGATTGCATGTTCCAAGACCCTTGAAAAGGACTCTTCTGCGTCACTCAGATGGTCTGTGTGCTAGAGGGCCCTTCCAGCTCTGTGACTGATGGCAGACAGCGAGACTAAAATCTGTTGAGCTTTTCTGCTTTTGCCAGAGGAAGCTACTAGAGCATTTTGATTTTTTAAAAGGCTACCAAAACAAACAAATAAGAAATATGACTCACATCGAGACAGTGAAACAATATTTTTATTCATAACTGTAAGTGCAACATTTACTAGTAGCTCATCTTGAGTTTTTATTTTTTTCAATTAACCACTTTCTAGAATGAGACAGAGCAACATAATGGAGGACAGTATAGAGTTTAAGAAAATATCTGAGTGAATATATTATGAATTGAGGCTGGATACCTATATAGTTATAGAGTTACATTGTGCTAGAGAGCTGTCCCTTTCCTCACACAACCAAATTATAAAGGAAAAGTCAGGGGCCTCAGTCAATTTTCTGACTGCCTACCACTTCCTCTAGGAGCCAAGAACCATGGAGATGTGAATTATATGTATTATATATGTATGTGTGTATAGTCAGTTTTCTACATAGGATAGTATCTGAATTTATAGTTTCAAGAATAATTCCACTTTCTCATTGAGTAAGTTATTCACATTTTTCACTATCTGCCAAGTCATATTTCTTATTTTTAAGGCAGCTTCTTGCTCTACCGTTCTTACTGTAGCTTCCTTTTTATAAGGTCAACTTTTGATTAATAACATATGAATTGTTTTTGATTTCTTTCCATAACCTGTGAATAGTTATTGTCCCAAGGTCACTCAGTCAGCAAATAATTTGAGGAAAATAGCATATGAATGGGTATATTAAGAAGTATTTAATGCTTATTACATATCAGATATAAAGGGATATAAAAGTGAAAAAACAATAATAAAGGCCTTTTGCTCTGGAGGCTCAAGATCAAAACAGGCAAGCCTATGTGAAAGAATTACGTTCATTTAAAAAATGCTGTAATCAAGGTGTGAGTAAGGCATCATAGGAGCTCATAGGAGAAAACACTTAACTGTGAATGAATTTCACTGGAGGTGATATTGGGCTGAGTATTAAAAGATTAGCAGAAATTTATCAATTGGACCAGGGAATACATGATATTAATGACCATGAAAGTGGCATGGACAAAAGTTAAATAGTATCTAATTTGTGAAAGGGAAGTGATTTGTAGAGGTTAGAATACTGGCTAAATGTGGCACGAAGAGGGACATTAGACTTAAAAACATGGGGGGTACAAAACTTGAAAGGCTTTATCAGAATGCCTGAGGATCTGAACTTAATTCACTGTTGTCCAATAGCATTTACTGCAATGATAGAAATGTTCTGCAATCCGTATTGACCAATATGGCAGAGATTAGCTACATGAGGTTGTTTAGCAGTTAAAATGCAGCTAGTGAGACTGAGGCAATTCATTTTTATTTTGCTTAAATTTAGATTTAAATAACTGCTTCTGTAGTAGCAACTGTATTGGAAAGACTGAATACTGGCATAACTATTTGTGAAGTCAAGTGGGCCTTAGAAAGCATCACTACGAACAAAGCTAGTGGAGGTGATGGAATTCCAGTTGAGCTATTTCAAATCATAAAAGATGAAGCTGTGAAAGTGCTGCAATCAATATGCCAGCAAATTTGGAAAACTCAGCAGTGGCCACAGGACTGGAAAAGGTCAGTTTTCATTCCAATCTCAAAGAAAGGCAATGCCAAAGAATGCTCACACTACCGCACAGTTGCACTCATCTTACACACTAGTAAAGTAATGCTCAAAATTCTCCAAGCAATTGCTACAAGCAATACGTGAACCATGAACTTCCTGATGTTCGAGCTGGTTTTAGAAAAGGCAGAGGAACCAGAGATCAAATTGCCAACATCCGCTGGATCATCAAAAAAGCAAGAGAGTTCCAGAAAAACATCTATTTCTGCTTTATTGACTATGCCAAAGCCTTTGACTCTGTGGATCACAATAAACTGTGGAAAATTCTGAAAGAGATGGGAATATCAGACCACCTGACCTGCCTCTTGAGAAACCTATATGCAGGTCAGGAAGCAACAGTTAGAACTGGACATGGAACAACAGACTGGTTCCAAATAGGAAAAGGAGTATGTAAAGGCTGTATATTGTCACCCTGCTTATTTAACCTATATGCAGAGTACATCGTGAGAAACGCTGGGCTGGAAGAAGCACAAGCTGGAATCAAGATTGCAGGGAGAAATATCAATAACCTCAGATATGCAGATGACACCACCCTTATGGCAGAAAGTGAAGAGGAACTAAAAAGCCTCTTGATGAATGTGAAAGAGGAGAGTGAAAAAGTTGGCTTAAAAGCTCAACATTCAGAAAACTGAGATCATGGCATCTGGTCCCATCACTTCATGGGAAATAGATGGGGAAACAGTGGAAACAGTGTCAGATTTTATTTTTCTGGGCTCCAAAATCACTACAGATGGTGACTGCAGCCAAGAAATTAAAAGACGCTTACTCCTTGGAAGGGAAGTTATGAGCAACCTAGATAGCATATTCAAAAGCAGAGACATTACTTTGCCAACAAAGGTCCGTCTAGTCAAGGCTATGGTTTTTCCTGTGGTCACCTATGGATGTGAGAGTTGGACTGTGAAGAAAGCTGAGTGCCGAAGAATTGATACTTTTGAACTGTGGTGTTGGAGAAGACTCTCGAGAGTCCCTTGGATTGCAAGGAGATCCAACTAATCCATCCTAAAGGAGATCAGTCCTGGGTGTTCATTGGAAGGACTGATGCTGAAGCTGAAACTCCAGTACTTTGGCCACCTGATGCAAAGAGTTGACTCATTGAAAAAGATTCTGATGCTGGGAGGGATTAGGGGCAGGAGGAGAAGGGGATGACAGAGGATGAGATGGCTGGATGGTATCACTGACTCGATGGACATGAATTTGGGTAAACTCCAGAGTTGGTGATGGACAGGGAGGGCAGGTGTGCTGTGATTCATGGGGTCGCAAAGAGTCGGACACGACTGAGCAACCGAACTGAACTGAACTGATAACTATTAAAAAATTGTCATTAGTAGAATTTAGTGAGTTGATTTAAAATTAATGCAAAAATAACATGGATTTTAATAATTTCATTAGAATATATGGTTCTGTTAAAATTAAATATCTTTAAATATCACCATATATTAACTTGCGTTTAGTTCACTTGTGTAAGCAAAGCAGTTGCAATGGCTCACTAACTAGGTTGTTCAGCAATCAAGTCGTGTTTGGCTCCTCATGATCCTATAAACTGCAGCATGCCAGGCTTCCCTGTCAATCACCATCTCCTGGAGTTTGCCCTAGTTATTATTATCTAGGGTAAGAATGCTTTTCTAGACAAGTGAGCACGAGAAAGTACAGATAATCCAATACATTTACCTGAAGTCTGCACTCCTTACTTAAGGAAGTTATGCACCTATGTTTGGGGTGGGGGAAAAAATATTCTATGAGAGAAGTGATTCTTGTCAAAATAAGGAATCCCTGCAGAAGAGAAACATTTTCCAATAATATACAGATCTACCAAAATCATTTTGAAATCATTGGCTTATTGAATTCATAGAATCTGCGAGTGAATGATGAAAAAGACCAAGCTTGGTGAAAACACAACCTCTGAAATCTCAAAAAGTAAGCCTGTGGCAACACTGAAGGCTGGTTTGTTCTTCAGTTCCCTTCAGTTCCCTCATTGAAGTTGATCCTCTCTTTCTTCTCTGTAACTTGGCTGGCTGCCTATTTCACTGGCAGGGATGCCTAGCAGCACATGTCTTTTGGAAAGACAGGAAATGCTTAAAATCAGTACTAACAGTGAGCATCAAAAAAGAGAAAGCACTTAGAATGGGCTTCTGATCAGTTTGGAAATTCATGTTAAAATGAAACATCAGTAAATTCATTTTGAATTCCTACTCTTCCTTTTCTCCTAGTTTTCTACTGCTATTCATTAAATTATTGCAGCTTAGTTTCTAAGATGTTAAAATAATACCTCTGTATTATCTTCATTTTTGGAAATTAGAAGTTCAGTCACAGTGCAGCTGAATTCTCATTTAGGATTACACAAGGTCAAAATCAGATATTGGAGAAGCTGCATTCTCATTTGGAGTTTAGGGTCCTCTTCTATAGCCACTTAGATTGTTTGTAGAATTCAGTTCCTTGCAGTTGTGGGACTGAAGCTATAAGCTTCCAGGAAGATCTATGATATCCTGCCTTGTGGCCCTCTTTATGACATGTGGGTTTATGAGTAGTTGACTTCTTCTAAGAGCTAATCTGATATACTCAGGCCCATCTAGAATAATCTCCTTTTGTTTAATTCAAAATCAATTCAGGATTAAGGTTCAAGAGGAGAAGGTTGTATAGGCATGTGGACCAGGTGTTATCTAGGGATTCTATCTACCACCCTTGGTCATGACACCCTACCCATATCTGTATTCTAACATATTATTTCCTTAATATTACTGATTATGCTTATATATATGTCTTAGTGCTAATATTACAATAACCTCATTTTTCATGATAGAATCTACAACAATGTTTTACACAAGGAAGGAAGGCTCTTTTCTCTCTCTTTTTTATACTATCAGTACAGAGACTTATGTATAGTAATTTCTCAATGATTGGTAATTATTTTTAATCCTGTTTTTATTTATCCTCAAATATATATATGTATGTGTATATATATATATATATATATATAATAAATTTACCTTAGCAATCAAAGAGATAGTAAAGATTAATTTGTTGTAAAAATAAGACAAAAATGTGTTTTGAAGTCCATTGGGAGTTCTTGATGTATAAAGAAAGTGTTTTGTGATGAGACTGACAGATTGAGATAGAACTAAGAAACAAGCCACTGACACAGATAAAGATAAAGGAGATTTAAATTTGTGTAAAGATGAATTATCTCAAAGGTTATGCATTTTATACCTATATTTGGACTTTTGCAAAATAGTAACTTCCACAGTTTACATTTCTTTTTGTTCTTTTTTTGCTGATTGGTAAAACATAACTTGCTTTATAAAGAATTTAGAGTGTTTAATAATCATTTAGTCATTTTTTTAAGGTCTCCAATACATCTCAAAGTAGAGGAGTGTGTTACTGGAAATAGGCGGAAGATGCCAAATTAGAGGATGAATTTTGTGTATGTGTGTGTGTGTGTGTGTGTGTTTTGTTAAGATTAACAAATTTTTTTAAATGATGTACAATATTGACTTATGAGGAGGAGAGTCTTCCTTAGCCTGAAGTACCTGTTATGGCCTCGTCTGCAGTAGCTACCTTATGAAACACTGATGATTCTCCTTGAGACCTATCTGCACCATTTGTCTTAGTTTTAAAACCTACCACTAAACTCAAGACCCAGCAATTCTCAAAGATGAGGAAGAAAGTGTGACCTTTCAGGAAGTGCGTGGCACTACATACCAAAAGAACTGCATAACTGTGTTATTTTTAATTTATATAGGTAGAGTTCTGTGAAATGTGTGGGAAAGGATATTAAGAGTATAATGGGGAGAAGCATAAAGTTGAATCATGCTAAATTTATTGATATGGGCTTATTAGTCAAGGTTCTCTAGGAATGCAGAAACTATAGGACTAATCTATCTATATATCTATCTATGTATCTATCTATCGATCTATCTATGATCTCTTTGTCTGTTCTGGGCCTTAGTATCAATACTAACCCATGGGCCAAAAAATTACCTTGTAGACTGAATTTTCCATTGTGCACTGGGTCTTGTTTGACCCACAAACCCACAAATTTGGGCAGGACAGTAGGATTCCATTATGACCTGAAGGTGGTTATGAGAAATCATGCTTGAGCAGGTCTTGAATGAATAAGCTGCCAGAGGAAGTAGCCCAAATACCTAAGGCTGATACTCCTGCTACATTGTCTTCTATCTCTCAGATTGCACTTAGGACCTCATGGGGATTCCTTACGATGAATTGACTGAGGAAGAGAAAACTCAAGCCTGGCTGACAGATGGTTCTGTGTGATATGCAGGCACCACCTGAAAGTGGTCGGTTCTGTCACTGTATCTCTTTCTGGGATATTCCTGACGGACAGCAGTGAAGGGAAACTGCCCTAGGGGGATATGCGTGGAGGAATGTACCTGGTTATTCATTTTGCCTAGAATGATCAAAGTTATGAGTCTAGATCCATTAATGGACTCTGACCAATTATTTGGCTACATGGTCAGGGACTGGGAAGAAATATAATTAGAAAATTCATAACAAGGAAGACTGGGAAAGAGACAGCTCTTTCTGAATGAACAAAGATTGTAAAGACATTTGTGTCTTTTCTCAACGTTCATCAAGGGTGACCTCAACAGAGGATGATTTTAATAATACAGTGGACAGGAAGATTAATGGGTACCTGTCAGTCTCTTTCCTCAGCCATACTTGTCACATCCAATGGGCCATCCTAGATGGAGGCTATGCTCACTATGCTCAGTAACATGGACTGCTATTCACTAAGGCTGACCTAATTACAGTCACTGTTGAGTTCCAAATCTGCCAGCAACAGAGACCAACACTGTATCTGCAATACAGTACTATTTCTTGGGATGATCATCTAGCTAGCTGATGGCAGGTTGATATTATGACCAGGGGCCCATTGCTCCACTTCTTTTGCCATGGAGTGAGTTCTTTGATCAGAAGTTGTGTAGAATATGGTGCTAAAGAATAAAGCATTTGGTAAGTTCATTGACGGTACTTTTGACAGAGGAATTCTATACAGGGAAGACGAATCCATATCCAAAGTAAGTTTCTACTCACTTCAAGGCAAAAGAAGTGGAGCAATGGGACCCTGGTTATGAAATTCACTGCTGCTGCTAAGTCGCTTCAGTCATGTCCAACTCTGTGCGACCCCATAGATGGCAGCCCACCAGGCTCCTCTGTCCCTGGGATTCTCCAGGCAAGAATACAGGAGTGGGTTGCCATTTCCTTCTCCAATACATGCACGCATGCATGCTAAGTCACTTCAGTTGTGTCCGACTCTGTGCAACCCCATAGACGGCAGCCCATTCCCACCATCCTAAAGCAGTTATTGTGATAGAATGGTGATATGACATTTCAAAAAGATTCCATTGCAATGTCAGCTACGTGGCTATATTTTCAGTGTTGGGCCAGTACTCTCCAGGAGGCTACAAATGCTCTATGCTCTGAATCAGCATACAATATATGTTGCTATTTCTCACTTAGCCACAATCCACTGGTCCAGAAGTGAAAGCATAGAAATGGGAGTGGCTCCACTCTGTTACTCCTAGTGTTCCACCAGCAAAATATTCACTTCCAGTCCTAACAATTTAAGGCTATGATGGTCTGGAGGGCTTAGTTCCATTGAAAAGAATGCTTCCACCAGAAGATACAACAATTATTCTATTGGACTAAAAGTTGAAACACTCATCCAGCCTCATTGCCTCTTTGAATCAACAGGGAAAGGAGGGAGTTATAGTATTGTCTGGGATGACTGATATAATTGCAGAATGGAAGTATGAAAGATTTTGTCTGAAACACAAGAGATCCCTTAGGGTATTTTAGTTTTACCATGCCCTATGGTTAAAGTGAATGGGAAACTAAAACAACCCAATTCAATGGTCTAGAAACTTCATGAATTAAGGTTTAGGCTACTTTGCTATGTAAAGAATTACAATCAGCTTAGGTGGTTGCTGAGTGAAAAGAGAATGAAAACTGGGCAGTGGAAGAAGGTCCTCATAAATACTGACTATGTCTTACTAGATGAAGAAATAAGAATTGCGATAACTATGAGCATTTCTTGATTATTTTGTTATGAATATGTTTACATATTTGTGTGTGCATGAGTGCGTGTTAAGTTGCTTCAGTCATGTCTGACTCTTTGCAATGCTATGGACCTTAGCCCACCAGGCACCTCTGTCCATGGGATTCTCCAGGCAAGAATACTGGAATGGATTGCCGTGTCCTCTTCCAGGGGATCTTCCTGATCCAGGGATCCAATCTACATCTCTTACCTCTCCTACTTTGATAGGTGGATTCTTTATCACTAGCGCCAACTGGGGCTTCCCAGGTGGCACTAGTGGTAAAAAACCTGCCTGCCAGTGCAGGAGACATAAGACCTGCAGGTTGGATCCCTGGGTGAGGAAGATCGCCTGGAGTAGGGCACAGCAACCCACTCCATATTCTTGCCTGGAGAACCCCATGGACAGAGGTTATGGCCCATAGGGCCACAGAGTCAGTCATGAATGAAGCGACTTAGCGCACAGCACCGCACCACATGGGAAGCCCTCTTTACATATGTATTAACCAAGTATTTTTGCATTCTTCTCTCTCTTATCTCCTTATCATCTAACTTCAGATATAGTAATAGTAGTTAACAGTATATATATTCTTTTCAGCTAAAGATGGAGAAGCTCTATACAATCAGCAAAAACAAGACCAGGAGCTAAACTGTGGCTCAGATCATGAACTCCTTATTGCCAAATTCAGACTTAAATTGAAGAAAGTAGGGAAAAACCACTAAACCATTCAGGTATGACCTAAATCAAACCCCTTACATTTATACAGTGGAAGTGAAAAATAGATTCAAGAAATTAGATCTGCTAGACAGAGTCCCTGAAGAACTTTGGATGGAGATTTGTGACATTTTACAGGAGACAGAGATTAAGACCATCCCCAAGAAAAATAAATGCAAAAAGGCAAAATGGTTGTCTGAGGAGGCTTTACAAAATAGCTGTGAAAAGAAAAGAAGCTATAGGCAAAGGAGAAAAGGAAAGATACACACATTTGAATGCAGAGTTTCAAAGAATAGCAAAGAGAGATAAGAAAGCCTTCCTCAGTGATCAATGCACAGGAATGGAAAAAAACAATAGAATGGGAAAGACTAGTGATCTCTTCAAGAAAATTAGAGATAACAAGGAAACACTTCATGCAAAGATGGGCACAATAAAGGACAGAAATAGTATGGACCTAACAGAAGCAGAAGATGTTAAGAAGAGGTGGTAGAATACATAGAAGAACTATACAAAAAAGATCATGACCCAGTTAACCATGATGGTGTGAGCACCTACCTAGAGCCACACATCCTGGAATATTAAGTCAAGTGGACCTTAGGAAGCATCTCTATGAACGAAGCTAGTGGAGGTGATGAAATTCCAGTTGATTTCAAATCCTAAAAGATGATGTTGTGAAAGTGCTGCACTCAATATGCCAGCAAATTTGGAAAACTCAGCAGTGGCCACAGGACGGGAAAAGGTCAGTTTTCATTCCAATCCCAAAGAAAGACAATGACAAAGAAGGTTCAAACTACTGCACAATTGCACTTATCTCACACAGAGTACTGCTCAGAATTCTCCAAGCCAGGCTTCAACAGTATGTGAACCATGAAATTGCAGATGTTCAAGTTGGATTAGAAAAGGCAGAGGAACCAGAGATCAAATTGCCAACATCTACTGGATCATCAAAAAAGCAAGAGTGAAAGTCACTCAGTCGTGTTTGACTCGTGTGACCCCATGGACTATACAGTCCATGGAATTCTAAAGGCCAGAATGCTGGAGTTGGGTAGCCTTTCCCTTCTCCAGGGGATCTTTCAAACCCAGGGATCAAACCCAGGTCTCCTGCATTGCATGTGGATTCTTTACCAGCTGAGCCACAGGGAAGCCCAAGAATACTGGAGTGGGTAGTCTATCCCTTCTCCAATTGATCTTTTCAGCCCAGGAATCAAATGGGGGTCTCCTGCATTGCAGGTGGATTCTTTACCAACTGAGCTTCCAGAAAAACATCTACTTCTGCTTTATTGACTACACCAAAGCCTTTGACTGTGTGGATCACAACAAACTCTGGAAAATTCCTAAAGAAATGGGTATGCCAGACCACCTTCCCTGCCTCCTGAGAAATCTATATGAAGGTCAGGAAGCAACAGTTAGAACTGGACATGGAACAGCATACTGGTACCAAATTGGGAAAAGAGTACATCAAGCCTGTATATGGCCCCTGCTTATTTAATTTATAGGCAGAGTCATGCAAAATGCTAGGCTAGATGAAGCACAAGCTGGAATCAAGATTGCTGGGAGAAATACCAATAACCTCAGATATGCAGATGACACCACACTTATGGAAGAAAGCAAAGAAGAACTAAAGAGCCTCTTGTTGAAAGTGAAAGAGGATAGTGAAAAAGTTGGCTTAAAACTCAACATTTAGAAAACTAAGATCATGTCATCTGGTCCCATCACTTCATGGCAAATAGATGGGGAAACAATGGAAACAGTGAGAGACTTTATTTTTCTGGGCTCCAAAATCACTGCAGATGGTGACTGCAGCCATGAAATTAAATGACGCTTGATCCTTGGAAGAAAATCTATGACCAGCCTAGACAGCATATTAAAAAGCAGAGACATTACTTTGCCAACAAAGGTCTGTGTAGTCAAGGCTATGGTTTTTTCAGTAGTCACGTATGGATATTAGAGTTGGACTATAAAGAAAGCTGAGTACCTAAGAATTGATGCTTTCGAACTGTGGTTATGAAGAAGATTCTTGAGAGTCTTTTGGACTGCAAGGAGATCAAACCAGTCAATCCTAAGGAAATCAGTCCTGAATATTCATTGGAAGGACTGATGCTGAAGCTGAAGCTCCAATACTTTGTCCACCTGTTGAGAAGAACTGACTCATTGGAAAAGACCCTGATGCTGGGAAAGATTGAAGGAAGGAGCCGAAGGGGATGACAGAGTATGAAATGGTTGGATGACATCACCAACTCTATAGACATTGGTTTGAGCATGCTCTGGGAATTGGTGATGGACAGGGAAGCCTGGTATGCTGGAATCTATGAGGTCGCAAAAAGTCGGACATGACTGAGCAACTGAACTGAATTGAACTGAAGAGTATATCACAGTTTTTAAGTTACAGGATATAGAAAGAGAATAATAACTATCAGGGAAGACCTTTGAATCTTCTGGAGTTATGTATTAATGCATTTTCAATTGTGTGGAGAATAGCTGTATCTTGTTAGATGGAAACATGACTTTGTTATTGGTGCAATTCAGATAGTAAGTATGGTTTACTGATATGTGTATGTGTGCCAAGTTGATAAGGGGTTGGCAATGATTTTTATTTATTTATTTTTTGACCACCAACTTGTCAAATCTTCAGTCCAGTGCAAATGTATGTGTTGCCCTGAATGTACTTTTTACATGTGCTTAGCATATTAAAAAGCAGAGATATTACTTTGCCAACAAAGGTCCATCTAGTCAAGGCTATGGTTTTTCCAGTGGTCATGTATGGATGTGAGAGTTGGACTGTGAATAAAGCTGAGCACTGCAGAATTGATGCTTTTGAACTGTGGTGTTGGAGAAGACTCTTGAGAGTCCCTTGGACTGCAAGGAGGTCCAACCAGTCCATCCTAAAGGAGATCAGTCCTGGGTGTTCATTGGAAGGACTGATGCTGAAGCTGAAGCTCCAATACTTTGGCTACCTCATGCGAAGAGTTGACTCTTGGAAAAGACCCTGATGCTGGGAGGGATTGAGGGCAGGAGGAGAAGGGACGACAGAGGATGAGATGGCTGGATGGCATCACCAACTCAATGCACATGAGTTTGAGTGAACTCCAGGAGTTGGCGATGGACAGGGAGGCCTGGTGTGCTGCGATTCATGGGGTCGCAAAGAGTTGGACACGACTGAGTGACTGAACTCAACTGAACTGAACTGAAAGTCAGCTGACTTTAAGTAAAGAGACATTAAGTAAAAGAGATTATTATCCCAGATAATCTTGGTTGGCCAATTCAACAGACTTAGAGGCCTTAAAAGCAGGGCCTTAAAACCTGAAATTTCCCTAAGAGAAGATGAAATTCTGTCTGAGGAGAATAGCTTAAATCCATGCTGGATAGTTCCAGTCTGCCCTTTCTGATGGCCTGTTCTGTAGATATTAGTCTTGTCTAGCTAGCCTCTACGATTGTGTAAGCCACTCTATTGCAATAAATGCCTTACTATATATCTCA